>NC_081411.1:16017771-16329958 GCF_030272615.1 Cryptomeria japonica
ATCCATGTATCCTAATTACTTCCTTAAAGAATAGCTGAGCAATATGACATGCATCATGAGTGGTCTTGCAAGGTACAAAGTGGGCCATTTTGCTAAACCTGTCCACTATGACATAAATGCTATCAAATCTCTACTTTGTCCTTGGCAACCCCACTACAAAGTCCATACTAATGCACTCCCAAGGTCTGTTTGGTATGGAAAGAGGTTGGTATAAACCGACATTTGAAGAAGTACCCTTGGCCTTTTGGCAAACTATGCAAGTCTCTACATACTTTTTCACATCTTGATTCTTCCTTGGCCAATAGTAATACCTTTGAACCAACTCTCGAGTCTTGTTGACTCCAAAATGTCCACTAAGGCTGCCATTATGCTTTTCTTGTATGAGATTTTCTCTCATTGAGCCTCTAGGCACACAAAGTTGCCCACCTCTAAACAATAGTCCATCTTGTAAAGTAAATTTAGAATACTCACTATGGAAGGGATTTTGATACTCCTTACACACCTTGTAGGCATTTGAGAAATCTTCATCCTCTACGTATAGGTCTCTAAAACTATCAACTCCTATGCTCCTCAATTGGATTTCTTGGACTGTCAAAAGTCTCCTACTTAATGCATCAACAACCCGGTTTAACTATCCTTTCTTGTGCTTGATTGTGAATGTGTAGGCTTTCATGTACTCCACCCATTTCATGTGTTTATGACTGAGTTTGTCTTGTGAGTTTAGAAAGCTCAATGCTTGATTGTTCCTATAGACTGCAAATTCCTTAAGAAGGAGATAGTATCTCCACTTCCTCAAAGCCTGCACTAAAGCATATAACTCCAAGTCATAAGAGGAGTATTTCCTCTTTGCATCACTTAGCTTCTCACTATGGAAAGCCACTAGTCTTTCTTCTTGGCTTAGGACAACACCTACTGCAACATTGCTTGCATCACATTCCACTATGAAAAGTTTCTCAAAACTAGGTAATACCAACACTGGTTGAGTAGCTATCTTCTCCTTCAAGGTTTCAAATCCTCTATTTGCTTGTTCACTCCACTGAAACTTTGCCTTCATTTCACCTCTAATGGTGTCTAACATTGGTGCACATATAGTGTTGAAATGTGGTGACTGATCAACAAAGTACTGTACACTCAACACGTATCCTTGTTGGGGTCTGGGGCCAGGTCGGGCCCCGGGCAGGGGTTCGAGGGCGGCAACCCTCGAGGAAAGCGAGGGTTCGAGGGCGAGAGCCCCCGAGAAATTTTTTGGGGGGGGTATTTTTGTTGATAAAAACCGAAATTGTAATAAAACCCTAAAAAGGCCAACTTTGTTTTTGCCCTAAAAACGCATGTTATAAGCAGCTGGGATGCTTAAGGCATTGTAAGGTTGATGTACTATTTTGGCTAGATAATAAGAAAGATTGGACAGCTGTGTATGGTGGACGTAACCAATTCTGGGTGAACCACATTAAATCTTTGTGTTCTCTGTGTCCTATTTTATTTCTTTATCTTTTGTATTTAAATCTGCATATAATTGTTAGTTCATATTTGCTTCGGATCTGCTTGAAACCCTAACATATAGCACTGAATTGCCTAATCAACTTCCTGTAGTACTGAGCTAGTCCATGGAAGCTTCTCACCTTTGTTGCTGACTTAGGAGTAGGCCAATTTACAATGGCTTCAACCTTGCTGGGGTCCATCTTGAGGTTTCCTTGAGACAACACAAACCTGAGGTAAACCAACTCCTGCTTAACAAATTCACACTTATCCAATTCATGGTTAGCTTTTCATCATACAATCTTTGTAGCACATCTTGCAAATGATTAACATGATCTACCCTACCCTTATTGAAAATGAGAATATCATCTAGATATACCACCACAAATTTACCTATGAAGTCCTTTCATCACCTCATTCATGAATCTCATGAAGGTGCTTGGAGCATTGGATAAGCCAAATGGCATTACAAGCCATTCATAAAGACCCTTTGTAGTCTTTGTAGTCACATAAATCTGTCCACTTAATTAAATGAATATTTAATATTTATTTGATTATTTAACCATCAATTAATAATTAATTAAATTAATATATTTAATTAATTCATCTTAACCCTCTTCTCCTATTAATTAAATAAATTATTCAATTTATTTGATTTAATTCACTTAACCAAATTTAGACCATTAATTAAATAAATAAATCATATTCATTTAATTAAATATTCTCTCACATTTAAATAAATTAATATTTATTTAAATCCCCCAAAATCCCACCTCTCACATTTAAATAAATTAACATTTATTTAAATCACCTTTATCCTCTACCCACTTGCATTTTCCTACAAATGCAAGTTGCACAACTATTTTAAATAAATCATTTATTTAAATCGCCTTTATCCTCTACCCACTTGTATTTTCCTACAAATGCAAGTTGCACAACTATTTTAAATAAATCATTTATTTAAATCACCTTTATCCTCCACCCACTTGCATTTTCCTATAAATGCAAGTTGCACAACTATTTTAAATAAATTCTTATTTATCCTCACCCACTTGAAACCTTTAATGGTTTCCCTTAAAGTCTTCAAACTTAATGGCTTCCTTCTAGAATCTTCTTAAACCTTTAATGGTTTCCTTTAAAGTCTTCAAAAACTTAATGGCTTTAAAGTCTTCAAACTTGATAGCTTCCTTCTATAGTCTTCTTAAGTCTTTAATGGTTTCCCTTAAAGTCTTCAAACTTAATGGCTTCCCTTAAAGTCTTCTTAAGACTTTAATTGCTTCCCTTAAAGTCTTCAAGCCTTTAATGGTTTCCCTCAAAGTCTTAAAGCATTTTAATGCTTTATCTTCCTTTTTCTTATTTAAATAAATTAATATTTATTTGAATATTTATCCAAATGCAACTTACACCATTTAATTGAAATAAATGGTTTTATTTTAATTGAAAATACCAAAATTCCTCCCACTTGCATTTTCCTACAAAATCCACTTGCATGCCTAAACCCCTTCTAGATTCTTCTAAACTCTTCCTAATTAACCTAATCCATCCCCTAAATATTGTCACATTCCTAAGCAAATTGGAGTCACTTCTCAAAGACTCCAAAATCTTTGAAAAGCAATTAATGATTTGTGTGTTCAACAAATTAACCTCTAAAGTCTTCCAAACCACTTATGGCTCTTACATGACCATTAATGGTTAATTCCACTTGCAGCCATAGTTAAGGACTTTGACCCCTAACTTAACCCTCATGTAACCCATGTGTCTCTTCAAAGCATTTATTTCTTTGACTAGGGTAACCATCATGTCCCCTCAAGCATTTAATGCTCCTTATCTCTCCTCTCAAGCCTCCTCATGGTGACACTTGTCAACATGGGATTGGGTTGAAAGTCTCACATGGATTGAATATCTTTCAATCCTAACCCTTGTTAAGATTGCTCAATCTTAACCCTTCATTTCCCCATTTCTTCTATAAATAGAACCCTTCTCCTCAAGCAAATGAGGAAGCATTAGAGTATTGTTGTTATACTGGTATTAGCATGGAACTTTTTCATCGCATCACTATCTACACTTGCATAGCATTTGCTTATCATATTCAACCATCTTGAATCTCTATATGGCATACATGGCTAGTGCTAAAAGTTGAGAGCTACACTCATTTGGGACTTGGAGAGGGGAGAAACAAGGGAGAAGCATCGAAAGGCATCATGGAAGCATCTTAGGGAGGCTCTTCTCCTTTCTTTTATTTTGTTAAACTTCTTTCATGCTTTTTGAAATCTCTTTTGATATGTTTGGAATGGTTTTTAGTTCTTTGTTTTGTTTTTATGGTTGAAACTAACTTATTAACATTGAACTTTGTTGTTGCCTTGTCCCCATTTCCATGACATCATTTGGTGAACCCGACGTGAATCAAAGAGCAATCATTTTAAGGACTACTAACTTTTGAATGTTTTAATTGACACACAGGTCATTCTCTTGCGTTTTTGTTCTCAATTTAGCACCTTCGTAAATTGATACTTTAGTGCTATTGTCTATATTGTTGCTCTTTCGTGTTAAATAGCACTTCTGTTTTCACACAGAGTAGAGCTATTGTAACAGAGAGTTGTAAAAAAATTTCTTGTAACCGAAAACCAAAAATTTTAGGCTTGTAGAAGCTCACCAAAACATGCGGATTTTTTTAACTAATTATCTTTTGTGCAGGTTTTAACTAACCCCTACGATAGGATTTTTTAGCAATTTTAGCTTAGGAAATAAATTTGTTCATATTTCTAACTTCGTCTTTCAAGTTAGGATAAAATAAATTCATTTTCCTTTTGGGTTAAAATCAACTACACATTCATTTGGAGTTTTAAAAAGAACCACATCTTTCATTTAGAGCTCTAAAAAGAATCACACTTGTTCAAAGTTAAAAAAAAAAAAATCATTAAAAAAAAACACGCAAATTTTTTTTTTTGCAAAGTTAGGAACAAATTCTTTTGGTGCTTAAAATCAACAAAGCAAATTTTATTTCTTGCATCAAGATAAAACTCACAATCCACACTTCTATTTTTGGTGCAAATAAAATTCACAATCAACTTGTCTCATTTTTTAAAGCAATTTTACTTCATGCAAATGTGTTTTTCATTAAGTTGACCAGGATTTTCAAATTCTAGTTTACTCAAACAATTGCCTTTGAAAATTAAAAAAAACACCGTGATTGTTGGAGCAACATCTCCAAATAGATAGAAAATCATTGCGATGACAAGTTAAAAAGAACAAGTGTCTTTCGTACTTGGCACACTTGTGCAAAAAGTCAGTCGAGTGGTCCTGCCTCTAACACACACTATCCTCTCCCTTGGCTTTCGTGGTCCTAGGTGCAAGAGAAAAGTGTTAGTAACTCTCAAATTTTATCTTTTTAAGAGAGGCCTGTCAAGGGATCGATACTATTGGGAACGACCTCGAGCAGTAAATCTTTCGAGCCGCTATAGAAATCAGGTGAGAGCGAAAGTTGTAGCCTTGGGTATAGTTGTTCCTACAGTGTAACTAGCCAAAAGGACAAATGGGCCCCACCACCAGTTACAAGGCTCTTAAGTGAGTCACTACAGAATGAACTTATGTCCAAAAACATCGAACATGACTAAACACCTTTAAATAGTAGCCCATCTGTTCTATTGATTGAGGATATTTGCGATATAATTTAGTGCAAGAGCATAGATGGTTTTGCTCCCAAGATACTCACCATACTTATTTCCTTGAGTAAAAACATAGCTTTTTGAAAAGTCACTTGTGGCTTGATAAAAGTGGTGACTGCCCCATCATAGGGATCATCTATTTGTTATGCTCGTGCAAGACTTGGTATATCACATCCTTACCTGCCACGGTGGGATTCATAAGGTATGTATTACCAAAGTCGAAGAAATATCAAGATGTGGGCTAAATTTATCACAACTGGCCATTTGACCTTAGGGATAAAAAGTGTTTGAAGTGTGTTCATTTTAAAGACCAAGTGCAAATTGAGCCGACTTCAGGGTTTGGAAATACACCTTAAAATACATCTAAAGGAAGGGTTATATACAAGTCCAAGGATTGGGTTGATCTAGACCCATACTCATTTGTGCCTTTGAGGGCAACATTCTTGTATTTGTGTGCTTGCTTTGTTTTCTTATCAAAGAAAAATCAGAAAATCAATCCCAAAAACAAAGTATTCATCCAACCAAACATTTCTCAAAACAACCAAACACATCAAAAACAAAGTGCAAACAACAAAGAGTCAAATTTTATGACCATTCTTCACATATTGCGAAAGAAGAAGCATCATCAGAATATCAACTTGAAAAGAAGACCATTAAGCTCAAAGGCTTTGATCAAAAGGAGGAAATTCTTCTATATAAATAGACAAATCTTTGTCTCACATAGAGTCTTTTTGCGTCACATGCATCTCTACCTTCAAGGCAAAACAAACGAATTTGATTCAGAGACTTTGAACCGCAGAGCTTTTATGCAATATAGAGCTCTGAGTTATCACAAAAACCAAGGAGGTAAGATTAATCCCAACTTTTTCCCAAACGTCTGTATCACATACAACACAGCTCAAGAAATACCACCAACACCCGAAAGGGAAGAGGTAGAGTTTGTCCCATTTGTAACACAAAGTTTTTATTGAAGTTGAAAACATTTTTTTCATCCATCATCTTATTCATCCATCATCACTTCATCATCAATTCATTCCAACTCTCAAAACATTAAGAGGTTCTTGTCCCAAAGTTCTATTTTAGATATTGCTTGAATCAAACTCATCACATCATTTTTTAGATTGTTTCTACATCTAGGATAAGCTCATCCTAAGAGACACATCTACGCAGGTTAAAACTAGTTCATGAGTGAATCCTCTCATTACTAGGTAGTTAAATCTGTAACACATCTCAGATTTCTCTACACCTTATCACATCAAAACTTATCAAACAAACAAGCAATTCAAAGAAGTAATTTTGGTTACATCCATCTTAAAAGTGCTAGAGATCCACGTGCAACACAATTCACCAACCATCAACCTTTCATTTCATCAAAAACTCATCATCATTTTCACACAACTTCAACAACAACTTGCAAGCAAAATGGCTCAAACCCGATCACAGTCAAGGCAACGAGAAATCGAAATAGAAGAAGAAGAAGAGGAAAATCTCAATGAATTTCAAGAAGCACTTGGAGGAAATGCGAATGACGAAAACCCAAGTACTCCTACTCCTGCAACAATAGAAAGGGCCCAGCATAACCCTCTCTTTAACAGACTTTTTGACGAAATACTCAGGAGCAATGCGGATGCTCACTTCTTAAAGCTCGCTCAAGAAGGATCAAAACTCCCCTCTGACTTTGATCTTGCCCAATTAAGACAAGCATCAAAAAGACAAAGTCGCCATGAAGAGGAAAGAGGTAGAGATCCCATCAGATATAATATTCCCCGAGGTAACCCACCACCTCCTCCAAATGAAATGGAGATGTTGCGGCAACAAGTCGAGAATCTCGCCCAACAACTTCATAGTGGTGTCAAGACCAATCAATTCTCACTCAACGACATCTGTCCCTATCCTTTTGATAGGAATCTTTATATGCCACCCTTTCCACAAGGATTCGAAACACCCAAATTTGAAAAATATAGAGGAAAGGGGGATCCCCGCGATCATGTCCGAGAATTTCATTCCGCTTGTCTCAAAGTAGCATATGAAGACACATACCTAATGCACCTTTTTCCCCAAAGCTTGGGAGGAACAACCACATCATGGTTTTCCCGACTACCAGGTGGCATTAGAACATTTGAGGAACTTATCCAAAAATTCCTCGCTCATTACTCTCATAACATTGAATGCAACATCACCATGGCTGATCTGTGCAACACCAAACAAAAACTAGGTGAACTATTCTTAGTATTCCTGCAACGATGGTGCCAAATGTCTAGCAGGCATTCTCTTCAGTTACCTGAACGAGAGCTAGTGGAAATATTCATTTCCAACTTAAACGAAGAAATGGAATTTCACCTGGATGTCAAAGACACGGACTCTTTTAATGATATGATCACCAAGGGTTTGAAATGTGAAAGGGCACTTATCAAGAAAGGACTCATCAAAATCTTTAATGAACCAAAAGATGGTCCTCGCCCACGCTTCAATAGTGATAAACCAAGCTTCTGGAATAAAAACAAGAATATCGTCAATGATGGGGTTGTGGATGCCTGGACTATCCAAAACGCACAACCTGTGGTTCGGTTTGCAGGACAAAATCCTCCACCTCATAACAACACAAATGTTCCTTCTAATTAAGGTCGCATCACATCTCACGATGAACCTAGACCTCGTCAGCAAAAATAGAAACACACATACACTCCCTTAGGGGAACCCATTGAAACAGTATTGCGACAACTCATTTCTCAAAATTTGGTCACTCTACCTAAACTATCAAACTATGAGCCTCAGGTCAAACCAGCATGGTGGAGAGATACTGAACACTGTGAATTCCATCAAGGAAGAGGACACAAGACAAGTAATTGTCACCGATTAAAAGATCTCATTCAGGATCTCATTGATCGAGGAGAAATTGAAATTGAAGGACATGACCCAAAAACAACAAATAATGATCATCTGATGTTCAAAAATCCACTTCCATCACAAGATCAAAGGGGTCCTTCCACTTCCAGGCGAGGCACTGATACCACAGATTATACACAGGCTGCGTATAATTACACTGTAAATCATCTGTATGATGTCAGTGAACAAGTTGCAACTATAACCTTCAAAAATCCCAACTCAAATTGCAATGTTGTTACACGTCGCGACAAAGTTACCATAAAGGCAGCTCCACAAGGCACCACCTCCATACCAAAGCAATACAATCTTGTGGAACAATTAGACAAAACGCCTGTGCTTATATCCATTTTGGAACTATTGCGCCTATCGCCATCTCATAAAACTATCTTGGATCAAGCACTCCAAGAGGCGTCAGTCCCTGCAAACTTGAATACAGACCAATTTCAAGCCATGGTTGGAAGTCTAAAGTCATCACCTTGTCTCACTTTTTCCGAAAGTGACAACTCTTCTTTCCAGCAACCTCATAACGCTTCACTACATATTGAAGGCTTTATCAACCAGCATAGGATCAAGCGAGCCTTGATCGATAATGGAGCAGGCCTGAATATTTGTACACTACAGTTGGTCATAGCATTGGGATATACGGTAGAATCAGTGGATCCTCATAAGAAGATCACAATCAAAACCTATGACGATGTAGAGCGTTCATCCAAAGGAGCTGTGGTACTACCAATCCGAGTGGGCCCTGTGGTAAAGCACATCATCTGTCAGGTTCTGGACCTTCCTCTGCCATACAATCTATTGTTAGGGAGACCTTGGATACATGCCATGCAAGCCGTTCCATCTACCTACCATCAATGTATCAAGTTCCCACATAACGGTGTAGAGATCACAATCCTGGGTGATGCAAATCCTTTTGCGTTTTGCCATAATATCAGCCATCAACCAGAGATTATTGTTCCTAATAATAGAGAAGCCATTTCCTCCACATCATATATAAGTCCAGCCTCTCTTGCCAGTTCAAACACCACTGTACCCAAGCAAGAAAAACTTAAAATAAAAATAGCAGAGGAAGGTCCTAGGGAATACAACTTAAGTCAACTCTTTTGTGTGGGACAAATGCCCACTTCTCCTAGAACACATGGTAAACCACAGCAGTTACTTCAGCAACCACTAATCACGTCAGCATGTGCTTTGACGTCTTTCATCCTTGGAAAGAGTCAAGAAGAAGAAACCCAAGATGAGGACTTAGCGAAATGGATCTATAAAGATCCCATCACCACTGATATACCGCAAGTCAAACTTCCTATAGATCAGTATGGCAAAGGCCTCCTCATTATGCAAAGAATGGGGTATGATGGTCAGAGTGCTTTGGGATGTTGCAAACAAGGAAGACATGAACCTCTGCTGCCAGAATTAAAGCCCAAAGGTAATACAGGCCTAGGCTTTGAAAAAGCGATATTTCCTAAACTCAAATTCAAAGGAAAACCCAACAAACCATTATGTCAGCCTACTATAAAAAGGACACCTTTCATTATCAAAGCAACATCGAGCACCATCACAACTGCCCCACTGAGGCTCAGAATCCCAACACAACCATCACCAATACCACTCATCCCACCAAACAAACCAGTAATCCCATTAGCAGCACCATTAGCAGCAACAATTGTATTAGAACCCGCAGCAGCATCTATGGCATCGGCAGTTCCAGCAGAAGCCACTAAGTCAATATTACCAATACTCCCTGTACCACATTCTTTTATCTCCATCGATCTTCCTGCAGCACCGATCACTACAAAGGTACATCAACCAATCACACCTGCAATATTTAACTCAAAAGACATCCCAGTATGGTATAGTAATCGGATGCTGGAAAGTGACTCAGAGACCAACTCACATGAGTGGGAATTTGATTATGTATAGCTTAACACTTCAGATGAGGAAGATACATCACTGCGCCCACCATGCAAAGACATCCCTGTTTACGGAGAAGCACAGATAAAGAGCACTTGGGTTCATAAACTGGAAACATCTTCCACAGACCCTACGTCTCATCCTATGCCTGATTCTGACAGGGAGAGTACCATTAACGACCTTCACCATAACGTCTTAACCCTCTCTAATACATCTAACCCACTTAACCTAATCGATGAAGTAATGCCCATTATCCACCCTGAACTCATCGAATGGAACCAACCAAATCCCCCATGTCTTGACTTCTTCCAAAACGATGAGGCCATCATTGACTTTTTGGAATTAAGGGACAACCTACCAAGCGGGGATCACAAAGCTGGATTCGCCATTGAACTTAATAGCGCAGCATACTTCGGGGCGGATGCCAAACCTTTCAGCTGTAAAAATATAACAATAAAACATGGATCTTCCAGTGAAAACCACATTGTGGCACTGTTTGATCCAACAAAAGTAAAAAGAAAGAGCGTATCCAACAGTGAAAACCTCTCTGAGGCACCTAAGGATGAAGGGTTTGACATTCTCCCCACTAGTACACAACAGGAACGATCAACGATTCTCATCGAGGAAACCAACGAATACAATGTGGGGACTCCTGAAAATCCTCATCTCATACATCTGGCATCTCTTCTCACTCCAGAGGAACAGCCTAAATTTATAGAGTTCTTTCAACAGCGTCAGATCAACTTTGCATGGTCATATGCAAACATGCCTGGGCTTGATCCTGATTTAGTCATGCATCACCTCACCATAGCAAAAGCAGCCAAACCTGTCAAGCAGAAGCTTCGCAAGATGCATCCTCAGATTGCAGTGCTAGTTAAAACAGAACTCAAGAAACTCCTAGATGTTGGTTTCATTAGGCCAATTGATTATGCAGAATGGATCTCCAACATTGTGCCTGTCGGTAAGCCAAAAGGGGGCATTCGCATTTGTACTGACTTCAGAGATCTGAACAAGGCATGTCCTAAGGATGACTTCCCCCTTCCAAATATCGACGTCATAGTAGATCTGACAGCAGGACATGCCATGCTTTCACTCATGGATGGCTTTTCAGGATACAATCAGATAAAGATCACACCAGAAATCAACATAAGACAGCCTTCACATGTCCATGGGGCACATACTGCTGGAATGTAATGTCTTTTGGTCTAAAGAATGCAGGAGCAACTTATCAACGAGCAATGACTACTATCTTTCATGATATGATGCATACCATAATGGAAGATTATGTTGATGACTTACTGGCAAAATCACTCACAAGAGAAGGTCATTTGGACATATTAGAGAGAATCTTTGATAGACTGGAACAATATCATGTTCGACTCAACCCAAAGAAATGTGTCTTTGGAGTAACCTCTGGGAAACTTCTAGGATACATTGTCTCAAGCAAAGGCATTGAGGTTGATCCAGCAAAGGTTAAGGCAATCATGGACATGCCACCTCCAAAGAATATCAGTCAGCTAAGGACATTACAAGGGCGGCTTCAATCCATCCGAAGATTCATTGCACAATTGGCTGATAAGTGTCACCCATTCACACACCTGCTACACAAGAACATCTGCTTTTAGTGGGATGCCTGATGCCAGCAAGCATTTCAGACGCTTAAAGACTATCTCATGAATCCACCATTGTTGATCCCACCATATCCAAGTAGACCGTTGTTACTCTATATTTCAGCAACAAGTACAGCATTGGGTGTACTATTGGCACAACATAATGCAAAAGGAAAAGAGTGTGTTGTTTAATACATCTCTCGCACACTGGTGGGCTATGAACTCAATTACACACCTATTGAGCGAGCTTGCCTAGCAGTAATCCTGACAACCACTAAACTGAGGCACTATCTGTTAAAACACAAGGTACAACTCATTGCAAAGATTGATCCACTCAAGTATTTACTCAGCAAAGCAGCATTGACAGGTCGCTTGGCCAAATGGGTGATGATTCTAAGTGAATTTGACATCGAGTATGTGGACCGTAAAGCTATCAAAGGTCAAGTTATTGCAGATCAGTTGGCCGAGGCACCACTCATAGATGATCATCCTCTCATTTCCAATTTTTCAGATGAAGAGATATTCATGATCACAACAACACAACCATGGAAACTATACTTTGATGGTTCATACACTAGGCATGGCTCGGGGGCAGGCATTCTGTTTATCACACCTCAAGGTGATAGCATCCCGAAGTCTTACAGGCTCACATTTTCATGCACAAACAACATAGCAGAATATGAGGCCTTGATCACAGGACTCAGGCTAGTAGTACAATGGAAATTACAAGAACTGCAAGTATATGGCGACTCACAACTGGTCATTCGACAAGCAACAGATGAATATCAGACCAAGGATGATAAACTCATGCCATATAAGCAAATGGTGGACACTCTAAAGACATCATTTACTACTATCACTTTTGAGCATATACCAAGAGATCAGAATCGAGCTGTTGACACTATGGCTACTATCGCATCTCTCCTAGATCTTCCACAGAATTCAACACGCTACGAGTTCTTGGTAGAACAGCTTTGGATTCCCGCTTATGATATCCCCGAGTCTGAAATGATATGTCACCTTGTCGATTTTGAATCCCCATGGTACGGTAAATTCTACACCTATCTCCGCGATCACACCCTTCCTCCCAACCAATCGAATAACCAACGTAAAACCTTTATTCGCCAAACTGCTTGATATACCATTATTGCCGAAACCCTATACCGACGCAGTCTTGATGGTACTCTCCTTCGATGTCTGGAATAGGATGAGATAACAAAGGCCTTGGAAGAAGTACATGAAGGAATTTGTGGAACCCATGCAAGTGGTCCGTCATTAGCCAAGAAACTCCTACGCAATGGATACTATTGGCCATCTATGGAAAAGGATTCCTACTACTTTGTCAGAAAATGCAAGAAATGTCAAGTTCATGGCGACCTGATACATGCACCAGCCCAGGAACTACAACCAATCATGACACCATGGCCTTTTTGTCAGTGGGGCCTTGACCTTGTGGGTAAGATTCATCCCTCTTCATCCAACGGCCATAAATTCATTATTACTGCCACCGAATATTTCACAAAGTGGATCGAAGCTGTTCCACTTACCCAAGTCACTGGCAAGCAGATCGCCTCATTCATACTCAACTACATCATCTGCCGGTATGGTGTGCCCATGTCCATCATCACAGATAACGGTCTTCCTTTCAAAAATCAGGATGTCTGTGAACTTTGTGAGAAATTTCATATCCAACACCGCTTTTCCACTTTCTATTACCCACAAGGCAATGGTCAGGCTGAAGCATCCAATAAAAACATATTGAGGATCCCGTTAGTGTAAATAATTATTCATCATGGATATTATTACACTTACTTAAGTTTACTTAGGATAATGTATTTTATAGTAGTTTGGATATGAGACACTTGGGTGTTTGTGCCACATTGGGATAGTGTGTGTAGGAGAAATTTCACCTTTTATGGTGTTGATCTTGTTATTACACTATCATATCCACTTATAGTGGAGTGATAATTCCACCTTCGGTGGGTGATCCACCTCATGTGGGATATTATATTATTTCTCCTACCTACCCACACCTATTTCTTACCTACCCTTGTTTCTCATTGAGCCACATGTCATATTTGTGTGCTCATACATCTATATGGTCTTGCCTATATAAGCAAGCCTCTATTCATTGTATGTAACTATTGAACTATTGGATCATATTGTTGATCATTTCCTATTGATGAGAATATAGTTTATTCTTGTCTTATATTGTGTCTCTATTTTGTACATTTCATTGAGCTCTTGATCTTAGCAAAATCTAACATGGTATCAGAGCCATTGGGGCTTCATTGATTCGTCTTGAAGAGGCATTATTGCGACGTCAAGAGGCAAATCTAAGGAGCAGCATCTTTTGGAGGCGTCCTAGATCAGATCCGACCTCGTCATTGCGTCCAGAAGGCCATTTCCATGAATTTTGGTTATAAAGTCGGCCTATTTTGGTGAGAAAATTTTTTTCTCCAATTTTGCTAGTATTGTACGGATTTACAAATTTTTTATTATTTTTTCGGAAATTTTTTTTTTCTTTTTCTGAAATTTTTTTCAAAAATTAAAAATAAAAAATAATAAAAAATAAAAATCGAAAGCAAAAAAAAAATCAATCAAAAACAAAAAAATCAAAAAGTTTTTTTTGGGGGGTCCGCAGACCCCCCCGATGCTGAACGTACCTGTGCGTTGCAGGTTGCAGGTTTGATCGCTCCGTACTTGCACCGCGTCTCTATCACCGCCTGCCGCTGCTGGAATCACCCGCAGGTTCTCACAGCCCGGGATCCCGACGCTGACACAACCTCCGGGGAGCCCTCCACCGACGGCAGTCTCCTCCGATCATCGTCACTGCGCCGTGCCCGTTCGACCACCGCCGCCGGCAACCACCACAGACAGGCGAATCCCACGCCCGCCACATGGAAGGCGGCCACTGGCCCGTGGGTACACCCATACAGAGACACATCAACAATTTTGTATAGTACATTTGTCGAATCAGCTTGCACAGTCAGCAAATCCATACAGTACGGATACACAGTCAACTGTACAGTCGCATGCCACGTCATCTGTCCATACAATACGGACGCTCAGTCAGCAGATAGGGCAAAATTTTGTGACGGTCATACAACCATCAAATTTAAACCAGTGACTTGCTGACGTCAGTGCCACATCAACAGGGTTTGAAAATTTTGGACCCCCCTCTCATTTGCATTTTTGATTTTGCAGTTCAACTTCAAATGGCCATAACTTGCTCATTTTTGCTCCTTTTTGGGTGCAATTTTTTTTGAAATGGGCTAGAATTTCATGCTCTCCACAGTGATAAAGAAATTTTTTGATTTTGATGCATGAATTTTTCAAAAAATATAGTTTTTGGTGACTGTACCTGAGTAATCCCAGTTTTTGGTGACTGTACCTGAGTAATCCCAGTTTTTGCAACTTCAAAGGCTTCATTTGGGGTCATACGACCTCCTTTTTAGGTGCCATTTTTTTTGAAAGTGCTTATTTTTTCATCTACTTTCACATGATGCTATCAGATTGATGTCATTGTAAGTAGAAATTATACTTTCAGATCTTGGCCATTTTTGGCTCTCTTGGTACTTGTATATTTTCTTGAATCTCAGTTAGATTCATTGCACTATTGATTGAAATCTCTTGTATCTCATTTGAGAAGTTGTAAAATTTGCATCATAAGTCCACTTTGCCTTGTTTTGCAAGTGGCTCATTGTAATCGCACTAAGTATAAAGTGCCAAAATCATCACTTTAGGGGGGGTACTTTGATTGATTGAATTTGGGGGGGTGTCTCTTGTGCTTTTGTGCTCAAGTGATCCTTCCTTTTTGCTGCTATGGGTTCTTCTAAATTTCCTCTCTTAACTCCACATAACTATGCTACTTGGAAAATTGATGCATGGAGTAAACTTATGGAAAAAGGACTCACTCGTTACATTGATGGAACTATTGTTGCTTCAGTTGATCCTAAGGCTGATCCAATTGGTCACTTAGATTGGCTCACTAAAAATATTATGGCAATTGGTACCTTAAGAAAGTATGTATCAAAAGATCTCATTTTTCATATTGAGAAATGTACTCTAATCAAGGATGCTTGGCAAAAGTTTCAAGACTTGTATGGTCAAGTTGATGAGATTAGGGGATATCAAATTGATAGTGATCTCACCATGTTGAATCCCAAGAACTTTGATACTATACAAGATTATGTCACTAAGGAAAATGAGTTGAGGGCACAACTCAAAGATTGTGGCATTGATAAAAAGGATACTCAATTGATATTCAACTTGATAGGGAAGCTTCCACAAGAATATGCAACATTTGTTTCTAGTTTCCAAACCCATAGGATGACAATGGGTTCAAGCTACAAAATGCCTACATTTGATGCTTTCAATGAGATGTTGATGATGGAACAAACTAAGTTGATAAGCATGGGCATTCTTAAGGCTTCTAAGTCTCAAGCATTAGTGGCAAATCAAGGAAACAAAGGAAATCAAGGAAAGGACAACTCAAACAAGAAGAAATGGCAATCAAAGCCTAAGGAAAAAGCACCATCTTCTCCAAAACAAGGAGATTCATCCTCTTCCAAGAGAGATAATTCACCAAAGAGGGAGAGACCTACTTGTGCTTATTGTAAAAAGATTGGTCATGAGGAGAATCGTTGCCATTCTAAGAAGATTGATGAGCTCACACATATCATCAAAAAGCATAACATTGATTTGCCTAAAGTCTACAAGAAGGATGATTCATCAACTTCCACTTCCTCACATTCAAAAGGAAAAGGGCAAGCATTCATGGCTTCTACAAGTGGGAAGACTCACTCTTTTGGAACAAGAAAAGGAAAAGCTCTATGTGCTACTTTCAGTCATGATTCAGAGAGATGGCTTCTAGATTCAGGGGCTTCTCATCATATGGCATCTTCGCAGTCTATGTTCTCTACATTTGAGCCTTGCACCATGCCACAGATTTTGATGGGCAATCATACATACATGGATGTGATTGGGAAAGGATCTATTGACATTGGGGATAACTCCTTCAATGATGTGTTGTGTGTACCCCACTTGACAAACAATCTCCTTTCTATATATCAAATCACACATGGCGCAACTAAGAGAGTTGTGGAGTTCACACCTGACTCAGTTTTCATTAGAGACATGGAGACTAGAGCTATCATTGCAACTGGGGTGGTTGATCATGCATCTCGATTATACTCCTTTTCAGATTTTGTTGATGATGATGATTTCACATTTGATGATTCTATACATGATGATCACACTTATTGTGATGGTTCAGATTTTGAGGAGAACTTTGGACACTTGAACATGGGGATTCTCACATGTGACCCTGTTCTTGAGTCTTGTGTTTCATCTCCTCATATTGATATCACATCACCTATTGCACCTGATGATGCAGATAGTGCGACAGTTTTGCCTTCATGTGATTCAGTGCTAGCAGGATATTCATTGTCTTCCAGCTTCAAATTCATGGGATGATTACTTGACAGACATTGCAGGTTTGTTTGTGGAACCCTACATTGCAGATTTGGGAGACATCATTGATGACATTCATCTTCTCTTTGATGAAGATGAACCTTCTTCAATTGTTGCGAGGGAACACTCTAACCCTCTTGTTCATTCTCTACATGATCATTCTTTCGAGGTTGACATGATTGTGGATACTTATGTACAGCAGTTGGAGGAGGTCTCTTTATGCTTTGAGGAGACACATGAGTCTTTGGATATTGTTCTACATTCATCTTCACTAGATGTTGGAGTTCCTTTTTCAGTAGTGTGGAGCAGTTCACCACCTTTGGAGGGGGTATCTTTCAGCATCGACATGGGGACACTTGAGCAGTTTTCAGAGATTCCTTTCATCATGAGTTTTCTTCATACATCTTCCCTTCATGATTGGGGAGACTTCATGGATACACCTTTGGTTTTGTTTCTTCCTAAGGGGAGGAATGTTGTTTGACGTTCGTGGAGCAGTTTCTTCATACATCGAGCTTCTTCCATTGGTGCAGATTCTCCATTGAGGGGGGGTCACAGTTTGACTTCTCTTCTTCTCTCATATGGGGGGGACTTTTTCCTCACATGGGGTTTTGTTCCTCACATACTTCTTTGAGAGTTTTTGTATATCTTTCTTCTCTCTTTTGGGGGAGGGTTTTTTCCCATTGGGTTTTTCTCTCTTTCCCCACTTTGTGAGAGATTTCATTGCATTGGTTTGCATGCATTTGCATTTGTACATGGGTACCTAACATGGCCTCGTAGCCGAGACCCATCTTGCATTGCTTAGTTGCATTGTAGACTTAAGTGCATTCCCCTAAGTTGCACTTAAGGGGGGGTGTTGGTGTAAATAATTATTCATCATGGATATTATTACACTTACTTAAGTTTACTTAGGATAATGCATTTCATAGTAGTTTGGATATGAGACACTTGGGTGTTTGTGCCACATTGGGATAGTGTGTGTAGGAGAAATTCCACCTTTTATGGTGTTGATCTTGTTATTACACTGTCATATCCACTTATAGTGGAGTGATAATTCCACCTTCGGTGGGTGATCCACCTCATGTGGAATATTATATTATTTCTCCTACCTACCCACACCTATTTCTTACCTACCCTTGTTTCTCATTGAGCCACATGTCATATTTGTGTGCTCATACATCCATATGGTCTTGCCTATATAAGCAGGCCTCTTTTCATTGTATGTAACTATTGAACTATTGGATCATATTGTTGATCATTTTCTATTGATGAGAATACAGTTTATTCTTGTCCTATATTGTGTCTCTATTTTGTACATTTCATTGAGCTCTTGATCTTGGCAAAATCTAACAGATCTTAAAGAAGACAGTCAATGATGTCGATCGTGACTGGCATTTTCAACTAAATCCGGTACTATGGGCATATCGAACTAGCATTCGAACCCCTATAGGTGCAACTCCTTATTCATTGGTCTATGGTGCAGAAGCTATCTTGCCTATTGAGGTCGAGATACCATCATTACGGGTTTCCTTGCACAATCTCATCGATGATGAATCATACAGAGTCTCATGCCTTTAGGACTTAGAGTTACTTGATGAGAAGCGACAAGCTGCATACAACCATCTCAAAGCCTATCAGCAGTGCATGAGTAGAAGCTACAATCACCGAATTAGATCTCGTACATTTGAGGTAGGTGATCTTGTTCTACGAGAGAATCCTCGCAACCAACCACACAGAGAACATTAGGGAAAGTTTGAATCAAACTGGCTGGGCCCATATGTTGTCACTACTGTATTCGGGTCCGAGGCATATCAGTTGGCTACATCAGAAGGAGAACCGCTCACAGATCCAATTAACAGCATGCACCTCAAACGGTTTTATACCTAAGCTGTACAGAGCATCAAGCTCCCCTGCATATCAGAAAATACCAAAAAAATTCAAAAAAATGTCCTAAAGAAATACAAAAACATTCAAAAAGTAAAGAAAAATCATGCATCCAAATGGTGAACAACCACTTCGGTGGCACCTTGGGTAAGTGCGATGGTGAAAACCTGGCAAACAGGCGCCACTCGTAAAGACAATGGCTCTAGTATCTTTCAGGCTCATTGCGATCACATTCATACATACACACATCCATCCATCCAAACCATGGCTTGTTATTTGATCTGTAATCAGAGATAGTACTTCATGCGTCTTGCATCCCACTTTTTCATAGTCATGTCTACACTTGGGGGCAATACCCTCTCAATCTAGTTGATGGAAGTGGATTCTACATTACTGGTGATTCATTGGCAAAAACATTCAAAAATGTCTCACAAAAATCCAAAAACATTCAAAAATGTCTCGCAAAAATTCAAAAACATTCAAAAATGTCTCACAAAATCCAAAAACATTCAAAAATGTTTCACAAAATCCAAAACATCAAAAGAACCATCGAAAATCACACAAAAACATGGCAACACATTGTACATACTCATCCAAGTAGATACCAAACAAACATTGACATAATACTCACACGATGACCATTTACCAATCAAACCACACAATCAACATCAACAAATCGGAAATTGTCTTTAAACAAGGATGCATCCTTCCTTACCAAAACAAAGACAAAAGTGACATTTTCTTTGACAAGAAAATTATGTTAAGCTATCAAATACTTGGTTGATTTGTGAGTACAATCATTTGTTTATTTGTATCAGGAACTTTCAGCATTTGTTTGTGTATCTTCGGCGCATTATTTCCGATGAAGTTCTGGGGCATGTACTAATGGTGTCTACGTGGGAAGTTCACCAAGCTACGTGATCTTATGCCAAATGCAATCATAGATCATTACGGCTTGCTGACTACAGCGTATACCTCGACCATATGAGCATGAACCATTACCAAGGATCCATATTCTTTATTCTTTATGTATATAATGTTTGTTTGCAGGTACAATGCTCTTTCTTTGGTTCCTCCTACCTCATCCAAACTGGATAAAGGTTTTATCTCTTAGTACGGTATGCACTTGTCTCAAGATATGATCAGTCTAAGATCAAGGAGGACGTTCCAAGTCATGCATGAAAGGAGATAATCCTTATCTGTTATGCAAGCAATACTCAGGTCAACTTGATCCATTATATCAAGTTGCTTGTATTAACTTGCTATATCAAATCCATGTAAGAAATACTCTAGTCATCTTGAATCTTTATGTCAAGTTGCTTGTATTTTCTTACAACATTTTAAAGCTCAATGATGAAAAATAAAGCACCATGGATCGTCATTCCATCTCATATGTATATATTGCATTTCGTTGCATTACACCTATCCATACATTCATAATAGCTGCATATCATGCATACATAGTCATAATAATGCATACTCTATTTTACTCATCTTCTTCCATAGGACTCGGTCCTAGTCCTCCATATCTTCTATCTAACATCGAATCCCCCCTCACCCTCCCTATCCTGATCATCAACATCATCCTAATCCCTTCATCGCTTCCCATCCTCACTCATCCACAAAATTAAGCCAGTTACTCTATCTACACAAATACATCGACTCCCACACACCTAGACTATCAACAAATACTCTGATCAAGTATCTTCGGGTCACAACAGGTGATCGATCATGGTAATCCTAGACTACAACAGGCATTTATCATAATGACCTAGTCTCAACGGGGTTGCCATGATTCCCCACAACCATCCATCCCATGCACACACTATCAATTGATCAACCAATCAAACACAATCCAACAGACAATTACATCAATTGTCTACGACTCAACGAGTATTTTGCTTCATATACCTTGACTTCATCGGGCAATTACATCAATTGTCTAAGTCACATCAAGTCACTTTGATTCACTTACTCAGACTTTATCATGTCCAAGCGACCAACTGACATCAACTGTCATACTTTGACTTGACCGGGGCAATTAAACCGATTGCACTAGATTGTCCAACCAATTTTGATCAATTGTATAGCATCAATCCAAACCCCACACTACATCTGCTATGTATCTCTTGCATGACCTCAGGGTATTCGCTGGCTTGTTGTTTCTTCATATTCACTCCATTTTCTCCCATTCTTTCATCATTAGTTCTAATTTCTTCTATTCTACCTCCCCTCCACTTTTCATTCTTTTTCGAGAGATCGCCTGATTTTTCAAAAAGAAAAAAAAATTCGACCCATCTCTCGAGGGGGCATACCACCCATTAAATTTACATTTTATGGGGCATTTCTTCACACCTATTTTTCTTTCTTTGAAACGACGCAATAAACTGCACCGTCTCAAAGAGGGGAAGAGGGGCAAATGTAGTTACATAAATTTGTCCACTTAATTAAATGAATATTTAATATTTATTTGATTATTTAACCATCAATTAATAATTAATTAAATTAATATATTTAATTAATTCATCTTAACCCTCTTCTCCTATTAATTAAATAAATTATTCAATTTATTTGATTTAATTCACTTAACCAAATTCAGACCATTAATTAAATAAATAAATCATATTTATTTAATTAAATATTCTCTCACATTTAAATAAATTAATATTTATTTAAATCCCCCAAAATCTCACCTCTCACATTTAAATAAATTAACATTTATTTAAATCACCTTTATCCTCTCCCCACTTGCATTTTCCTACAAATGCAAGTTGCACAACTATTTTAAATAAATCATTTATTTAAATCGCCTTTATCCTCTACCCACTTGTATTTTCCTACAAATGCAAGTTGCACAACTATTTTAAATAAATCATTTATTTAAATCACCTTTATCCTCCACCCACTTGCATTTTCCTACAAATGCAAGTTACACAACTATTTTAAATAAATTATTTATTTAAAATCCTATTTATCCTCACCCACTTGAAACCTTTAATGGTTTCCCTTAAAATCTTCAAACTTAATGGCTTCCTTCTAGAGTCTTCTCAAACCTTTAATGGTTTCCCTTAAAGTCTTCAAAAACTTAATGGCTTTAAAGTCTTCAAACTTGATGGCTTCCTTCTATAGTCTTCTTAAGTCTTTAATGGTTTCCCTTAAAGTCTTCAAACTTAATGGCTTCCCTTAAAGTCTTCTTAAGACTTTAATTGCTTCCCTTGAAGTCTTCAAGCCTTTAATGGTTTCCCTCAAAGTCTTCAAGCATTTTAATGATTTATCTTCCTTTTTTTCATTTAAATAAATTAATATTTATTTGAATATTTATCCAAATGCAACTTACACCATTTAATTGAAATAAATGATTTTATTTTAATTGAAAATACCAAAATTCCTCCCACTTGCATGCCTAAACCCCTTCTAGATTCTTCTAAACCCTTCCTAATTAACCTAATCCATCCCCTAAATATTGTCACATTCCTAAGCAAATTGGAGTCACTTCTCAAAGACTCCAAAGTCTTTGAAAAGCAATTAATGATTTGTGTGTTCAACAAATTAACCTCTAAAGTCTTCCAAACCACTTATGGCTCTTACATGACCATTAATGGTTAATTCCACTTGCACCCATGGTTAAGGACTTTGACCCCTAACTTAACCCTCATGTAACCCATGTGTCTCTTCAAAGCATTTATTTCTTTGACTAGGGTAACCATCATGTCCCCTCAAGCATTTAATGCTCCTTATCTCTCCTCTCAAGCCTCCTCATGGTGACACTTGTCAACATGGGATTGGGTTGAAAGTCTCACATGGATTGAATATCTTTCAATCCTAACCCTTGTTAAGATTGCTCAATCTTAACCCTTCATTTCCCCATTTCTTCTATAAATAGAACCCTTCTCCTCAAGCAAATAAGGAAGCATTAGAGTATTGTTGTTATACTGGTATTAGCATGGAGCTATTTCATAGCATCACTATCTACACTTGCATAGCATTTGCTTATCATATTCAACCATCTTGAATCTCCATATGGCATCCATGGCTAGTGCTAAAATCTGAGAGCTACACTCATCTGGGACTTGGAGAGGGGAGAAACAAGGGAAAAGCATCGAAAGGCATCATGGAAGCATCTTAGGGAGGCTCTTCTCCTTTCTTTTATTTTGTTAAACTTCTTTCATGCTTTTTGAAATCTCTTTTGATATGTTTGGAATGGTTTTTAGTTCTTTGTTTTGTTTTTATGGTTGAAACTAACTTATTAACATTGAACTTTGTTTTTGCCTTGTCCCCATTTCCATGACATTAGTCTTAAATACAGTTTTCCACTCATCGCCCTCTTTAATCCTAATTTGGTGGTATCCACTTTTAAGGTCAATCTTGGTAAAGTACTTGGCTTCCCCTAAACAATCCATTAGGTATTCTATTCTAGGAATTGGAAACCTATATCTGATGGTGATCTTATTTATAGCTCTAGAATCAGTACACAATCTCCAAGTACCACCTTTCTTTGGGGCTAACACGGTAGGGACAACACAAGGGCTAATACTTTTCCTAATTAGACCTTGGTCTAAGAGCTCTTGGATTTGCTTGGCAATCTCAACATTTTGTTGGGGGGTCATTTTGTAAGCTGCCTTGTTAGGTAAGGATGCTCTGGGAATGAAGTCTATTTGATGGCTTATGGTTCTTTTAGGAGGTAAGGTGGTTGGTTGTCCATCACTCACTATGCCTTTGAACTTCTTCAATAGGTCTTGAACCTCTATTGGCAAATATAGCTGATATTTCTTGTCTTCCTCCTTAAGCTTCACTACTAATGCAAACCCTATACCTTCACCTTCCTCAAGTGTCTTCAAGAATTGTTTTTCACTCACCAAAAGAACATTAGGACCTGCTGCCCTCTTTTCACCTTCTTCAAGGATAGACTGAATCTTGAATGTGAGTCCATCTTTCTTGAATGAGTATGCATTCTTGGCTGCATCATGAATAGCTTGTCGATCAAATTGTCATGGTATTCCTAATAGAAGATGGCATGCATCCATGGGTAGGACATCACATAACACCTTGTCCTTATACCTCCCAATGGTGAAATCTACCCATGCTTGCTCATTAACTAGGACAAGTTGGCCTTTGTTCAACCAAGTGACTCTATATGGGTTGTTGTGATGTATCCTTTGCAATTTGAGCTTACTCAGTACCTCTTTTGACACAATTTTGTCTGTTGACCCTGAATCAATGATCACTTTGCAAACCTTGTCCATAATCTTGCATTTAATTCTGAATAACGATATTCTTTGGTTAGGCTCTTCTCTGACCGGTTCTTTGATAAAAGTTCTCCTTATCATCAAGTTGTCACCTACCTCTGATTCTAAGGCAACCTCTAAAGTGTTGCTGCTTGAAGACTCTTCTTGAAGATAGTTCACTCTCCTTTCACTACCTTGTGATGATGATCCCTTCTCTGGACACCTATATGCTGGATGACCAAGTTGGTTACAATGGTGACACTTCATTGTTGCAAAATATGAGGAACCTCTACCTTGTCCACCAGATCTTCCTCTAAAACCATTATTTGACCCCCTTCCTCTATTGAATCCTCCTTTACTAGTGCCACTCTCTTGCTGCTAAGTGAGTTTAGACTCACCTTGTGTTCTTTGTTTAGAACTTCTTCCTCCAAAGCCTCCCCTATGGCCTCTATTGTCTTTTCCTCTACCTCTGCCCCTATTGTTACTTGAGTCATGTATTATTTTCATTTTTTCTTCCACTTTAAGGGCAAGTTGATAGGTTTGATGAACTGTTTTTGGGCTCATTAGACTGATTTCTTCTTGGATATTCCATCGTAGACCATTTAGGTACCTAGCAACTTTGAGACTCTCTTCTTCCATTGCATGAGATCTAAGGCTAAGTTTATGGAATTCTTTTGTATAACTATTGACATCAAGGTCTTTTTGTCTTAAGTTTTGTCTCTTCCTATGAATTTTCACTTCATAGTCATTAGGGAGATAGACTTCTTTGATTTTGACTTAACATCCCTTTCCAAGAAGAGATGGGTGCTTTGCCCATTTTCTTTCTCTCATCTTGCACAAATTTCCACCATGTGAGAGCAACTCCTCTCATCCTTGACTTGGCCACTTTAACTCTTTGGGCTTCAATTATGCCTTCACATCCAAAATGGTTCTCCATGCCTTCTATCCATTCTAAGACCACTTCTGCCTCCATCTTACCAGTTAACAATGGCAATCCTTCTAGTGATTTACCACTTAAGGCCTTTAATGCCTTTAGGAAAGGTTCTTGTTCTAGAACAAGATCAGGTTTAGGTACTTTGTCTATCTCTAACACTTCTTTACCATTCCCTTTTTCTCCTTCAACCTTTACCAACACTTCATCTGCCTTGGTTTCAACCTCACCAAGCTTACTTTCCAATTCTAGCAACTTCTCCTTCAGGAGTCTATTCTCTTCCTCCTGATCATCCACTTTCTTTGCCAACTCTGCATTGGTCACTGTGTTGTTGTCTCCTACAGATTCCACTAAAGACATCTACTCACCTAGCCCAAATCTTATCAGCTCTAATACCAATCTGATAAGGAGGCTCCTAGTTGCTCGAGTCAGCTTGACTCACTCCAAGGCCTTTTCTCCTAGCCTAGTCCAGGAATACTCTTCTCTATTCCTCTAATCTACTCTAGGACCTCACTATCAAGGTTTGTTCCTCACTCCTCATGAATTCACTTTCATAAATTCATCAACTCATCAGACACCTTGCAGGGTTGCTCTGCCATAGTTTAATCTTACAACTCCTCTCGAGTTGTTTCTCAATCATCTTAGGATCTTCTCTCCATTTGATCCTGATGCTCTGCAAAATGGGATATGTTTAGACAAAAACCTGTGGTCGTATAACACATAAGGAGCACAAGAAACAAAGAGAAATGTTAGTGTTAATCAACCAAATACTAATCTAAGCAGACATACCAAGAGAGACACTAAAAACATATGAAACATTTAACTATGAAAATAAATGCAAGAAAACATATCCAAATGCCTTCCACCATGCTTGTAGCTCCTCCTCCCTTGTTCCTCTCCTCTCCAAGTTCCAAATTAGTGTAGCTCTCAGTATCTTTTTGCACTATGGATGCCTTATGGAGGTTCAAGATGAAAGATGATTTAGCTAAATGCTATGCAAATGTGAAAAAGAAGCTAAAAATAAGAGATTATGTAATTATCTAGTGTTGATTTTAGACCAAAAGAGTGAATATGATTTGTTTATGTTAAATGCTCTCTAAAAATGGCTATAATGTAAAGGCTTGCAAGTTTTCAAAATTAAGGCTAAGAATGCTAAATGCTTGAGAATGCTTGAGGATTTGAAAACGAGGAATGTGAGCTCTATTTATAGAAAAAATGGAGCAATGGATGGTTGAGATTGAGTAATCTCAACAAGGGTCAGGATTGAATGATATTCAATCCATGTGAGGGCTTTCAATCCAATCCCATGTTGACAAGTGTCAACATGAGATGGGTTGAGAGGAGAGGGAAGAAGCATTAAATGCTTGACATGACTCGAGGGTTAACTTGGGAGATGAGGTTAAAGTTGAGTTGAATGAATAAATTCATTATTCAAAGAATAATGCTTTTATCCAATGGATAAACTCTTGTGCAAGAGTTAGTGAGGATAACCATGGTCAAAGCAACAAATGCTTGAGGAGACACATGGGTTACATGAGAGTTGAGTTAGGGGTCAAAGTCTCTAACCATGTGGGTGAGTTGAGTTAACCATTAATGGTCATGTAAGAGCCATAAGTGGTTTCGAAGACTTTAGAAGTTAGCTTGTTGGACACATAAATCATTAAATGATTTTCAAAGACTTCAGAGTCTTTGAGAAGTGACTCCAAGTTGCTTAGGAATGTGACAATAATTAGGGGATGGATTAGGCTAATTAGGAAGGGGTTAGAAGAATCTAGAAGGGGATTTAGGATTGCAAGTGGGTTTGGTGGGTGAGGGAAAATAGGATTCTTATTAAAATAAAATTCATTTATTTTCACAAATAGGTGCAAGTTGCATTTTTAGGAGAATGCAAGTGGGGGGATTTAATGATTTAAATAAATGTTTTATTTAATTTATTTAAAAGAGGAAAGGGGATTAAATTGAATAAATAGGATTTATTCATTTAGTTAATTGTGAATTTGGTTTAATGAATGAATTAAAATAAATTGAATAATTTATTGAATTAATAGGAGAATGTTTGAAGATGAATTAATTAAATATTAATTTAATTAACTGGTGGCTGGTGGATTTTTAATCAAATAAATAACAAATATTCATTTAATTAAAATGGATAGATTTATGTGACTACATTTGCCCCTCTTTGAGATGGTGTGGTTTATTGTGTCGTTTTAAAGAAAGAAAATAAGGTGTGAAGAAATATGCCCCATAAAATGTTAATTTAATGGGTGGTATGCCCCCTCGAGAGATGGGTCAAAAAATTTCAAAAAATTGGGCAATCTCTCGAAAAAGATCAAGAGTTGGCGGGGAGGTAGAAGAGAAGAAAATAGAACTAATGGTGAAACAATGGGAGAAAATGGAGTGAATAAGAAGAAACAACAAGCCAGCGAGTACCCTTAGGTCATGCAAGAGATATAGAGTAGATGTAGTATGTGGTTTGGATTAATGCTATACAATTGATCAAAATTGGTTGGACAATCTAGTGCAATCGGTTTAATTGCCTCGATCGAGTCAAAGCGCGACAGTTGATGTCAGTTGGTCGCTTGGACAGGATAAAGTCTGAGTAAGTGAACCAAAGTGACTTGATGTGACTTAAACAATTGATGTAATTGCTCGATGAAGTCAAGGTATATGAAACAAAATACTCATTGAGACTTTAGACAATTGATGTAATTGTCTGTTGGATTGTGTTGGATTGGTTGATCAATTGATAGTGTGGGCGTGGGATGGATGGTTGTGGTGAATCATAGCAGCCCCATTGAGACTAGGTCATTATGATAAATGTCTGTTGTAGTCTAGGTTTGCCATGATTGATTACCTGTTGAGACCCGAAGATACTTGATTAGAGTATCTGTTGATAGTCTAGGTGTGCGTGAGTCGATGTACCTATGCAGATAGAGTAACTTGCTTGATTTAGAGGATGACTTAGGATGGGAAACACAGTCCCTCCTATTTAGAGATGGACGGTGATGAGCGTGGCTTGATTGAGTTTATTGGGACACGATGAAGGGATTATGATGATGTTGATGATCAAGATAGGGTGGGTGAGGGGGGGATTCAATGTTAGATAGAAGATATGGAAGACCTATTCCTATGGAAGAAGAGCAAAATAGAGTATGCACCCATTGTCATTACTATGTATGAATGATATGCAGCTATTTATGAATGTATGGATGGATGGAATGCAACAGAATGCAATATATATAGATGAGATGGAATGACGATCCATAGTGCTTTTATTTTTCATCATTGAGCATGATAGTATCAATCTTGGATGAGGCAGTAGGAACCAGGGATGGAGCATTGTACCTGCAAATAAATAGCATAAATAAAGAATAAAGAATATGGACCCTCCATAATGGTTCATGCTCATATGGTTGAGGTATATTCTATAGTCAGCAAGCCGTAGTGATCCATGACTATATTTTGCATAAGATCGTAGCTTAGTGAACTTCCCACGTAGACACCATTAGTACACGCCACAAAACTTCATTGGAATAATTCGCAAAAGATACATAAACAATGCTTAGGAACCATCCTGGCCACTCTAATCACTTCTGGATATCCCAGAGTAGCATAGGAACCTGATATAACTGAATAAATAACCTACAAACCAATCAAGTATTTGATAGCTCAAACAAAATTTTCTTGTCAAAGAAAATGTGATCTTGTCTTCGTTTTGGTAAGGAAGGATGCATCCTTGTTAAGATAGTTTGTGTGTTGATGTTGATTGTTTGGTTGATGTGATGAGTGGTCATCATTTGAGTATTTCAAAATGTGTGTTTGGTATCTACTTAGATTCGTATGTATAAAGGTGGTTCCATTTTTTTGATTGTTTTTTGATTGTTTTTGGTATTTTGATTATTTTCTAATGTTTTTGGTATTTTGTGAGATAGTTTTCCGAATGAAGAACCCAATAAATCACAAGTAATGTAGAATCCACTTCCATCAATAGGTTAAGGGCATTGCCCCCAGTTTAGACACGACTATGAAAAAGCGAGATGCATGAAGTACTATCCTTGATTGCAGATCAATAACAAGCCATGGTTTTGACTAATGAATGAGTGGATGCAATGAATGTGATCACAACAAGTTTGAAAGACAATGGAGCCATAGCCTTTATGAGTGGCGCCTGTTTTCCAGGTTTTCACCATCGCACTTACCCAAGGTGCCACCAGAGTGGTTGTTCACCGTTTGGATGCATGATTTTTCTTTACTATTTTGATTTTTTAATTTTTCTTCAAGACATTTATCTGAATTTTTTTGGTGTTTTTCTGGTATGTATGGGAGCCTGATGCTTTGTACAGCTTATGTATAAAACCATTTGAGGTGCATGTTGTTGATTGGATCTGCTAGCGGTTCTCCTTCTGAAGTAGCCAACTGATATGTCCCAGACCCAAATACAGCAGTGATGACATATGGACCCAACCAGTTTGATTCAAACTTTCCTTGATGTTCTTTGTTTGGTTGGTTACGAAGATTCTCTCAAAGAACAAGATCACCTACCTCAAATGTACGAGGTCTAACTCGATGATTATAGCTTATGCTCATGCGCTGCTGATAGAATTTGAGGTGATTGTATGCAGCTTGTTGTTTCTCATCAAGTAGCTCTAAATCTTGGAGATGTGGTACTCTGTATGCTTCATCATCTATCAGATTATGCAAGGAAACCTATAGAGATGGTATCTCAACCTCAATAGGTAAGATAGCTTCTGCTCCATAGACCAGTGAGTAGGGAGTTGTGCCTATAGGGGTTTGAATACTAGTTCGATACGCCCATAGGGTTGGATTTAATTGAACATGCCAATCACGGTTGGCATCATTGATTGTCTTCTTGAGGATTCTCAATATGTTCTTGTCCGATGCTTCGGTCTGACCATTTCCCTGTGGGTAATAGGGAGTGGAAAAGCGGTGTTGGATGTGAAACTTCTCACTGAATTCACAGACATCCTAATTTTTGAAAGGAAGCCCTGTTATCTATGATGATAGACATGGGTACACCATATTGGCAGATGATGTAATTAAGGATGAATGATGCGATCTTCTTGTCAGTGACTTGGGTAAGTGGAACAACTTCGATCCACTTTGTGAAGTATTCAATAGCGGTAATAATAAATTTGTGGTTGTTGGATGAAGATGGATGGATTTTACCTACAAGGTCAAGTCCTCATTGACAAAAGGGCCATGGCATTGTGATGGGTTGTAATTCCTATGCTGGTGCATGTATCAGGTCTTCGTAAATTTGGCACTTCTTGCATTTTCTGACAAAATAATAGGAGTCTTTTTCCATGGACGGTCAATAGTATCCAACACGTATGATCTTCTTGGCTAGTGACGGGCCGCTTGCGTGAGTTTCACAAATTCCTTTGTGTGCCTCTTCCAAGGCATTTGTTATCTCATCCAGTTCCAGACATCAAAGGAGAGTACCATCAAGGCTGCATCGGTATAGGGTTTCAACAATAATGGTATATCGAGCGGTTTGGCGAATGAAGGTTTTACGTTGGTTATTCGATTGGTTAGGAGGAAGTGTGTGATCACAAAGATAGGTGTAGAACTCACCATACCATGGGGATTCAAAACTGACAAGGTGACATATCATCTCAGATTCGGGGATATCATAAGTGGGGATCCAAAGTTGTTCTACCAAGAACTCGTAGCGTGTTGAATTTTGTGGAAGATCAAGGAGAGATGCGATAGTAGCCATAGCATTAGTAGCTCAATTATGATCTCTGGGTATCTGCTCAAAAGTGATAGTAGTGAATGATGCCTTTAGATTGTCCACCATTTACTTGTATGGCATGAGTTTATCATCCTTGGTTTGATATTCATCTGTTACTTGTCGGATGACCAGTTGGGAGTCGCCATATATCTGTAGCTCTTTCAATTTCCATTGTATGGCTAGTCGAAGTCCTGTGATCAAGGCCTCATACTCTGCTATATTATTTGTGCATGGAAATGTGAGCTTGTAAGACTTCAGGATGCTATCACCTTGAGGTGTGATAAACAGAATGCCTGCCCCCGAGCCATGGCTAGTGTATGAACCATCAAAGTATAGTTTCCATGGTGGTGCTTCTGTGATCATGAATATCTCTTCATTTGGAAAATTGGAAATGAGAGGATGATTGCCTATGAGGGGAGCATCGACCAACTGATCCGCAATAACTTGACCCTTGATAGCCGTACGGTCCACATACTCGATGTCAAATCCACTTAGAATCATCACCCATTTGGCCAAGCGGCTAGTCAATGCTGCTTTGTTGAGTAAGTATTTTAGTGGATCAATCTTGGCAATGAGTTGTACTTTATGTGTTAATAGATAGTGCCTCAGTTTAGTGGCTGCCAAGATGACTGCTAGGCAAGCTCGCTCAATAGGTGTGTAATTGAGTTCATAGCTGACCAATGTGCGAGAAATGTAGTATACAACACACTCTTTGCCTTCTGCATTATGTTGTGTCGGTAGTACACCCAATGTTGTATTTGTTGTTGAAATATAGAGCAATAGAGGTCTACTTGGATCTGGTGGGATCAACAATGGCGTATTCATGAGATAGTCTTTAAGCATCTGGAATGCTTGCTGGCATCTGGTATCCCATTGAAAGTGGATGTTTTTATGTAAGAGGTGTGTAAAGGGGTGACACTTATCTGTCAGTTGTGCAATGAATCTTCGGATGGATTGTAGCCACCCTTGTAATGTCCTTAGTTGACTGATGTTCCGTGGAGGTGGCATGTCCATGATTGCTTTGACTTTTGCAGGATCGACCTCAATGCCTTTGCTTAAGACAATGTATCCTAGAAGCTTCCCCGAGGTTACTCCAAAGACACATTTCTTTGGGTTGAGTCAAACATGTTATTGTTCCCGTCTGTCAAAGATTTTCTCTAATATGTCCAGATGACCTTCTCTTGTGAGTGATTTTGCCAGTAAGTCATCAACGTTATCTTCCATTATGGTATGCATCATATCATGAAAGATGGTTGTCATTGCTCTTTGATAGGTCGCTCTTGCATTCTTTAGACCGAAAGGCATTACATTCCAACAGTATGTTCCCCATGGACATGTGAAGGCTATCTTATGTTGATCCTCTGGTGCGATCTTTATCTGGTTGTACCCAGAAAAGCCATCCATGAGAGAAAGCATGGCATGTCCTGCTGATAGGTCTACGATTATGTCGATGTTTGGTAGGGGGAAGTCATCTTTAGGACATGCCTTGTTTAGATCTCTGAAGTTAGTATAGATACGAATGCCCCCATTGGGTTTGCCGACAGGCACAATATTGGATATCCAGTCTGCATAATCAATTGGTCTAATAAAACCAACATCTAGGAGTTTCTTAAGTTCTACTTTAACTAGCACCGCAATCTGGGGGTGCATCTTGTGAAGCTTATGTTTAACAGGCTTGGCTCCTTCTGCGACAGTGAGGTGATGCATGACTAAATCCAGATCAAGACCAGGCATGTCTACATATGACCATGCAAAGTTGATCTGACGCTTCTGGAAGAATTTGACAAACTTAGGTCGTTCCTCTGGAGTTAAAAGAGATGCTAGATGTATGTGGTGAGGAGTTTCATGAGTCCCCATGTTGTATTATTTTGTCTCTTCAATAAGGATTGTTGATCATTCCTGTTGTGTACTAGAGGGGAGGATGTCAAATCTTTCATCCTCTGGCACCTTAGAGAGGTTTTCACCATTGGATACTCTCTTTCTTTTTACTTTTTTGGGATCAAACAGTGTCACAGTGTGGTTTTCACTAGAACATCCATGTTTTATTGTTATATTTTTGCAGCTGAAAGGTTTGGCATCCGCCCCAAAGTATGTTGCCTTATTAAGTTCAATGATGAATCCAACTTTGTGATCCCCGCTTAGTATGTTATCCCTTAGTTCCAAAAAGTCAATGATTGCCTCATCGTTTTGGAAATGGTCAAGACATGGGGGATTAGGTTGGTTCCATTCGATGAGTTCAGGATGGATAATGGGCATTACCTCATCGATCAAGTTAAGTTCATAAGATGTGTCTATGAGGGTTAAGATGTTGTAGTGAAGGTCATTGATGGTACTCTCCCTATCAGAATCGGGCATAGGATGTGATGTAGGGTCTGTGGAAGATGTTTCTAGTTCAAGAACCCAAGAGGTCTTTATCTGTGCTTCTCTGTAAATAGGGATGTCTTTGTGACATGGAGGTAGTGATGCATCTTCCTCATATGAAGTATTAAGCTGGACAAAATCAAATTCCCACTCATGTGAATCAGTCTCTGAGTCGTTTTCTAGTATCCCATTACTATACCATACTAGGATGTCCTTTGAGTTAAACACTGCAGGTGTGATCGGTTGATGTACCCTTGTAAATGAAATGATTGGTGTTGTAGGAAGGATTATGGGGATTAGTGAATCTGATACATGGAGTATCGACATTGTTGATTATGTTGCTTCTGTTGGAATCGCTAGTGTGTTGATATTGTTGGGGGTTCTGATACTGCTAATGGTGTTGTTGATGCGGTTGCTGCTATTGATGGAGTTGTTGATTTGATTGGTGGGATGATTGGTGATGTGGATGTTATTGCTGGGATGTTCAATCGTAATTGAGCAATTGGTGTGGTTCTTGGTGTTGTTGATATAATCAAAGGTGACCTCTTTATGTTTGTAGTCAGTTGATATAGAGGTTTACTGGGTTTACCTTTGAATTTGAGTTTGGGAAGAATCTCCTTTTGAAAGCCTAAGCCTGTGTTATCTTTGGGCTTTAATTCCGGCTGCAGCGGCTCATGTCGTCTTTGCTTGCAAGGTCCCAAAGCACTATGACCATCATAGCCCATTTTTTGCATAATGAGAAGGCCTTTTCTATACTGACACGTGGGAAGCTTAGCTTGCGGGATGTCCGTGGTGATTGGGTCTTTATAGATCCATTATGCTAAGTCTTCATCTCTGGTTTCTTCTTCTTGACTCTTTCCAAGGATGAAAGGTGTCAAAGTGCATGTTGACTTGACCAGTGGTGTTTGAAGTAACCTTTGAGGTTTACCATGAGTTCTAGGAGAAGTGGGTAGTTGCCCAACACAAAAGAGTTGGCTAAGATTATACTCCCCAAGACCTTCCTCTGCCATTTTCATCTTTAGCTTCTCTTGCTTGGGTATAGTGGTGTTTGAACTAGAAAGAGAGGTTGGACTGATGTATGAGGTGGATGATGTGGCTTCTCCGTTGTTAGGAATGGTAATCTCTGGCTGATAGTTGATATTGTTACAATATGCAAATGGATTTGCATCACCCAAGATTGTAATTTCTACACCATTATGAGGAAACTTGATACACTAGTGGTAGGTGGATGGAACGGCTTGCATGGCGTGTATCCAAGATCTTCCTAACAATAAATTATATGGCAGAGGAAGGTCCAGAACTTGACATATGATGTGCTTCACCATTGGGCCCACTCGGATTGGTAGCACAACTACTCCTTTGGATGAACACTCTGCATCATCATAAGCTTTTATGGTTATCTTTTTGTGGGGATCCACTAATTCAACTGCATACCCCAATGCTGTGACCAATTGTAGTGTACATATATTTAGGCCTGCTCCATTGTCGATCAAGACTCGCTTGATCCTATGTTGGTTTATAAATCCTTCAATATGGAGTGAGGCATTATGAGGTTGCTGGAAGGATGTATTGCCACTTTCCGAGAAAGTGAGACATGGTGATGACCTTAGATTTCCAACCATATTTTGGAACTAATCCATATTTAGATTTGTAGGGATTGATGCCTCTTGGAGAGCTTGATCCAAGATTGTTTTATGAGATGGGGAAAGGTGCAAAAGCTCTAAGATGGAGATAAGTGCAGGCATTTTATCTAACTGTTCCACAAGGTTATACTGCTTTGGGATGGAAGGTGTGCCTTGTAGAGCTGCTTTAATGGTGATCTTGTTGCGACGTGTAACAACATTGTAGGTAGAGCTTGGATTTTTTATGGTAATGGTTGCAATTTGTTCATTGGCATCATATAGGTGATTCATAGTGTAATTATAGGTGGCTCGCGTATAATCGGTTGTATCTATGTTTCGCCCTGAAGTGGAAGGACCCCTTTGATCTTGTGATGGAAGTGGATTCTTAAACATAAGATGATCATTATTTGTTGTTTTTGGGTCGCATCCTTCGATTTCAATCTCACCTCGGTCAATGAGATCTTGAATAAGATCTTTCAATCTGTGACAATTGCTTGTTTTATGCCCTTTCCCTTGATGGAATTCGCAATGTTCATTATCCATCAACCATGAAGGTTTGACCTGAGGTTTGTAATTGGACATCTTTGGTAGGGTCACCAGATTTGAAGAGACCAACCGATGTAACACTGTTTCAATAGGTTCCCGTAAGGGAGTGTACATTCATTTTTGTTTATAATTTTGTTGGCGTTGTCGTGGTTCTTCTTGCGGTACATTGTGTCCTTGATTTGGTGGGGGAGGAACCATGTTGGTCTTAGGAGGGGGCTTTTGCCCTACAAAGCAGACCATAGGTTGTGCACTTTTGATAGTCCTTGCATCTACAACCCCATCATTGATGATGTTTTTGTTTTTATTCCAAAAGTTAGGTTTATCACTATTGAATCAAGGGTGAGGGGCATCTTTGGGTTCATTGTATATTTTAATAAGCCCCATTTTGATGAGAGCCCATTCACATTTTAAACCTTGGGTGATCATTTCATTGAAGGACTCTGTGCCTTTCATATCCAAATGAAATTCCATTTCTTCCTTCAAGTTGGAAATAAATATTTCCACTAGCTCTCTTTTAGGTAGTTGAAGGGAATGTCTGCTAGATATTTGTCGCCATCATTGCAGGAAAACTAAAAATAGCTCCCCTGGTTTTTGCTTAGTGCTACATAGATTAGCCATGATAATATCGCGTTCAATGTTATGTGAGTAATGTGCACGGAATTTCTGGACCATTTCTTTGAATGTCCTAATATCACCCGGTAGTCGGGAAAACCATGACGTAGTTGTCCCTCTCAAACTTTGGGGAAAGAGTCTCATTAGGTATGTGTCCTCATATGCCACTTCTCAGCATGTTGAATGAAATTCTCTAACATGATCGTGAGGGTCTCCTTTTCCTCGATACTTTTTGAACTTAGGTGTTTCAAACCCTCGTGGAAAAGGTGGCATATGTAGATTCCTATCAAAGGGATAGGGACAAATATCATTAAATGAAAACTGGTTTGTTTTCACACCACTGTGGAGTTGTTGGGCTAAATTCTCGACTTGTTGCTGCAACATGTCTATGTCATTTGGAGGAGGAGGAGGTGGGGGATTTCCTTGATGAAGGTTGTATCTAATGTGATCTCGACCTCTTTCATCCTCATCACGACTTTGGCATTCCGATGCTTGCCTTAGTTGTGCAATATCAAAATCAGAGGGTAGTTTGGCTCCCTCTTGGGCAAGTCTTAAAAAGTGAGCATCAACGTTGCTCCTGAGTATTTCATCAAAAAATCAATTGAAGAGAGGGTTGTGTTGTGCCCTTTCTATTACTGCAGGAGTAGGAGTACTTGGATTTTCATCATTTGCATTTCCTCCAAGGGCTTCTTGGAATTCATTGAGATTTTCCTCCTCTTCCTCTTCAATTTCTAGTTGTCTAGACCAGGATCTAGTTTGAGCCATTTTGTTTATAAGTTTTTGTTGAAGTTTGGTGAAAATGATGATGAGTTGGTGATGGAATGAGAGATATATGTTTGGTGAAGTGTTTTGCAAGTGGATCTCTAACACTAAAGGTAGATGTTACCAAAGTCCTTTCTTGAATTGTTTGTTGTGTTTGGCTGGCAATGTTTGATATGATGAGGTTTAGAGAGATCTGAGATGTGTTATAGACTCAACTACCTAGTAATGAGGGGATTCAGTCATAGACTAGTTTTAACTTGCGTAGAAATGCCTCTTAGGACGAGTTTATCCTAGATGTAGAGACACTCTAAAAAGTGATGTATTGTGTTTGATTCAAGCAATATCGAAATAGAACTTAGGAAAAAAACCTCTTGATGTTTTGAGAGTTGGAATGGATTTGATGAAATGTGAATGTGATAATGGATGAAATGTTAACTTCAATAAAAACTTTGTGTTACAAAAGGAACAAATTCTTCCTCTTCTCTTTCAGGGGTTGGTGGTTCTTCCCTAGCTGAGTTATATGTGATACAAATGTCTGAAAAGAAAGCAGGATTGATTTTGTCTCCCTTGTTTTTATGATAACTCAAAGCTCTATATTGAGTAAAAGCTCTACGATTTAATGATTCTTGATCAAACTCGTTTGATTTTCCTTGAAGATATAGACACATGTGACGTAAGAAGGTTCTATGTGAGACAAAGATTTGTCTATTAAGATAGAAGAAATTCCTTCTTTTGATGAAAGCCATTGAGCTCAATGGTTTTTTCTTCAAGTTGATATGTTGATGAAGATTCTTCTTTCTCAAGATGTGAAGAATGGTCATATAGTTTGATACTTTTTTTTTTTTTTTTTGCACTTTGTTTTTTATCTTTGTTGGTATTTTAAAAATGTTTTGAAATTTTTTGTGTTGGATGAATACTTGTTTTGGAATTGGATTTTTTATTTTTCTTTGACAAGAAAACAAAGCAAGCACACAAACACAAGAATGTTGCCTCAAAAGGCACAAATAAGTGTGGGTCTAGATCAACCCAATCTTTGGACTTTTATGACCCTTTCCTTCTAAATGTTTTTAAGTATGTTTTTTTTCCAAAAATCCTGAAGTCGACTCAGTTTATCACTGGTCTTGACACAAAACAAAGACACTTCAAACACTCTTTATCCCTAAGGTCAAATGGCCAGTTGCAATAATTTCAACCCACATCTTGACATTTCTTCAACTTTGGTACTACATACCTTATGAATCTCGTCGTGGCAGGCAAGGATGTGATATACTAAGTCTTGCATGAGCATAATAAATAGATGATCCCTATGATGGGGAGTCACCACTTTTATCAGGCTACAAGTAACCTTTCAAAAAGCTATGTTTCTACTCAAGGAAATATGTATGGTGAGTATCTTGGGAGCAAAACCTTTTACGTTTTTGCACTGAATTTATCACAATTATTCTCAATCAATAGAACGAGTGGGCTACTACATAAAGGTGTTTAGTAATTTTTTATGTCTTTGGACATAAGTTCATTATGTAGTGACTCACTTAAGAGCCTTGTAACTTGTGGTGGGGCCCATTTATCCTTTCGGCAAGTTACACTGTAGGAACAACTATACCCAAGGCTACAACTTTCGCTCACACCTGATTTCTATAACGGCTCAAAGGATTTACTGTGTGAGGTCGTTCCCAAGAGTGATGTGTTCCTTGACAGACCTCTCTTAAAAAGATAAAATTTGAGTGTTACTAACACTTTTCTCTTGCACCTAGGACCACGAAAGCCAAGGGAGAGGATAGTGTGTGTTAGAAGCAAAACCACTCAACAAACTTTTTGCACAAGTGTGCCAAACACAAAAGACACTTGTTCTTTTTAACTTAACATTGTAATGGTGATCTAACTATTTGGAGATGTTGCTCCAATGGTCATGGTGTTTTTTTAATCCTTCAAAGGCAATATGTTGAGTAAACTAGGAAAATGAAATCCTGGTCATCTGAATAAAAAGCATGTTTTCTTAAAGTAAATCGCTTTGAAAAACAAAACAAGTTGATTGTTCTTTTTATTTGCCCAAAACAAAGTGTGGATTGTGAATTTTAGCTTGAGTTGATGCAAGAAAATCAAAATTTTGTCTTGTTGAGTTTTAAACACCAAAATAAAATTTGAGTTCCCTAACTTGCAAAAAAATCAAAGTTTGTTGTGAATTTTAAAGCACCAAATGAAATTTGAGTTGAGTTTAACTTGCAATAAAATCAAAGTTTGTTGTGAGTTTTAAAGCACCAAAATGAAGTATTTCAAAATGATTTTAACTTGCAATAAAAAAGAAAAGAAAAGTGAATTTCCAAAATCTTAAGAAATAAAATGGGTTAGTTCAAACCTACACAAGAAACAAAAAGGCAATAAAATTCACATACATGGTGGCCCTCTACAAGCCCAAAAAGTTTTGATTTTTCGGTTATAAGGCATTTTTTACAACGCTCTGTTACAATAGCGCTACTCTATGTGAGAACAAAAGCGCTATTTAACACAAAAGCGCTAAACTAAATTATTACATAGAGAGCCAAAAGCGCTAATATTGGAACAAAAGTGCTACTTAAGGGTCAATAGCACTATACTATAAACAATAGTGCTAATTTTGGGACAATAGTGCTAAAAGACCAAATTGTGATAGTGCTAAAGCGTGAACAAAAGCACCGAAGCGTGACCTATGTGTCAATTAAAACAGTCAAAAAAATTAGTAGTTTAAGAAGGTTGCTATTCGATTCATGTCGGGTTCACCAAATGATGCTATGCAAAATGAGATATGTTTAGACAAAAACTTGTGGTTGTATAACACATAAGAAGCACAAGAAAAAAAGAGAAATGTTAGTGTTAATCAACCAAAGACTAATCCAAGCAGACATACCGAGAGAGACACTAAAAACATAACGAAACATTTAACTATGAAAATAAATGCAAGAAAACGTTTCCAAATGCCTTCCACCATGCTTGTAGCTCCTCCTCCCTTGTTCCTCTTCTCTCCAAGTTCCAAATTAGTGTAGCTCTCCGTAGCTTTTTGCACTATGGATGCCTTATGGAGGTTTGAGATGAAAGATGATTTAACTAAATGCTATGCAAATGTGAAAAACAAGCTAAAAATAAGAGATTATCTAATTAGCTAGTGTTGATTTTAGACCAAAAGAGTGAATATGATTTGTTTATGCTAAATGCTCTCTAAAATGGCTATAATGTAAATGCTTGCAAGTTTTTTAGGATTAAGGCTAAGAATGCTAAATGCTTAAGAATGCTTGAGGATTTGAAAATGAAGAATGTGAGCTCTATTTATAGGAAAAATAGAGCAATGGATGGTTGAGATTAAGTAATCTCAACAAGGGTCAGGATTGAATGATATTCAATCCATGCGAGGTTTTTCAACCCAATCCCATGTTGACAAGTGTCAACATGAGATGGGTTGAGAGGAGATGGAAGAAGCATTAAATGCTTGACATGACCTGGGGGTTAACTTGGGAGATGAGGTTAAGGATGATTTGAATGAATAAATTTATTATTCAAAGAATAATGCTTTTATCCAATGGATAAACTCTTGTGCAAGAGTTAGTGAGGATAACCATGGTCAAAACAATAAATGCTTGAGGAGACGCATGGGTTACATGAGGGTTGAGTTAGGGGTCAAAGTCTCTTACCATGTGGGTGAGTTGAGTGAACAATTAATGGTCATGTAAGAGCCATAAGTGGTTTGGAAGACTTTAGAGGTTAGCTTGTTGGACACATAAAGCATTAAATGCTTTTCAAAGACTTTGGAGTCTTTGAGAAGTGACTCCAAGTTGCTTAAGAATGTGACAATAATTAAGGGATGGATTAGGCTAATTAAGAAGGGGTTAGAAGAATCTAGAAGGGGATTTAGGATTGCAAGTGGGTTTGGTGGATGAGGGAAAATAGGATTTTTATTTAAAATTCATTTATTTCCACAAATAGGTGCAAGTTGCATTTTTAGGAGAATGCAAGTGGGGGAGATTTAATGATTTAAATAGATGTTTTATTTAATTTATTTAAAAGAGGAAAGGGGATTAAATTGAATAAATATGATTTATTAATTTAATTGATTGTGAGTTTGGTTTAATGAATGAATTAAAATAAATTGAATAAATTATTTAATTAATAAGAGAATGTTTGAAGATGAATTAATTAAATATTAATTTAATTAACTGGTGGCTGGTGGATTTTTAATCAAATAAATAGAAAATATTCATTTAATTAAAATGGATAGATTTATGTGACTACAGATCCCATCTCCTTGTTCTGAAGCTAATAGCCTAGACTCCCAAACAACCCTGCTTATGATTTTCCTTAGTCACTAGTACCTAGCTAGGCTATCATCAAGCTCACCTAGGGCTAGTTTGTTGAAATGACCGTCGCCATTCCCTGGAATCCTATCAATGGAACCCTATAGTACATGTCTGGCTCTTCTTGACAACTTCCAATGGTCATGAGGATCCCACGATGGAGCTTCAAGACAGAGCCATGACTGCAATTACTTGTCACCAAAAGGAAAAACAAGAAAATAAAACATCAACGCTATCTATAGAGTCGAACTTGGCACGATTACATAATTGAAACTCACACAATGCAGGAAAGACACTTCTACATTATCTACATCACCATCTGAAAATTTAATCCAAAATTAACAACAAAGAGGAAACCAGGAAATGATCTTTTTATTTATTATTCACATAAAAACTGTCTTATGGAAAACTTCAAAATCCAACCGAACCCTTTACAGAATGCCCATTGGGTCTTGTAGCTTATCCTTGAATGGATGAGATGCACCCTTGACACAATCAGTTGCCTGCAGTAACCATCCTTCAACCTCCATCGGGTCAGCGCAATAGAAACACTTGGCTTCCGAAGAGTGGCATTAAACAAACTTAGGCCGCGATGAGCCCTGGAAATGTTCCATCAACGACTCGGTTTTATCGACATCAAGCAAATGTAGGCCACTTTTATCGACATCGAGCAAACTAAGGCCACGGTGAGTCCCGAACAAGTTCCATCGATGGGTCAATTTCATCGACGTCGAGCAAACTTAAGGGAAGTTTCATCGACGACCTCCGGTAGTTACTTTTCTCTCGGGTCCACTAGGTAGCTCGAACAAGTCATGCCGATCGCTGATGGTGGGCTCTATTGCTGGTGGTCAAGGGAATATTTACAAAAAGAAGACAAAAAAGTGCTCCAAGCCGCTCTAAGCTTGAAATGCAGTCCTTAGCCAAAAAAAATAAAAATTGCAAAACTTCAAAGGGTATTTGTTCACCCTTAGGTGCTCCTGCACCACACACACACACATTGTAGTGTCATAAATTGCTACCCTAGCATTTTTAACCACATTTGAGGTCCTCACCTTGGCGACGACATCTTCCTTTCCAACTGAGACTTCTCTTTGAATCTTCACCTTGAACCCTTCCTGTTTGAGCCTTGAAATGGCCTCAGGACCCTATCCAGACCCCCAAGATAGGGTAGGACAAGGGCGTGGTGCCCTTGCCCCCCCCCCACTCTTAGGGTGGCCCCAAGATAGGTCCCTCTAGTCCTATATGCATTTTAGGATTTCAAACTTCCCCGATGTCGGCCTTTGGTGAGATGAATTAATTCTCTAAGGCATGTATAGAAGGGAGTTAGTCTTCTCATTTTTAGGGACATAATAGATAGAGGAGGCAATTTATATGACATAAAGGACAGGCGAAGTTCAAGCATCCAAGTCTTCAAGCATTCATCAAGTCTTCTTCATTCATCCATTGGAGCAACATTCACAACATTCATTTGCAAGCATGTGTGTGTGTGTGTGTGTGTGTGTGTGTGTGTGTGTGTGTGTGTGTGTGTGTGTGTGTGTGTGTGTGTGTGTGTGTGTGTTAGGGTTTTGTCATGTTACATGCCATTTCATACAATATTTGTGATTACATTCAAGAAGCAAAGCAACCATTATCAACAAATTGCAAATCTACAAGTTACATACTTCCATTGTTTACATTCAAGCATTTACAATTACTTTCTTTCAAGTTTTATTCCTCAACCGGGGTTTGAATAAGGCAAACCCCTATCCACAACCCTTCTTCCCCTCCTTTCTGTGTGTAGGTTGCAGGTACACAGCTATAATTATAGGTTTGGGCTTCATTTGCAGAGATAGAAGAACCCTTTTCGTTTCGCGGATTTTTCGGAGGACCGTGGACACTTTCAACATGGTCCTGACAAATTTTCCTCAAATTCACAAGACAGATGCGTATCAATCTATATATCTCAGATCCAAAGTTACAACGCGATCCCGAACTGGTAGCCCCTCATTTCACTCATTTTATCTCTCTTTCCTACATAGTCAACAAGTCAACTTTCTCATTTACAAAAAAAGGTAAATCACACTTCAACCCTTGCAATCCACTTGGAATTCACATCCTTATTTCCCTTGGATTTGGATCTAGTGGATTCAAGCCCCTCTTTTGAATGTAAATCATCCTAGTGGCTTCCTTTCTCTCTCCTTGGTGGGAAGTCACTAGGATCCAATTTTCCACTTTACACACACACACACACACACACACATATTTATGAGATAATATAATATACAAATAGTATATCAAGAGAACAATGAACTAGACTCGGGTTTTATCCAACCAATACATAGAACTACGTTGTGACAACATAAGATCAATATAGGTCAAACTGACACTATACCTAAAGTGACACAAGTTACTTCAATCAATAAACTTGTCCACATAACAATGACGACATGAACCTGCATGTGCGCACATGTGTGTGTTAGAACCTAGATGACATCATTCACGTATTCACCACGTCTATATCCCACTCTTTGGTGTTACTCTCCCTCCCTAACCTGGAGGGTATGATGGATCATCTTGCATCTAACTTAGCAACAACAATAGTTAGCCATTACATAAACATCATCATATACATTGAGACCAAAATGATAATCATATATCATTAAGCATTAATGATAAACATCCTTAAGTGGTAACGATAAACATCCTTAAGTAGTAATGATAAACATTAGTAATAAATATATGCTCATTTCAAAACTATTGGAGTAATTTTAGAATAATTATCCAATTATTTATTAATTAGGTTCTTTAATTGTTTTTCCACTTAAGCTAAACTTAGGTGCTTTATTTTATCTAGGTGTTACGCTTTTTCAGTCTAAGTTCACTTAGAGGCACTTCTAGTTAGCTTATATAACTTGTAGTTGATCTTAATTTAGCTCCTACTTTGCATTGTTTTAGTTCTTGTAATTTTAGGATTGGAGCATCTGTTACTTTCTATAAAGAAAGTCATTCATTCGTTGTAATCATACTTTCAATATTGAATCTTCAATTCTTTTGTGCAATAATACATAATTCTCTGGTTGTTATAGAGCATAAAGATTTGCTTGATATCTTTTGTGTGATAAGTGTTTTGCTTGTAGATGATTCTTGGCTTTTGTAGTTGATCATCAACTTCTACATGGTATCAAAGCTTCAGATCTATCAAGTTCATGTTTGAATGCTTGAGGGATCCAACTTGAGATGAATTTTTTGTGCACATTGGGATCAAACGGAGGTTGCCATCGCATTTGCAGCATAAAAAAAACCCAAGATTGTTTGTTGTTTCATAAAAAACAAAGCAATTGAAAAATTGGGTCAAATTGGCCAAGGGCATAAAAATAGAGGCAAAATCCGGAGATAAGCAAAAAATATAGACAACGAGTTTTTGTTTCCAGGTTTTAAATTTTTTCCTCCAAATAAAAATAAAATAAAAATTGTCTCCAATCTTTCCCATAAAATCCAATAAAAAGGGGCACCATTAAAGCTCAAAAAGGAAAAAATAAATAAAAACTGTCCTTTAGGTTTTTTTTTCCAAAAAATACAAATTCCTACCTAAAAATCCTAAAATCTAAATTTAGAGGGGTGCACTTTTTTATTTTATAAAAAAAAATCATAAAAAATATTAAAAGTTTTTTTTTTATAAAGTATTTTCAAATATTCGCGCATGCACAAGCAAAGGCTAGTACCCTCGTGTGCAACCATTTTTGGCTTTTCTCCTTGAAACGTGGGCCCCACTTTTACATATGTATTTTTATTAAAAGATATAATATTCTTTTAAAAAATATTTCTAGCATCTTTTTCAAGAAGGGAGAACATTCCAGTTGTGGGAACATATTCTAGTCTTTAACATGTCGATAGAATCTGTCTGCTTAGACATCACACCACGTCAACGCCAAGTCAACAAGCAATTTTGTTAACATCATCATTTGATTGACTAGTTTGACCCCCAAATCATAAAAAACAATAGTTGGTATTTTACTCATATTTCAGTCATACAAAGTCAAAATCAAGTAAATGAGATATCATTGAAAATATGGTTCTAGTGTTGATCTTATTCTGCAGGTGGTCTGATCAGATTCTGCACTAGCTTTGTGTACCAAGCCTCCAAAGTTAGCCTTTAGTTTTGTGCTTTTAGGGCCATATCTTACACATTCAGACTCCGTTTTTCAATTTCCATACATCATCAAAAATCTCTCAGAGTCCCCTATTTAGATATTAGGTCCCTTTTTTAGAATTTATATCGATTACTCAAAGATCTCACTCTTGTCCTTTTTGGGCTACATGCAAATTGGGTTTCTATTTGTATTAAGGGTTTCTGGTTTTGTATCATTTTTGGAGATTATCTTAAGGAGTGAATCATTTATAAGAGCTGTAGGAGTAAATATTGTGGGAGCAATCAACATGGGCATGAAATGTGTCCTAGTTTCTCACATAATGCTTTCCAACTCTTTCTTGAGTGTGCATTAAAATCTCAAGTTGCTCCTTCTCCACCAATAGAGACAGTTATTGTACCTTCATTGATTGAGACTCTTATTCCTGTTAAGCAGGATAATTTATCTATTCAAGTCTTCCTGATTGGAATTCCTATTTGACAGACATTATTTCATGTCATATTTCAAATTTGGAGGACACATTTGAGGATTTATCTCTCTTATTTGATGATAGTTATAGCACAAAAATTGTCAGTTCATGTTTGTCTTTGGAGCTTGTTCAAAATCGGTTTGCAGTGGTTCTTTGTTTGTCACCTTCTTCTGTGATTGGGTATGCATCTAATTGGTTCATGGCATCATCTTCCAAGGACTTGACGATACGAGCAATTTTCATAGACATCATCGTGTATTTGGATTTGGATTTCTACATATTCCAATTTATGAGAGTGGCTTCACCTATTTCTAGTGGATTGGTTTCTTCCAAAGGGGAGAAATGTTGTTTGCAGATAGCGGATCATGTTTTTTATTTAGACGTTCGTCATTGGCATAGGAGCTACTTTTACGTTAGAGGGATTCCTATCCTCATTTTCTCTCTCTTATGGGGGAGATATTCATTGTACTAATGTGACCGATTCAATACTTGGGAGGACATCTTGGAGTCCTTCATCTTAGTGACATGTGGTACCTTTTTCTTTTTCATTACATCTCTTTCTTTTGGAGATGGGGATTTTCCCATGTGGTTTTCCTCCTTTTCTCCATTTAGAGAGAACTCATTAGTGTGAGTTGCATTGCTTTGCCTTGGTTTGTACATGAGAACCTAATCAAACCTTTGTTGTCGAGACTCATTCATGCATGCATTTTACATTCATCATTGGCTCTTTAAATAACTTATCCCTAAGTTAAGCTTAAGAGGGGGTGTTGGAATAATTTTAGTACAATTATCTAATTGTTTACTAGGTGCTTTATTTTATCTAGGTGTTATGTTTTTTTAGGTTGAGTTCACTTAGAGGCACTTCTAGTTGGCTTTTATAGCTTGTAGTTGAGCTTAATTTAGCTCCTACTTTGCATTGCTTTAGTTATTCTAATTTTAGGATTAGGGCATCCCTCGCTTTCTATAAAACAAGTCATTCATTCATTGTAATTGTACCTTCAATATTGAATCTTCAATTCTTTCGTGCAATAATACAAAATTCTTCGATTGTTATAAAGCATACAATCTTTGCTTGATCTCTTTTGCATGATAGGTGTTTTGCTTGCAGATGATTCTTGGCTGATGTGGTTGATCATCAACTTCTACAAAAATATCTATCTAATGCAAACTCAATCGCACATGCATATTTACCATATAAAAACATGAAAGTAAAGAGTATTATTGATGTCATGAAATGGGGTGTAACATTTTTCTTTTGGGTAGGCACATTAGAAGAGAGGAGGATACTATTAATTACTTGGGATAATATATGCAGACCAAAATATATATAAGAGGGATTGAATTACAAAAGCAAATCACTCAAAATAAATCCATGAGACCAAATTGGTTTGGAATATAAACTCTTAAAACCAAACTTGAAATGGGTAAACTTACTTCAAATTAAATATATGGATTTACAAAACTCAACTAGAATCTTAACTAATTTAGATCCATCTAAGGGATTCAAAAATTTGGAGTTTTCTTTTGACATGCATCTTACTTGATAAACAGGAAATGAAGAAGTACCATTTTTGGGAAGATTCTACAAATAACCTCCTAATAATAAAAAAAAATCATGATTTTAACTCAATAAAACTCTTTTTTATCAGTATTTTAGGGGAGAAAAGTAGTAGCTTATTTGACTACTATGATCATGTAAGGAATAAAATATTGGGAATGAAATGAAAGCTTTGGATTTATTGAAATATGAAGTATTGACTTTATAAAAATATAGGAAAAAAAAAAGATTCATAGAAAGAGAAGAAGCTATTAGATGTAATTGCTCTAAGTTTGGGGAGTACTTAGTCTAGATAGGATTTATGATTGAAAAAGCAAAATATAAGACTAATATACCTATACAATTATGTTGGAACATTTTTTTTCCTTCTAAAAGCTACATTTTTTACATGGAAAACACTACCAAAAAAATATTAACAGAAAAAAGATTCCAAAAATTAGGATATAATGGTCCATCAAGATGCACATTATGCAAGCAAATTGAAGAAATAATAGACTATTTTTTAATAATTCATCATTTTCTACAAAAATGTTGGTAGTGGATGTGTGTTACTTTGGGATGGAAAATTGCTCTATTATATGATATACTTATGCTTTTTCAATCATGGTCAATCTCAAAGAAACAATTAGTTTTTTCTAGTGTATGAATAATTAGCTCTTCAATAATGATTTGAAAACAAAACAAAAAACGTTATGGTAGTCATTAAAAGGAAAATCCTTCACTACACAAGATAATGAAATGACAAGAAATTGACATAGATTTAAAGTTCCCCTCATTAATAGGGATGGAAGAATTTTGTTGAAATCTCATACAATAAGCGCATTATATATGTTTCCTATTAGGTTGGTTTCAAATAAATTTTGATGGAGTAATAAAAGGGAACCTGATAGTATATAGCGTAGGATGTATTATTAAATGAATATGAGAAATTGATTGGAGTAGCTCAGAAGAAACTAAAAGAAGGAACCAATAATGAAGTTGAAATCCAAGCCTTCATCCATTAGGTTCAAGTAAGTAGTGTTTATAGTTGTCAAAGAGTTGAAATTGAAGACGACTCAATGATAATTATCAATTTGATAAAAATGAAAAAATTGCCTAACTGATATATCAACAACTCTCTTCTACAAGTTTGGCCTCTTTTCGATAACTTGAAAAGTTACACCACTAATCATATTTACAAGAGCATAAATGAAAACATTGATATTCCTACCTATTGTGAATTAGACATGAAAGAAGATTGACTAATTGACTAATGAGTACATTATCAAAGATTGAAAGGTCAAAGGATAAAGACTAAATTCAAGTGTTCAAACATTAACAAACTAACTATTATTAAGATAATTGTAGAAATTTTGAGAAGATTGATCTATATTCATCACTAAAGACTTAGTGATATCAACACAAAATAATCTCTAAATTTACTATACAATAATAAAAATGATCCTCTAAACTATAATTAAATAAAACACAAATATATACAAATAAATATAAATAAAAATTAAATAAAAAATAGACCATAAACAAAATTTAATAATAATAATCAATTTTTATTTATTTTTTAATGGTAAGTGCTATCTAATATGGGATAGCACCATGTTAATAATATGCTACTTAGCCATATATCATTATGTTAATAATAATATGCTACTTACCCCTGTCCCCATGCGGCTGCTTAAGTGCATTAATATTTAAGCAGCTGATGTGTCCCCATGCAAATTTTTATTTAGGGGAATTGGATAAATTGGAATCTCTCCCTATTTTAGTGGAATAGCTGCTGCTTAGAAATTGAAAATAAGCTTTGAAAAAAAGGGGGGGCTGAAATAAGGAGCAACTGTTTATTGAGAAAAATGATATGTGGCTCCACAAATTTCTTTCCCTTCTTTTTATTTGCCTTCAATATTTTTTCCTAAATTTACTTCAAAATTATTACATACATTTTTTCATCTAAAACTAAAATTTAAGATAATTGCTTAAAAAATAAGCAGTAAAATTAAATATCCATGAGCCACCAACTATATAAATTGCTCCTATAAATATTGAACAGTGGCTACTTGCAAAAATAAACTTAGCAGCCACATGAGAACCCAGCTTAGCCATATATCATTAGTATTATAGTATTGAGCCATCCCATCAAGGTAGGTACAGAACTAACAAACGGCATGAGGTATGTGTATTTCCCCATTACATACAGAAATTCCTCTTAAGATAGCGAACCCGAAAGCGTCAAATCTGGTATTATATATCCATAACCTCAGTAGTAAAATCTTCATTTCGTGGTTCCGTTCGAGAACAGTCCCGCGCAGGCGAGTGTTATATATAGCTCGTTACTCCAGACCCTTGATACTTTTCCTCATCCCTTCTTTCTGTCTTCCTCGCCTCGTTTTCTGCCTGTCTTCCCAAGTCTTCCTCCCACCTCGCCCCGTTTTCTGCCAGGTGTTACGTAGAGAGAGAGAGAGAGAGAGAGAGAGAGAGAGAGAGTGAGAGTGAGTGGAAGAGCAGTCTAGAAAGGCGTAAAATTTTATTAAGCCCAAGTCTTAGGTTCCATTTGCAGGAGAGAAAAGCTTTGAAATAAGTTAGGGTTTGTGGCGTTTATTCGCAGGAGAGAAGATGGCTGGCAGGGAGGTTAGAGAGTATACAAATCTCAGCGACCCCAAAGGTATGAAAATAAGGCCTTTGCTTTGTATTAAATGAAATATGTACTACTAGGTTTACATTTGGAAAAAAATGCAGGAGAATAAAATGTATTCTAGGTCTACGCATGAAAACAAAATTTCTGCAGATTTTTAAATTTGAAATTTTATCACTGGGTGGTAATGATTTGTCAGGATATGGAAAACGTTCAGATGTGTGTATAACGTTTTCAGCGGTTTTAGGGCGTATTTTTTAATTTATTTTTTCATTCTTTTGTATATCTATCGCAGTTACTGAAATCAATTTAGTTTTTGAGAGTTTACAGCGGAACTGCATAAAATGCAACTTCGCTTTTCTTTATAGTTCAAGCTTAGTGGATTAATTTGTTTGCATTCGAGGGGTTACATATGAACATCATAAATTGTGGCTTTTCCCTTCTGTGCTAATTAGGGTTAGCGAATTTAATATGGTTATTTAGTCAAATAAATGAATTATTGAGAATTTACTGTGGACGTACGAAGTTTGTAATGATTTAATGTTTGCGAGGGGATGCTAATTCTTTCAACTGTCATTTAAGATGTCTACATATTCGATGTCATCGCCTAGTAAATTTTAACCTAGGACATTATTTTTACGCTAACAATAATTGCAGACAAGTTTTATAAAAAAATGCACTTCTTCTAGGCTTTATGTTTATATTTTTGGTAACAGATAAGAAATGGGGGAGGGGAAACGTACTCTTGTGCTAACAATATTGGAGACAAGTTTTATTAAATTACATTTTTTAAGGCTTTATGCTTATATTTGTGGTGACAGATGAGAAATGGAGGAAGGTTAATGTAGTCTTGTGCTAACAATTATTGGAGACAAGTTGTAAAGAATTACCTTTTTTAAAGGCTTCATGTTTATGTCTTTGGTGGCAGATAAGAAATGGGGGAAGGGTAAAGATAAAGTTGATGACGAAGATGTTGCATTTCAGAGGATGGTGGCAAAGGTTAGTGAACCGGCCCTGCTGGATTTGCGCTGGTTTTTGCTTCTTTCTACAAAATTGTATTAAAGTGTGCATTAGAGTTCATACTTATGAAGATATGAACAAACTTTTGAGAACAAATATTGTTTTTGCGAGAGATTATAAATTTTTAACTAGTAGACATGGATAATTTCTTTCCTTGTTATTCAAAGCATTGGAAATGAGGGGATGTGATCCTATGGAGTGCAATTATTACATTCATTAATATAATAGTTCTTGCAATCTGTGCCATGTGATTTCTGTTGGAGCTTTACCTTAATTTAGTAGCCTGTCCTACAAATTTTTGAATCTATTGTTTTCTATGTCCCTTTTTTTAAGCTGGGTCAAACTACTTATATTTTATGTTATATTTTGCTTGGTGTGAAAGTGCAAATGAGAAAGCATAGTTTCACGCGTCATGATTTTAAAGTTTTCTCATATTGGGTTTCTTCCGAGTAACTTCTTGAGTTTTGTTTGTTCCTATGTGTGTTTTGATTTATTTGCTTGCTCAGTTCTATTCCATGCAAGTACCTCACTTGTTCGTGCACTCAATCAAGTATAAGAATGACATGATTGGCTGATTACACAAGCACACTACTTGCGCATAATTGCATATTGAAGCGTAATTGAATTTCACTTGCATTAAATAATCCGACTACATTGTTGTACAATTGGTCTTGTGGAATAGAAAAGAGTCAAATGTTTGTAGTTGCATAGGAGGGTATGCAATGTGATAATATATTTGATATAGGTGTATGCTAGTATTTGCAAAACTGCAATGAAAACATTATGTAAATGGCAGCAATAGAACTGTATGAAGGATCAATTGCAGCCTTAGATTGTTGTTTCAATGGATAGAACTTGAGAGTAGTATGCAAGGAAAATTAAATCCATGTTTTTGGTGAATTGTGCATTTGAATATCCAAGCCAATCAGATGGTATCACAGCAGGTTATTCCTCATGTTGTAAGGGCTATTGGTAATGGATTACAGATCTGTGTATTTGGTGCCATATGTGATGATTGACTTGCAAGCTATTTGGTGATTCGCATAGCCCAACCGTGAACAAATTTTTGAAGATACATGGGCTTCAAGAGTTTCATAAAATAAATCAGCAATTTCAAATGAAAGATGAGTATTTGAGAATTATGGTGCACCTCTTGAGATTGAGAATCAGGAGTTATGAGTTAGATTGACAAGCCGTAAATATTTTCCCATTTGCATCATAGATGATTGTAACAATTGCATATAAAAAAATGGATATTGTTGTTACTTGTATAAATTGTTGAAAAATGAGTAGCTGAGAAATATGGTGCAGCTCTTGAGATTGAGATTCAGGAGTTACAAGTTAGATTGATAAGCTATAAAAATTACTTCAATGTTGAGATTTTGTTGAACGAGTTCAATTACTTTTTCCACATTCCGTGGGGAAGCATCCCTAGGCATTTTGGTGATTTTCTTGATGTCCCAAGGACTAGGTAACCTTCATCCTCACTTTTCTAATAGTGAGCTGTTTCATTTGGTGCATAAATAAACTTCTAAAAGAAAATATTGCTGAACACCTCTAAAAAGATGAAAGGGGGAGGATTGTTATTGCATTACAAATTCAGTAATTGTTTTTACATTTTCAAAATTAAGCTATATTTAGTCTGTCTAAGATAGTTTAATAGTCATCCCTGAAACGGAATCTCCATGTTCCCACATTTTTGTCCTAGAAACTTGGAGAAACACTTCTCTTTCTTAATTTCTTACAGATATTCGTTTTTATTCCTTTTTTATTTTGTTATTATCGTAATTAGTATCATCAAACCTCTTTGTTTAGTTGGGCAATGCCAGAGTGCTTCAGGATGAGTAAGAATTAAATACTGAATTTAGACTTTGAACATGGACAACCTTTGCATTGAATATGATTGATGGCTGCACCCATGTTTTGTTGAAGGAAAAGGACATGTCTTAATCCATGCATGTAATGATAATTGAAGAGTTAATTGATAATGCAAAGAACAGAAACAAAATGCAAGAGAAGTGGTAAGAAGGATCTCTAACATTCATTCAAGTGTAACTATCAGACATCTTCTCAACAAAAGCCCTGGGAAGTACCTAGCAGCAGTTTTTAAACTCAAATCATGCCTACTTGGAACTAATGACTAGTGTGTGGGTTCATAACTTAAGCACACAGTATCTCTTAAATATAATAATATAATATCCTTAAATAGTGAGAGCTTTCTTAAGGTAGATTGTAATCTACTTAGTTGTAGGTCAGGCCTTGCTGAAATAAAGCATTCAGAAATGTTAGCATTATAGCACTCTTAGATATATTATATAACACATTATATCAGGCAATGAGCAGTCTCATCAAGCAGAAAAATTCAGTGAAAAAACTATCGTCAGAATGTAGTAATTTATTTGTTATCTGTATATTCTGGAAATGAGTGAAGTTAGAAAGGAGTACTTCTTATGGTTGTTCAGCATATCTTGTGAATCTCTTATCAAAATAACAGTCTTAAAATAACTTGCCTTGTTACAGATTTATGTGTTGGATTTAGGACCTTACAAGTTTATGCTTTTAAGGTAAATTAATTCAATGGTTTTTTCATCTATAGAGTACATGTTTCTGATAACTTGCCCTGACAGGGTTCTTGGCACCTCACCTTATACACTTTGAAAAGAACAGATGCAAGAAGTTGCTGGTGAACGTGGGGGATATTTGCATGGACGAGGCGGTATTTCATTCATCTTTGTGCTTATGTATCTTTGATTTTATGTTGGTATTACGCATATGATATTTGACAGTAAGCTCAACTTTTTCTATACATGTAGCTCGTTTAATTTTAAATTTGTATGTGTGGGATATAAAACATGGTGTTATGTGTTGACATTATTATTTTAAATGTCTTTCTAACAATTCCTATGTATTTTGTATTAATTGGAGTGTCGGCTCTCGTTTTAATTAGAGTCGAATCATGATTTTCTTAGTGTATTGTGGGTTTTGGTCATTTGATTTGACAAAATTATTGCTGGTTGAGAGTACTGCAGCATTAGACAGTGATGATCTGCTTTATCTAAAAGAGCAAATGGAAGCTGAGGAGGATGCTGAACGGCTCCGTAGAAGGACTGAGAAACGGGCATTTGCAGCCTTTAAGATATCCTTTGCTTGAACTTTTTTTTTTGGTTTTCAATATTATATTAATTGAAATTTTTTAACAGTGAATTGCGTGTTTGCCATTCCTGTGGAAACATTTTTACGTAGTTAGAAGTTCCTGTTTATTTTGGACTAGTATTTTCTTGACTTTCTTTTCACAGAGCTGCAAGCTTAGCCGATTCTTCACCATCAATACAACCGCTTCGTGTTGAACCAAAGCCTAAGAGTGGGATTAGGTATGTTGTTCCTCCCCTCAATAATGTTTTATTTAAACTAATTACCCATTAGTATTTTGCTGCCCAGTCTGTTATTCTGGATAGGATTGGCAAAGGATTAGAAAATAAGCCAGACCATAGTGTGCATTAGGTTGTTAATAAAAAAATGTTGCAATGGTTTACTAACAAAAGAAGTGGGCAGTACGGTAATGCACTTTACAAATAGAAATCAAATGGTCCATTGTCCTGAGCAACAAAGAACTGCAAACCAAATGTATCTATTCCCCTAAACATTAACAATGTCAAGATTATTTCATGCTTGTAACAGTAACCTCAATGTTCAATCTTCTGAAGATTGTATTAAAATCTCAGTAATACTACCTGTAGTATATTTTGAGTTCCTTTTTCACTGGCTCCTAAACTTTCAAGAAAAAACTGTCATATCTGTCATTTGCAATGCATGATTTGCTAGTATGACAGTCAGCTCTGTTGGGTTTCACACATGCCATGTTTAGTTTCTTTTGCTAAATCTGTCACTGGCATGGTGTAAGAAGCTGTTTGTCAGCACTCTGTGATAGTTATCTCAAGTTAAGTTGATTTACAATACAAAACAAGAGAATGTGTATATCTGCATGTGTAGTTAATCTATGATTATTGCTCTAGGCCGAGCGCTATCTTCCAAGAGAAATGAAGTGGCGTGGTATTCCACGGGAGAGGTTAAAAGTGGCACATTGTGCCCTTTGATGGCATGATGTGATGGGCAAACATTGAATTGAGCTATTCAGGACACACCATTGCTTTGTTGTGCAGTGCTTGTGAGGAGCTGCTCTACATCCTTTTTCTAGTTTTAAAATCTGTGTACCCTGCCATTGCTGATTCACTATGTGGGATTAATCAAAACACAGAAGTAGATGTAAGGCAAAGGATGATAAAATGAAATGGGATAACAGAAGTGTTGCACTTGTGAGGTTGTCTCATCACGACCAAATAAGCAATGTCTCTTTGGGGCATCCTCAAACTTTTTTTTTTCTTATTTGAGTGATTTGATTTCCTGTTTTATTGTTCAGTTCAAGTTTTGTGTGTGCATTAAGATCCTGGTTTTTGTTCTTTGGTTATGTTGCTTAGATTTTGTTTCTGCTGTTATTTTCTGGTCTGTTCAATTTATGGGTCCAATCTGGTTTAAACTGTTATCTAAAAACTGCAGAATCTCTTCTTGTGAAGCCTTTTGTCCATGTTTTTTCAAACTATTTGTGTTTAGGTTTTTTGGTCAAAATTCCTCCAATCTTCTCCCCTACTCTTTGGGCTTTCTTAAATTGTTTAGTAAATCTTCGCCAAGTCCATACTTTATGAAATATCCTTTGACAAGCAGAAACAAACATAAACTCTACGCTAGATGCAGCAAATACATTTTTATTGATTTTCAGATTTCTGGAAATAAACTGGAAATGAAATAAACAGAACCATTAAGAAATTTACTGTCTGAAGACATGTTCTACCTTATTACATATTCTCCAAAGCACTCACAAAACTTAGCGTCCGCGGATAGCTGTTTGTATCCCTGAAATCTTCATGAAACTTTGAGAACTCGGTGACTTCTAGAAGTCTGGAATGAGTTGTGGTCCTGTTGTGACCATTTCACACATCGCCCCATTGCAAATGGGGACCCCCTCTTTTTGCTCGTTTTTCGCTCGCTTTTCGTTTCGCTTTTAGGTTTTTTGTTAGTCTGTCAGTTGTCTGGATTTAGGGTCTAGCCTTAGGGTTTTAATTAACGTCTTTTCAAGCCAGAATCCAGTCAGTTTTGAGAGCTTTTGAGCTTCCTTTCGTTGAATGCAAATTTTGAATGCAATGATTTCGCCAAAATGGTCTATTTTCAATTGGAATTTTGAATGCAGAGCTTAAATTTGTCTAAGTGTTGAAGGTGAAATGTGAATTTTTGTCCAATTGACTAATTTTGACCAAATTTTGACTTTTTTGATTTTTGATCCTGGGCATTGAAAATGATTTGTTTTCGCCTTGTGAAGTGGTAAAATGTATAAAATCATGTTATTTTGGCCTGTAGGAGCAAAATCGCTCCTGTCCCTCAGTGAAGGACAGGAGCTCGTTTTCAAATATCTTACTATTCCTGCAGGGTCAAGATGAATTTCGAGTTGGAAATGATGAAGAAAGGCGTGATCTTTCCATTGAATATAAATTGAATATTTTCACAAACACAGAAATACCTCCAGGAAAAGGATCGCTCCTGTCCCTCAGGAAGGGACCAGGGCGAAGTACTTTGTAGCTCCCGTCCCTCTCCAAGGGACCAGAGCGATGTTCTTCATAGGGCGAGATTCAGGCGAAGATCAAGTCAAGTTTATGTTTGAGGGCAAGGAAGACGGTGAAATGAATTCATTGAATACAAATTGAAGATTTTGAAACGTCAACAAGGGTCCCAAAATGCCTAGTTCGCTCCTGTCCCTCAGGAAGGGACCAGAGCGATTTTTGTTACAGATGATTTTCTTGCCAAGTTTCAATCGATCTCAAGGCATGGATGAATGGAATGGAACATTGCGAATCCGTTGAATATAAACTTTGAAGGCGATAAAGTGAAGTGAAGCCCACAAGAGTAAGATCGCTCCTGTCCCTCTCCAAGGGACCAGGGCGATATGATGGTTATATTGCTTCTTATTCAAGTTTAAGACATTCCAAGACGAGGAACAAGGTGGCAAAGGCGTTTCAAGACATTTCGATCAAGCACAAGGTTACAGAGGTCGCCACGTAGAGGGAATTTGCACTAAGACTCCCAGTTCGCTCCTGTCCCTCAGGAAGGGACCAGAGCGAAAGTTGCATAAAGGCATAGATTTCAAAAGTTAAGCAAGTTTCAAGCGACCAAGGGGAATCAAGGGACTTTATTTCACGCGTTGAAGATAATTGCAAATTGATCAAAACAAGAACAAGCTCAAAATATTGAACTTCGCTCCTGTCCCTCAGGAAGGGACCAGAGCGATATTGAATGCATTGGCCGATTCATGCAAAAATCACGTTAAGTCAAGACTTCACAAGGTCATACAAGGTTCAAGGCGTCTTTTGAAAGTGATATATCAAAGTTTGGAACGTCCAAATGTTATCAATCAAGCTAAGGAGTCTATATCGCTCCTGTCCTTTGGACAAGGACCAAAGCGATTTCATTAAAAACACTCATGCTCCTTCAAAATCAAGACAATGCAAAGATAGACGAGGTAAAGGACGTTATTTGGAAGGCAATAAACGAAGAACAAAGGTTAAATGTTTACGAATTTGAGCCAGGACATGGAGATCGCTCCTGTCCCTCTCCAAGGGACCAAGGCGATATTTGCCAAAACACATGATATCCTTTGAAGATCACGTTGAGATAAAGTCGCACATGGTTTTAAACACCGTTTGGAAGGCGATGCAAAAGGAAATGGACGTTCAATATCACCGATTTGAGCGTAAAACGGAGAAAAGACAAGGATCGCTCCTGTCCCTCTCCAAGGGACAAGGGCGATGATCCTTTAAACATCAAAACGTCTTGTGAAAAGCAAGTGGGACGAGCATGGAATGAACAAGCAAAGTTATTTTTTCACCATACAAGGAAAAGTTGATGTCAAAATGGAGAATTTCAAGAGAAAACATTAGGATCGCTCCTGTCCCTCTCCAAGGGACCAGGGCGATATTACATCCAAGGGCATCCCTTCACACATGCAAGTCAATCAAACTTGAAGGACCCGACAAAAATGATGATTTGAACGTAGAAATGCAGAGGTTGAACGTCAAAAATGCAAAAATCAAGACCAACATGATGGATCGCTCCTGTCCCTCTCCAAGGGACCAAGGCGATGAGGTACGTGTACTTCATTTTCAAAATATTTTGGCGCTCAAATAAACATTTTTGAATTTATTTAAATGCTAGCAAAATCGATATTTTTAATGGCATTTAAATATTGCGCTTGGTATTAATTAATTATTTTTTGCCTTGTAAAAAAATCGAAGTTTATTAATTAAAAACGATGGCATTTAATAATTGATTATTAAATCAATTAAAAATCGAATGGAGCGCTTGGTTAAGTAAGTCGGCCTTGTTATTTTATTAAAAAATCGTTTTAATTGCCATATTTTTTATAAAAGTCGGCCTTGGGGGTGAATGGTGAGGTGAGCACTATAAAGGGAGAAGTGAAATCTTCATTTTCACATCATCATTTTACCTATCTCATATGCGATCAAAGGGAGAAGTGCGAATTTGTATCCAAGGAAGTGCGAATTGTGTTTGAAAGTGCGATTTGGAGTTTATTAATCAAAGGTGGTGCGAACTATCAATCCAAGGTGGCGCTAGTAACTTCCAAGGTGGTGCGAATCTATATTGAGCGAATTTGCCAAGACGAATTCTGAAGATCACGTCAAGGACACAAAAGGTGGCGAAATTACTATCTTGAGGAGATCACATTGAAGACCATCTATACCTCAATTTTGCCTAGGCGAATTTAGTTCTTTTTGCATTCTAGAGTTAGCTCTCTATTGAGGTATGGCGATTTGATTTTATTGTTTTATTTATTCATCGTCATATTTTAAATTTTGAATTTTGAATTTTGAATTCCTAGCTCAATCGTTTTATTTTAGGAAATGATAACTCAAAGACTTATCATGAAGTTTCCTAAAATTTATCCTCTAATCTATGTTATTTATTGCAAAATCTAGTTCTCATTATGAAATGTTGTGTAGGTATGGCAACCCCGAAGGCGGGAGCATCCACTAGTCGCTCAGCTCTCATGAAAGAAGATCAGAAGACCGAAGAAATGGAGACCAAGATCGTGTCGAAGTGGAGCAACATTGGAGATACAAACTTGGGTAACTTCAGCACGAAGAAGTTTCGAGAGATCCCTTACATTGGCAAGCCATCACCTGTCGCCCGGAGAATAATAGAGAGTGGCATCATTAAGGCGGCCGGCTTTCCTCCAGCTGTTCAGTGCCATGAGTTGATGATCGAATGTGCTCGTCACTATGATCCACAGTCCAGAACGATCGTGTCCAAAGAGGGAAACACTTTGGCGTACCTTTCAGAGGAAGCTATAAGTGAAGCTTTCCATCTTCCAGAGCACAGGGACATGATATACAAGAGCATAGAAGGAGCCAGATCAATGTACGAAGATGATCCAGATGCTTGTCTAAGCATTATCAATAAGAACTGGCTACTTAAGAGCCGTCCCCGTCTGAGCAAGGTCCCGAACACACCACACAGGATTGATTTCCAAGAGGAGTACAGAGATTTGATTACCATGCTCAACCGAGTTACAGGAGCCCCTCATGCCTTCTATTTTGAGAAGTGGATGTTTTACTTCATCCAGGTGATCGTTCAGGGAAAAGGTACGATACACTGGGCTAGGATGATTAGCCATTGCTTGGACGTATAGTTGAGGAGACTCAAGGCTACTAAGTCCTTCCACATGAGTTCATACGTCATCTATGCCTTGATCAGGAGTGTTGAGTACGCAGGACTACCTCACAGAGGAGTGATTGGAAGAGGACCCGGCGAGGTTAGAGCTTGTGATTCCTATGCCTACTTGCATCATCCGCCAGGGAGCAACTATAAGTTGGTTAATGATACTTTCACGATGAACATCACAAGGACGTTGCAAGGTGGAATTCACAACAGGTTATCTCAGGATGCCCAGGAATTCATAAAGAGATACGGTGCTTGGTTCATTCAGTTTCCCAAGTTCACTTATATTAGAGTGCATGGATGTCCTTTACCACCATACATGTTGCCGAGATATCCGACAGACAGAATTGTGTTACTTGAAGTAACAAGACAGCTGGCAGCATATGTGAAGGCATTCAAACACAGACATCAAAATGGAGTTCCAGTACCTATCATTTTGGGTAATTCAGTTGAGGTATGTCCTAATGCTTTAGCTATGGATGATGCAGAGAAGGAGTTAGCCTTGTATTCTTTCTCATCTTTTGCTTTGAGAGAAAGCTTTGATCCACGTGGACATTTAGAGGAAACAGTCGGCAGGAAGTTTAGACATGAGTATCAGATTGAAGATTTTATGATGAATCTCTTAGATGATCTTGAAGTGAAACGAAAAATGCATTCTAGATTACCTTTGGATTTCATCAGGAAATGCAAGATTTATAGAGTGGCCGACCAAGCTCAGGACAGTGGCAGACATATTCAGTCTTCCTATGATCGAGAAAGCAAAACAATAAGGTTAGATTGGAATGAGCCCGAGGTCGTGGATTTAGATACTTTGATAGCACCAATCTTGTCTTGTACTCGCAGATGGGTTGACATACAACATCAGAAGTTGAGAGAACAAGGCATAGCCATGACTTTCACTTTGGAAGAAAAACCTGCCGAAGGTGGAGCTAGTGTGAGTGAAGGCAATCCTAATCCTAGAAATTCAGGTGAAGGAAATCTTTGATGTGCCAGTGAGGGCAATCTCCATCCAAGAGGTTCGAAGAGGAAAGAGAGACCTGGAAAGAGAGAATCTTCCAAGAAGAAACAAGAGGCTAACAGAGATCGATCATCCGGTACTTCTTCTAGACCAGAGAAGAGAACAATTCAAATGGAAGAATCCATGGAGTCTATGGTACAGAATGACAGGCAGGAAGAAGGACAGGCACAACATGGTTCACCAGATGGATCTCTCCAAGACTATGAGTTAGATGAAGACAAAGAAGACAATGAAATATCATCTCCTCCCAGACAGGAAGAAATAATGCATAAAGAGATTCAAGTTCAAGAAACAAGATCGATTATCCCAGATTGGTTGAAGGAAAGATTAACTAAGGTGATCGTAGTAGAGGACGAGGACAATGCAATTGATTTAGAGAGCCTTGTTGGACGCTCACATGAAGTAACAGAAAAGAAGAAGGCTACCAAGATGTCCAAGATGATTCGAGATGAGACTGGATCCAGGAAATTGCAGATAGCTACACCGACAGCAGACAAATATGAAGGTGAGATCCTAGCAGAAGAATATGATATACAGACTTTTGAGTTAGGACCATCTACTGCAGAATAGACTTTAGATGATGCTACCGATTCATTTGAAGCATTGAAAGACAAGCTTAGAGAAGAAATGGAGAAGAATAGGAAGCTTGAGCGAGAGGTCGGTGCATGGAGGACATATTTCAGTCACATCAATGAACCTTTGGGACGTCAGGATCCAGTTAGATCACCAGTACAAGCATTGCTGCTTCAATCAATCAATGAAGCAGAAAGATTCAGGAACATGGTCCAACGTACAAGTAATTGGATGGATAGATCTCATACAGTGGCTATAGAGTTTGTAACAAGGATGATGAAGATTATTCATCAAGCTATCCAGGTTTTTGAGATGATCCACAATTTGATGATAACAGTAGCTGCATTCGCCCATACCAAGGATGTTATCATTCCTGTCTTGAAAGTTATTAGACATACTTCAAGGAAGATTTTAGCGCAGGAGAAGATCTTGGAGGGAGAATCTCACAGTTTGTTCCATTGGTCAACCTTACTCCATATGAAGAATGTTTTCTTTGAAGACATCAGTACTAGATGTAGCCAAGTTGAGGAGGTGATCAATCCGATCCAGGACAGAGTATTTGAGGTACTTCGTACCATTCTTGGCAGAAGGATCGAGGTTGAGACAGATGTGGATATGCAGGAACTAGAGGATAGAATCAAGATCATCTTTTGCAAGGACGCGAATGTTACAGATGAGCAGTATGATCAGATGTTTGCCACCATGCTCCTGATTGAAAAGACGAAGGAACTTGAACCTTCATGGGACGCAGCTCTTCTAGATGCATTCGATCAGGTCATCCACTTAGAAGAGAGTATGAAGAATCTTCCCGAGATTCCAATTGCAGAAATCGAAGGAATCGTTTCAAGATTCATTGCATATGCTAAGAAAGAGAATTGGAAAGGGAATAAGATTCTAGATGAAAGGTTGTTACAGATGACATGACATCTTATTTCTCATTGGTTTATGTCTCCTAGGTTTTTGTGCCAAAATTTAATATTTGGCTATGCATTTAATATTGTTCAGTAAAAAGGAGGCCATTTGTAACAAACCCTAATTAGGGTTTAGGTGTCATGATCTTGTCTGTTGATCTACTTTCAAACTGGACCTTTCATTGTAATTGAGGATGCTATTTATACCCTCATTTTTCATTTCAGTAGTTAATAGTGTAATAGTCAATAGTTGATGTAAGAGATATTAGAGCTAGAAGCAATTTTATTTTGTAGCAAGATTGAGTTTTGAAGAGAGGAATTCAAGCAATTGTTGTACATGATGATTTGGAAATCAATGAAATATTGAAGTTATGGTGTTTTGTTGCAAATTTCTTGAGTTATCTTCATGGTTGTTTGATTTACTTGAATTGTGCTCAATCAAAGTAGCTTGTTAGTTTGAAGGACATTGTGTGAGACTTGATCTTTGGTAGGATTCGTAATCCAAACCACTAGCTTCTTGCTGATTGTAGGAACGCCTTGCGTGGTCGACTGGAGAATACCTTGAATCCCTTAATCTTCAATCATTATTGTATCTTGGATATGTACCTTCGTGGTAGTGTCCATGATCTTTGATGCATTGAATATCATTTTATTACCTTAGAAGATCGCACTAATTTCAATTGAGTTGTTATCTTATGGCAAAATTGAAGTTGGTTGAATCTCGCCAAGTCTTGTCCATACTAAGTCATTCATAGGGTTAGACTAGATTAGACCTCTTTCAAACCCTACTCCTTTTGTTATTTTTTGAATAGTTTCCTTAGTTTAGCAAATCTTGAACTTTCGGAAAACGTAAGGCCCCTTGGAGGAAACAGCAAATCACATCATACCGCTGGAAGCTTGTCGACACGTAGAGACCCTACTAAAAGAACCTTGGAGTCTACCTAACTGATCCTTTACGCGAATCTTCAGCAGTTAGAGACTATTTTCTCAAGAGAGGATAAGATGCCTATTGGTATTTTATTCTGTGTATGATGGTGTACAAAATACACGTCAACAGGTCCCTAAATCCTTAACTTCATGGCTGATTAAACTACTGTGATCCTCAACGGATGCTGGATGCTGATCCCACGCAGTTACACTAACATGCAGACCTTGGGTGGCCGTCCAAGCTGGTTATCATGGGGTTTTTCGTCCTAGGGCAGGCAAAGAGAAATAATAAAAATCAGAATCATCAATAATATCCCCGCCTTAACTCTTCTCCAACCTTAAGAAGACAATCAAACTTAAAATCCACGCCCACCCTAATTCCTATAAATCAGGCGGCTTTCTTAATTAATTCCAGTGATAATACTTTTCCCTTAAAAGTATTCATCAATTATGTATTTAGCGCCCCCTCCATAAAGGATAAAGGAATCTAAAGAAAATGTTTGGATAATGAATTGCAATGGCCCCATCCTCATGACTGAACATCAAGAGTCACTTAAGTGAACATGGACCCCACCACCTTATTGAAAACAACCTCCTCTTTATTCACTAAAATGAAAAATCGACTAAGTGTTGGAGGAAAACTTACACTCAGCGAGCTGATTACTGAGCTACAGCGGTGCAAGAGAGGGGACATGACACTTCAAAAAGTTTTTGTTTAAGTTGCCAGTTCTGGTATGGTAATTTTTTCCTTGGGTACACTATGGTTTGGTATGGCTGTTATATGTATATGTGCAAAAAAATTTAAAACATATACAGAATTGCAAATACATTTAATATTATATTATATATTAATATATAAAAAAATTAAAAAGCATACAAAATTGCAAATACATTTGATATAACACATTATATATTTATATTTTATAATAATAATGATATGTGAATCTTTGATAGTATGATTCTTTATCATTGATCAATGACATTATGGTAGTCACAAAAATAATTGTCTAAGTTGTTAGTTTTCGTCTCCACTCCTAGATCTCTTATTGTAATCAAGTTTCTTATGTGACAAAAAATCCTAATGACTAGTGGGGGTTGGGATGTTGGAGTCTTTTGCTGTTGAGCCAAAAGCTCAAACTATTGATGCCCGATACAAACACCAGATTTAACCCGACCCATGGGAGGCAGTTAAGCCATGTCACGAGTCCCCAAGGAGGTGTTGACCACCAAGTCAACAATGTGCCCTTCAGCACCAACTGAGCCTTCAGCACCCACTGAAGGGAGACTCGAACCTGTGACCCAAGGCTTTGATACCACTTGTTGGAATCATTTTCCCAACGCCCGATACAAACACCAGATTTAACCCGACCCATGGGAGGTGTTTAAGCCATGTCATGAGTCCCTAAGGAGGTGCTGACCACCAAGTCAACAATCTCCCCTTCAGCACCCATTGAAGGGAGACTTGAACTTGTAACTCGAGGCTTTTATACCAATTGTTGGAATCATTTTCCGTTGTGCCAAAAGCTCGAACTATCAATGCCCGATACTATCTAAATTTTTTTTTTTTTTTTGTTTGGATGGCCCTTGGGTTTGCCTAGAGTCTCACCTAGGCACCTTGGGTGAACCCAGAATACTCCTTTCACAGGACCCACAGCGAAGTTGAGTGAACCCATGGTGCTTGGACAAACCAAGGACACACTTGTTGTAGGACCTGTACCTGCACCTGTTCCGTATGGGATAGGGACTCCATAGGGGTGTACCTAGTAACTTAGGTTTTTGTTGCTTTTGCTAAGTTTTTTCCATCCAAGCTTCTCCCAGATCTAAAAAGTTATTGAAACCAGTTTATTCTTTTTGTATGTAATAGGTTATGCTAAACCTAGATATTAAATAGCTTTGTGTTAGGCTTAATAAGGCTAAGTTTTGAATTTTGAAGATCCAATTGCTTAAAGCCTTAAAGCTAACATACTGGACATTGTGAGCTGTTAAATTAGACTTAATTTTGAAGTTCTTCCTTTTGGATCTCAATCAAAATAAACCCAGTTCTCATGGTGGTATTTTAAGATATTGTAACGTTTTCTGGATCTTTAGTGATGCAGGAGCATCTAGGGCTCTAGTGATCTTGCAAGCCCCCCAAAATTATCAATTTATCTGTCAATTTTGATTTCTTGTTCTAATTTTGTGTGTTGCATTTCTTGTTCTAATTTTGTGTGTTGCATTTCTTGTTCATGTCTGTGTGAGTGTATTCTCCTACTTGGTCTCATTCATATTCTTAGGCATTAACAGATTTTACAAATGTTTACTTTCTATATTCTCTGTAGAGAAGTTCCTGGGGCCTACATTCTGAAGTGCCACCTAAAAGAATTTAACAAATCGCTCTGAGCATGTCTTCTTGCATCATACTACCAGCACATGCCTTGTACTTAGTGCCTGAAGCTGAAGGTTCAAAATTATTCTGATGCTGTGCATTTCTTTTAGCCTAACTGCTGATTTGAATATGCTTCTGGGGCCCATGCACTCTATGGCCCTTTCTGAATAGTTAAGATTCTTGACCTCTTGGTAGATATGTCATGGGGTCCACATACCCTCTTTTCTTTAAGAACTGTATAATTAATATTCATTGCTGGATGTAATCTTTTTTATTCTTGGCGGTAGTTAATAAACAGTTATGTCCTTGGTGGTTACTTTTTCATTGATGCAATTTTTAAAGTCATGTTGTTTTATTTTATGAGCAGTTACTAACCCAGTTGGGTTGGCATTTTCTGCATAAAACTGTCAGCGGCAGTTAAACTTTTTTAGTATTAGTGCATTATGACAATATGGCAGTGACTGAAACATAAAGAAATAAATCAGCCGACAGGGGTAAAAAAATATTAAGTTTAAAGGGGAGCCGTGGAATCTTATGAGGGGAGACAAGAATATTCAAGGCATATCAGAAAGAAGAATCAAGGTGGAGGAACAATATAGGTGTAGCTGGGCCAAACCTTTTCATACAAGGATATTCAGATTCTTGAAGTTGTTGAGAACTGAAGTGATATGATGAAGTTTGTGAATAAAGAGAAGTTGCAAAGATTAGCTGGTCCAAATAGGACTAATATTAATCATTTGAATCTTCATCACTTTGTAGCATGTTGTGAGGCTGTTTAGCCAATAGACTTGTAGTTCTTCTGAATATTAATAGACTTTGATTTGTTGTTTAGTACATTGTTAGTGAAAAAGTAAACAAGCTGCCTGAAAAGGTCCTCAGTATAGGTCTGCATCCCTTAGCAATTCATGTCCCCAACTTAGACTGGAATATAAAATTTGAACTAGTTGCCGGTTTATAAAATTATTTGTCAAGTTTTTTCTCCTTTGAAGTATGAACAGTTTATTAGATAGAGTGTGTTAGGCTGGTCATCTTATGAACTAGTTATGTGATTGGCATATTGAATTAGCATTAGATTTAAATTACTATTTTTAAGTAGATTTATTTTTGTATTAATTATATGGAAAGCTTAGGATAAACTGGTTGTTTTTGAGTTTTTAAGAAGCCAAAACTAGAAAATGTTTACAGTTAATTTATGATGATTGCCCTAGGCCGAGCGCTATCCTCCAAGAGAAATGGAGTGGCGTGGTATTCCACGGGAGAGGTTAAATGTGGCACACTATCCCACTTGTTGTTATGGTGTGATGGGCAAATATTGAATTGGGTTGCTCAGGCTGCACTACTGCTATGTCTTGCAGTTCTTGCGAGGAGCTAACCCTACATTTAGTTTTTTTTTTTCTATAGAATACTCTGTTCCCCAGTTTATCATATGAGGATGCACTAGCACAGAACTAAAAACACAGTACAGAGGGTAAGGAAGTGAAATAGAACCTTTGTGATCTTTACTTTTATTGCTTTCCTCATTCGTAAATGACCTTAAGATTTCTTTGTGGATTTTGTCATTTTGAATAAATTTAGATTCGGATTTCTTGATGTTTGTAAAACAAGAAACATTCTATGCATTGCTTTTTAGCCTCCTACACTCATTTTAGTGTCTTTCTTGCATTATAGGAACTATATCAGGTTGAGCCTTGAGATGCTGTTTCTCAGCTTCCTAAGCTTGATGCATTCAAGTGTTTTACAAGGCAACACCAGAAAATATTTTGTGATGATTGCCCTAGGCCGAGCGCTATCCTCCAAGAGATATGGAGTGGCGTGGTATTCCACCAGAGAGGTTAATGTGGCACACCATCCCACTTGTTGGCATGGTGTGATGGGCAAACATTGAATTGGGCTGCTCAGGCCGCACCACTGCTTTGTTTTGCAGTTTTTGCGAAGAGCTAACCCTACATTTAGTTTTCTTTATCTATTGAATAATTTTTTGGCCAGTTTTATAATATTAGGATGCATTGCTGCTAGCCTGCTACTAATACACTGTACATATAGGATGCACCGGCACTGAATTAGAAGTGCAGTGTAGAGGGTAAGGAAATGAAATAGAACCTTTGTAATTCTTACTTTCATTGCTTTCCTCATTTGTGAATAGCCTAAGTTCTTTGAGTGGATTTTGTTATGTTCAATTAATTTATGATTTGGGATTCTTAATGTCTGTAAAACAAGAAACATTCTATGCAAACGGCTCAGAAAATGTGGCAGCTTAAACTAGAAGCCATTACAGAATTTTGATATTTTTTTGCTTTAGATTATATATCATTCATAGAGTTCCTGAGTTGTAGGCTTTGCTCACTTTTGATCTTTTAGCCAGGAGTTAGCCTCCTACCCTCATCTCAGTGTCTTGCTTGAATATAGGACCTATACCATGTTGAGTCTTAAGAAGCTGTTTCTCTGCATTCTAAGCTGGTTACACTTGCATGTTTTACAAGGCAAGACCAGAAAACATTTTGAAGTTAATTTATGATGATTGCCCTTGGCTGAGAGCTATCCTCTAAGAGAAATGTAGTGGCATGTTATTCTATGGGAGAGTTTAAATGTGGTACACCATACCACTTGTTGGTATGATATGATGGGCAGACATTGAATTGGGCTGCTCAGGCCACACCGCTGCTTTGTTTTGCAGTTCTTGTGAGGAGTTAATTCTACATTAGTTTTCTTTTCTATAGAATGTTTTTTTCCCCAGTTTTATCATATTAGGACGGATAGGATGCACCAGCACAGAACTAGAAGTTTGGTGCAGGGCACAAGGAAATGAATTAGAACTTTTGTAATTATTACTTTTATTGCTTTTCTCATTTGTAAAGGACTTAAGATCTCTGAGTGGGTTTTGCCATTTTCATTTAATTTAAGATCTGGGGTTCTTGACATTATTCAAACAAGAATCAAAGAAACTAGAAGCTATCACAGACTTATGATAGGATTATTTATTTTGCTTTAGATTTTATATCGTTCATAAAGTTGCTTAATCTTAGGTTTTGTTCACTTTTGATTGATTAGCCTCCTACCCTCATTTTATTGTCTTGCATGCATTATGCTACCTATACCATGTTGAGCCTTGAGAAGCAGTTTCTCAGCATCCTAAGCTGGTTGCAATATAGTGTTTTACAAGGCAAGATCAGAAAATGTTTACAGTTAATTTATGATTATTGCCCTAGGCCGAGCGCTATCCTCCATGAGAAATGGAGTGGCGTGGTATTCCACGGGAGAGGTTAAATGTGGCATACCATCCCACTTGTTGGCATGGTGTGATGGGCAAACATTGAATTGGGCTGCTCAGGTTGCACCACTGCTTTGATTTGCAGTTTTTGCGAGGAGCTAACCCTACATTTAGTTTCTTTTTCTATAGAATATTCTGTTCCCCATTTTTATGATATTAGGATGCATTACTGGTTTTGATATTCTGTACAGATTGGATGCGCCAGCACAGAAGTAGAAGTGCAGTCTGGAGGGCAAGGAAATGAAATATAACCTTTGCAATTGTTACTTCTATTGCTTTCCTTATTTGTGAATAACCTAAGATCTCTGAGTAGATTTCTTCATCTTCGGTTAATTTAAGATTTCTGATTTCTGTTTATTGATGCCTACAAAACAAGAAACAAAGAAACATTCTATGCACTGCAAGAGCATTTGGAAAATGTGGCTGCTCAAACTAGAAGCCATTGCAGACTTTTGATAGAAATTTCTTTTTGCTTTAGATCTTATATCATTCATAGAGTTTTTTAGTCTATGGCTTTGCTCAATTTTGATCTTATACCGTATTGAGATTTGAGAAGCTGCTTCATAGCATCCTAGGCTGGTTGTGTTCAAGTATTTCTACAAGGCAAAACCAGAAATTGTTTGTAGTTAATTTAGATGAGTGCCCTAGGCAAGACTGCTATCTTCCAGGAGAAATGGAGTGGCATGGTTTTCCACAGGAGAGGTTAAATGTGGCCCATCCATCTTGCTGGCATAGTGTGATGGGCAAACTTAATTGGTCTGCTCATGCTGCACCACTGCCCTTGGTTGAGCACTATCTCCAAGAGAAATGTGGTGGTTCCTACTTGTTGAAATGGTGTAATGGGCAAACATCGAATTGATCTGCTCAGGCCACATTTGTTTTGCAGTTCTTTGCGAGGAGTTCAGTTTTCTTTTGCTATAGAAATTGTTCGCCATTTTTAAAATATTGGAATGCTCTGCTGCCCCTGATATTGTGTACACATGGGATACACCAGCATAGAACTACAAGGGGAAAAGGGCAAGGAAATGAATTATATGACACTTCTAGGTTTCTCTTTCTATAGAATATCGTTTGTTGTTTTAAAAATATTTGTGTGACGATGTTGCTGATACAAAAATCAAGTGGGATCTCTATGCAGTTATTAGCTACGTTTATTACTCTCCTATTTTCTAAATAATACAAAAATCTCCAACGTGTTTCTTCTTATATTCAATTAATTAAAGACGGGCTCCTTGATATCTGTAAAACCAAAAATAAAAAAACATTTTATGATGATCTTAGATAAATATATTTTTAACTATAGAACTTATCATTCACAGACTTTTTAGTTTTAGGCTTTGTTCTCTTTGGATCATATTTTGCATATATACCTCATTTTAGTGTCTGTCTTGTATTTATTATTTTATATGACCTATGCATAGTTGAGTATATATCAGTGTGGCCTGCAAATGTTATGGATTCCACGTCAATTGACAAATGCATGTTATACTTTTTGATTTATTAACACTCAAGCAGGAGTTTTAGAAAGATGTAGATGTACCAAGTGTGAAGCAACTTCATGCTAAACAATGACAATGAAAAACTGGAAATTTAGTGGGATATGGTATTTTAATTGCAAATAACAGTCTGTCGAGCATATTTATAGTACAGCGTAAAAGGATGATCGTTATACTTTTTGATTTATTAACACTCAAGCAGGAGTTTTAGAAAGATGTAGATGTACCAAGTGTGAAGTAACTTCATGCTAAACAACGACAATGAAAAACTGGAAATTTAGTGGTATATGGTATTTTAATTGCAAATAACAGTCCGTCAAGCATATTTATAGCACAGCGTAAAAGGATGATCGTTCTGTGATCTGGTTCCTTACAAGTGACGTGGGTGACTCTTCCACAATTTTGAATTTAATCGAGTAAAAGAAGGATGGTGTCTTTCCTAACATCCATGGTTGAAATATACGAAGCAAAGAAATTTTATAGCAGTCTCTGTGATACTCTCTAGTTTATATTTTGTGATCAGTGTCCATGTAAATTCAACTACTGACTATGCTACAAACAGTCCGGTGCATAAGTTTGTTCCCAAATGAATCAAAGCCCTTGGTCTTTTCCGACAGGAATGGTCACACAGCCACTTAGTGACATTGTTCTGTTACAGAAGTATTCCTTATAATGGATATGCCGTTGTCCTTAATTAGTGTATGCTTTTCATTGCTGTTTTTCTTTTTTTCTAATAATATTTTTTTTCCTACTGTTTTGTAGGCAGCAAGTGCTTCTCAAGAACATTTTAGAGGTAAAACCCAAGAGACAGCGAGTATCTGGTCATCCATCTGTTACTACAAGTGGAGGTAAATCACCAGAAGCACCTAATGGATCTTCAGCTTTTTCATGTGTTAAATCAAATGGAATTTCTTCGGCAGAAACAATTGTCGTCCCGAAAGTCAATTCTGATGGCAATAATCAAGGAAGTGACTCTTCCCAACAAGGGAACCCAAAAGAACAAGCCAGTGGAGGTTTGCTGGGTTTGGCTTATGAGAGTTCTGATGAAGATTGAATATGGTGAGATACGATGAAGTTTGAGTTGACAATTATGATGGGGTTGGTTCATCTGGTGCACAATCATACGTATTTGCATAAATTTTATGCCGGTCTCACCAACGAACTTCTTTGTCAATGTATAATATGTTTGGATAGTAGAGCTTGGGTTTGCATCGAAGCAAATCTATTATATGCGATGAGGTCTGACAAAGAGCAATATACATCATCTTTTACTAGTGAGCACCTTTTGTAAGCCAAGGAAATGCATTTGAGCTTTGTAAATTTAGTGAAGTTATATGAGATTCTAAATAAATTCTGACGCAATATGTTCTAATTGCGATAGAATTATAATCTACTGAAAGATATCAACTTCTAGCGTTTGCTTACATGTATGTAATGACAGTTTCAGTTTTTGTGTTGGAATTGGTTTGTCATGGGATTTGGCAAATGGTATACTCCTGTAAGATGTCATATTGTTCTTGGAACATCCATTATGCATATTGATTGGTTGGTCTTATTGGTTAGTGGCTAAACAACTGAAATGTTATTGATCCATGGCTAGCTTCCAATACCATTAATAATGGTCCTCAACTTATGTGTATTTCTTATGCTGTACAATGTTGGACAAGGTCTAGTAAGATCAAGGTAATATGGTTGGTTCGATGGCATGTTGTGAACCATAAAGTAGTTTAGTGAGAAGATGCAAAACCGTAACTAGTTCCTGCCAATATTCACTGGGTTTTATCAGTTGACATCAAATGAACCAATGAGATGCTAGAATTAATTTAATTTTTTTTAATATTTTTAAAATATTAAAAGTTTGAACTTAGTAATATGATGCAAAGCATGGAATTTATTTTACAATCAAAATTAATACTAACTTATTTTTCTCAATTCATTGTTCTATTTGATAAATAGCTTCATTTTTTATGTAAAAAATTGGGGACCAAAGACTTTTTAATTATGTTTGATATCATTTTGATTTATTTAAGCGTGAAATAGAAAAAATATAAGGATTGTCATTAAAATGATTAATAATACAAATGAAATTTACATAGAAGTTTTTTTAAATTAATAAGTAAAAATAATATTTAACTAAAGATAATGAATATTTATATATTTAGATTTGTAAATTTTATAAATTCTAGCCATTTTTATCAATTTAATGTTAATGTAATTATTAAGTTTAATCATAGTTAAGAGCTTTTTTAAAAAAAATTGTCTCTCTTTGATTAACATTTGCAATATAATTTTAAAAATTTGAAGATTGGAGTAGTTAATCTTGCTGGCAAAGATCTGATTAAAGATAAATTACTTGTGCTTTGTACGGATTGAGTACTTGTAGTCATCCTATTCCTATGGAGGAATGAAAAAACAGTTATTCAAGACGTGATCAATCTTCATGATTCCTAGATATGAAGAAGCTAAATTAGTGTTTTAGTAGTATTTTTCGTTCCTTGTTTCTGGTTTGAAAACAGTTATTCAAGAGGTGATCAATCTTAATGATTCCCAGATTCAAAAATTACCTTGAAGCTGCTCGTATTATGAATGAGCTAAAGTAGTGTTTTTGTTCCTTGTTTCTGGTTTGCTTTTCTTCTTTTAGACCACATTTTACTGTAATTGTTTTAAGGTTGTTTTTACCTTTGATAAAAAATATTTTTCATATAATATTTTAATTTTTGTCATCATATGTAAAGCTCTTTTTATCAACATTTCCAACATATTTTTAAGTTCTTTTTATTCTAACTTTTAAATATCATTTATAAGCAAGACTTTGAAAGTAGTTCCACAATTAACAATAAGACAAAAAATATTTAATAAAGGTTGTTGAGGAGTAATTCTAATGTATCTAGTTTATTTGATTTTTTATTTAATTTAGCCAATGAACATATTAAATTAAAAAAAAAAGAGCAACAATAGTATAATTTACATTTAATTTTTTATTTAATATTCATGTTGGAAATAAAGTACACATTTAATCTAATGCATTTAATTAATGATTCCAATAACACGAGCATTATTATATACATCATAATAGTCATTTTTTATATAAGAAGGTAAGTTAATATGAAAATAATTTTTTATTTAAATGATATTTGACAACTAAATTCATTGATTCATTCAACATAACAAGATGTCGCTCCCGCACTCGCACCTGCTGTCCAACGGCTCTCTCGCCTCGTGCATTTCAAATGTTCCTGCCACTGCGTTGATTGGTATTGGATCCCAACTTCCCTCTGCGTTGGGCCATGACTCTCCTGCCCGGGCTGTGTTTGTGGCTGCTTCTTCTGAGTTGGTGCCTCGGCCTAATTGGGTCATTGATGGCTCCCACATCGTTGGTGAGTTTCCCCCTCTCGTGGTTGCTACTTCCGGTGCTGGTGTTGTGGCGGCTCTGTCTGCTACATTGGGTGATTTTGCTGGTGTAGAAGGGTCTTCCTATGGTTTTGGGTACTAACGTTGGGGGTTTGGAGGCCAAGATCCCTGTTGGTGGTTTTGTCCCTCCCAAACCGGGTGTCTCTGATCCAGTTCTTGAGTTGGATACCTTGGCAACTGCTACTGGTGCTAGTGACGACCTTCCTGTGGGTGAGACTACTATGCCCAAACCTTTTGCTGGGAAGCGTAGCTTTGCCCGTGTGGCTAAATCTGCCCAACCTTCTAGGGGGGTTCGTCCTCTTCCTTGTGCCAAGACCTCTCCTGTTGTGGTATGTGGCCGTGAGGTTATGGAGAATGTTGACTTCTATCAACACAATGCTCTGGTTTGCAAATTTACTGGGTTTTGGCCTTCCCTCCCGAACCTTCATCGCTGGGTGAGTGAGTACTGGAAGCCCCATATTTCTTATGGCATTGAGCTTTTCCCTTGTGTTAAGGGGTTTTTTGTTTTTTCCTTTGCCTCTACTCTTGATCGTGATTTGATTTTGGGGAAGCTTTGGTCTTGGAAGGATCACTCTCTCTCCCTTAAGCCCTGGACTCCTTCCTTCAACCCCCTTATGAAATCTCTCTCTGTTCGTCCGGTTTGGGTCCGCCTCCTCAATCTCCCCCTCCATTTCTGGGAACCCTCTTGTTTTGAGGCCATCGGTAACTCCATTGGCAGCTTCTTGAAGGTTGATGATGCCACGTTCTCCATGGGTCATTCTACCTTTGCTCACCTATTAATTGATGTTGACATATCGTTGGCCCTCCCTAGGGATGTGGTTCTTATGGTTGGGGACAGGCCTTGGACTTAACCACTAGATTATGAGGGCCTCCCTTTTCACTGTTGAAGGTGTTTCTCAACAGGTCACCTTACTTTTGACTGTTCTCTCTCTCGCCGCAAAGGTGCTGCTACTTGGTGGAAGGATGCTACAAAGGACCACTTGACGATTAATGCTTCAGATTTTGTTTCGGTTGATTCATCTCAAGATGAGGTGCCCCTTACTGCTGATGAAGCCCTGGTTGATGTTATTGTTGTTGCGGCCCCTTCCGCCCCCTTGGATCCTCCTCCTGCTTCTCACCTTCACTCGGTTCCTGGCGTTACTTCTCTTGCTATTGCTCAGTAGCAACAGCCTGTTGCCGCTCTGCAACAGCAGTCTGGCAGTGACTCTGCAGGATATTCCCTGTTTGTTTCTTATTCGAAAGCTCCTACTGATAGTGTTGCATGGATGGTGGTTTGTCGTAGGTGAAAAGGAAAATCTAACCTCCTTTCCCAAGCCCTCCTTTCTCAAGATTCGGGGTTTTCTCCCCCCTCTTGATTTGGTTTGGGTGTTGTTGGTTTGATTGGTTGGTTTGGCCGGTTCGACTTTGGTCTTTATTCCTTGTTAGCCTTTGGCTTTGTTTTGGGTCAGTGCCTTTCTTAACGCTGCTTTGTTTCAAAAACAACTAGCATTTGTTAACGCCAATTGTAGAAGGATTGAGGTCTCTTTGTTAAGGGTTAGCGCCCTGTTAACGCTGCTTTTTTTTTATCAAAAACAAGAGCTTGACACAATGTGTATCTTGTTTTTATTAGAAAAGCAAGGATAACTAGGGTGTCGACCCTTAAACATAGTCATAGACTATCAAAAACAAAAAGCCTGTAGGCAGTACAACACAATAACAACCATCAAACCTTCAACAACCTAAACCCAACACAAGGGGGGAAGGGAATGGACACCCAAGCCTTGACCAGGTGGGGTTTGGGGGGGGTAGGGAGGACTTCCCCTTCCGCCTACAACAAACAACCGTTCAGGCGATACTATCATTGGGACCATCAAAAGAATGTTCAAGTGGTGAGGATCTAGCTTGGAAACCATCACTATAGCCAAAGTTATATTGCTGCAGGGCAACAACCTATGTTGCGATGCAACAGGGGGCTGCCGGGGATCAATAGCAAGCTGGTGCATAGGAGTGACATCAGGAGCAAAACCAATAGGTGGAGAGCAGAGCTGTGAGTCAGCGACGACAATAAGTGAGTCCATGGGGGCAGGAGGGGTCATGGTGGAATCAACTGCATCATCAGCAGTAGTAGGAGACACCTCAACCTCCCGAGAGAAGTCATCTGAATCTGGATCAACAACATGGATGGTCAAATGATCGACAATAATATCCTTCCACCAGGTAGAAGCACCTTTATGGCATGAAATGAAGCAGTTCGAAGCAAGGTGACCCGCAGAGAAACATTTTCGACAGCGAAAGGGGAGACCCTCAAAATCCAATAGTTGAGTTCAAGGTTGAACCCCAACCATGAGAACCACATCTCCCGGAAGAGACAAGGAGATGTCAAATCAAATAAGATGTGGGCAAAGGTAGTGTGGTCCATTGAAGACATAGCATCATCAGCCTTTAAGAAATGGCCAATAGAGTTGTCGATAGCCTCATCGCAAAAATGCTCCCAAAAATGAAGAGGGAGATTAGGGAGGCGAACCCACACTGGACGCATGTTGAGCGATTCAGTGAGAGGATTGAAGGAAATTATCCAAGGTTTACAAGAGATAGAATGCACTCCCCAAGCCCACAACTTACCCAAAACCAAATCTCGATTGCCAAAGAAGCAATGAAAAAGCCTTTTGCACAAGGAAAAAGCTCAATATTGTGAGTCACTAAGGCCTTCTAAGAGTTACTCACCCAGCTATGGAGGTCCGATAGTGAAGGCCAGAGCCCTGAGAATCTGCACACTAAAGCACAACACTGGTAGAACTCAATATTGTCCACCACATCCTGTCCACAAACCACCATAGGGGAGGATTTGGCACAGGGAAGCAGACGAACCCCCTTAGAGGGCTGGGCAGCAGATCTGGCAACACGAGCAAAGTTGCGCTTGCTAGCAACAAAAGGTCTGGGCGGAACCATAGCACCTGTAGCAATCGACTGAGAAGCATTTCGTAGGGAGTCAATAGCAGCAACACCCTTCAGAAGGGAATCCACAGGCGGGAGAGGGCACCTAGTCACAACCCCCACAACAACCGAGTCCACATAGGGGGGAGTAGAACCATCAGCAAGCGTCAAGGGCACAGATGAACCAACACCAACCAGATTGTCAACAACCCGTGGATGAGAAGGAAGAGGGGGGAAATCGGATGAAGAGGGCATACCGAAGAAGACAGAAGACTGAGCAATGCCACAAGCTGCCACAACAGAGGCAAATGATAGGGAGGTCGTGGAGGGGAAAAGACCATGGCCACCACCAGCGCACACCTCCACCCCAGACACCACAGGTGGACAACCAACATAATAGTCGAGTTGCATTTTCAAAAGATCATTGTTCTCATACATTACAATGTGTATCTTGTTGTAAATGTGTCCACAAACATTTTGGCTTGGTGCTTTGATCTATATTTACATTTATACGAGTGACTTACTATTTAGGAGAGAATCAAATTGGGGACACATATGGATTTTGAAGGTCATGGTGAACTTGATATATAACTAGTTTCTAATTATTAAATTGATGGTGTAAAGGGTTGTGTTACCATTGCTTTAACTTTCTTACACTAGTGCAAATTCATGGGTCATTTTATCAATATTGGTAATTAGATGACACTATTTAGCTAAGCTTTGCTCTAAAATAATTAGGGAAGGAAATATCTTCAATCCTTTTTTTATAAGTAGCTTGCAAAGCTTATATGTATTAGATAATATTTTATATGCTTATAGATGGTGTAAGGGGTTTTGTTACAAATACTTTGTTGAATTTACTTGACATTTTATGGTGTGAATCAATATGTCATAAATGACAATGTTGGTAACTATATGATTTGTTTTCAAAGAATCAGGTAAGGAATATCTTCATTTTCAAAAAAAGGGGGTAAATAGCTTACAAGGCATAGATAGATCCGTTAGCTAATATATTGTAAGCTTTATATGATGGTATAGAATGTTGGCAAACACATTTTATTTAGTGAACAAAACAATTATGTTCAATGAATTTTTTTATGAATATATCTTCTTTAAGTATTCTTTAGTTTAAAGAAAATAGTACAATATTCACAAAAGGTAAAGGGTGGTAAAATGGCACACCCATAAGTCCTAACATAAGGGTCTAGCTCTAAATTGAAAAAAGAGGATTAAGCCTAACAAAAATTAAGCAGTCATGGTTATGCTAGATGAAGGAGGATCATTATCATTCAACTTCCCTCAGATATCACCAGGGCATAATCATCAAGTGGTTCCCACCCAATGAATGTATTGTGTTCAACATTCTCCTTTGATGATGGTTGAGTGTGTACCAGGGAAATCACAAGTGGCACATGGGGAAATTCAATGGTTTTTGGCCAACTAGTGTCCCTCCAAGAAGGTAGGTGTAAGGGTTGAGATCATTCCTAATAAGTAGTAAAGTCCTCGGGATTTTGAGTTGTTGGATTACAAGCAAGACACACATTCGCTATGATCACTCTGTTTGGAAGAGTGGCTACATCCATGTCGACACCCACAAGGAGAGGAAGAGTCTAGAGGAACCAGACAACAATGTAGGAGCACTTCTCCAATGGTCTAGCAGCTCTTGGAGATGCATTACTTCGAGTGCAACTTTACTAGCTAGCTCTTGAATCTGCATAAGAAAATTCTAATAGCTTTAGAATATAAAGAAAAATATTTATTAGTAAAAGTGCAATTAAATAAAGTAGCATTTTTATCTTTCCTAATTTTGAACAAAATTTACACCTTGAAAGTAAGTCATATTTGGGTAAACTTGTGAGGTAGGCTAGGTCAATCTCCAAGTAGAATCATGTGCCATGAGAAGAGAGTAAGCTTGAAGGACCTAAACAAGTCATGGTGTAATGTACCGTACGGCCAACACCCTCCGTCATACGAATCAATACTCTCCACTGTACGACCAACCCACCGTACAACCAACTCAATCCCCGTACACCCTGCACCGTATGGCCTCCACTTCTTACGCCCCTTCAGTCAGTTGATTCCCCTATGCGGAATTAATAATCTTGGCCCCAGAAAGTGAGAGATGTACAGACAAGCAATGATGTTATGAATAATTACTAGAATACTAGAATGCTTGAATTACGAATATTATTCAGAACACAATATCAAATATCATTGACTAATATAGATTTGTCTTCGAATGAAGACTTCACAAATTTGTAGCATAATATGAAATATCGAAATGATATTTCCAATGGCAGACTAGGGGGCTGTGAACCACCAAAACTGCGAATACCAAATAGGGAGGGTCTTTCACCTCCGAAATGGCGGAAACCAGAACTCCAACAGGAATTCACACAAGACAAAAAATATCAAAATTCGCATGCCTACAACTATGATAGACTCGGCCATAAATATGGGCTCCGAGAAACTTCCCGAAGGGTTACAAATGGGCCGACACAAACATAACTTAACTAATAAAATAAAAAAGGGGGCCCGACATATTTTATTATTAAATTTAGGGCCATACAATAATTAATATTATTTAATTATATCGGGGACATTACACATGGATCCACTTCCACGCTTCTTGAGCTTGAGAGAAAAATTGGAAGAGATGCTTAAGTGACTCAATTTGGCCACAAAATGGGCAACTTGGAGTGGGATTGCTCATATGAGTGAGATGGGTGCCTAGAGGAAGACCTTGGTATGACAAGCACTAAGCAAAGTGAGCCAATTCGAACTCCAAAACAACATCCCAAATTCCATGAAACTTTTTTGCCAAACCACACGAGAAGAATGCATCTACTAGCGGGAATTAAGTTGAAGCACCGTGTGTATGTGAAGTGAAAGATAGAAGTAGCCCCTGTAAAGCCTCTAACTCCAAAAGGGAGTATTTGAGAGTAATTTATAATCCTTCCATCAAATTTTGAAACAACATACTCCCATTTTATGCAATGAGTGCAAGGAATTGAACCAAGAACCATCTAGTAAGTCTCTTGGTCTTGATTGGTGAGTCAATACTTCAATTTGAAATCTAACCAAGGAAGAAAGTTATCGGTAGTCAAATAAATGAAACCTGGTAAAGTTTTGGCTCATCTTTTAAAGAATCTTGAAGCTTTAGTCCAAGGTGAGAGAGCCAACAACCTTCATTGAGTGTTCCAACAACCTTCATTGAGTGTTGAATAGTTGAAACTACCAAATGGAGTATTGATTAATGGACATTGCCATTAAGAAAATCATCTCTAGCCCAAATAAGCCACAACTTTAAGAGCTTCCCAAGCTTTCTAAATGCTTTAGATAACAAAAGTTCCCTAAATGCGAACCAACTCCTCCATGATAAGGAGAGTATTAATGTAAAGGCCTTTCTAGGTCAAATCTAACCATGAGGAAAGTCAAAAGAAAATACAATGGTGAACAAATTTCTTTTAGACATTGCCAATGAGAGTCCTAATTATCCATTTGACACACAAGGAAATCCTTGTTGATGAATAAAGAGAAAACTTAGATCATTGATTTCTCATGACAAATGACAAAATTCCCAAGCCACTTGATGAAATTCATGATGTCTATCATTGGAAGCCCAAAGAAAATATCTAATGAGCTTTTCAACCTTCAAATACAAGGCTTTAGAAGGAACCCGACATGAGGAGTAGTAGACACATGGTTGCCAAAAATTTGTAGGAGCTTTGAAACTTACAAGCCAATGAGAGAGCTTGGTAATCCAATAATGGAGCTTCTTCACAATTCTATCCAACACCACAAGCCAAATCTCAAAAGGGTTGGTGTGAAAGGCAAAAGATATACCCATAAATTCAAATATTTGTCCATGATCAATCTATTTCCATTTAAAAGAGGCCAACCATATAGGCTTGAGAAAAAAGGAGTTTTTGTAGCACATGGTTTTATACCATTAGATGTTGGAGCCAAAAAATTGACAAAAAATGTCAAGACACATGTGAGCTTGATGGATATTCTCTTCTTCTTCATGAAGGGTGAGAAACGAGTCATAAAAAAAATGGCCATTGACAAGTTGTTGCTCTAGATTAGGAAGAAAAATCCTCTTGACATGAAATTGAAAAACAACTTGAGCCAAGAGGTAGCCAAAACCTTCTATGACCAAAATATAGAGAGATGAGATGAGTGGGCACTCTTTTCTAATGGACTAAAATAACCCAAAAAGGGAAGGTTGTTGATAAGATATGGTAATGTAGGCAAAAGTATTTTTTAAAAGAATTTAAATTGATTGAAGGAAATGTGGGCCAAAACCAAGGGCTTACAACATGGCTAAAATGGCCTTTCTATGTGATCATCAGCTTTGGCAAAATTGACTATAGTGAAAATTGATGGTTGTTGAGAACAATTTGCCTACTCCATTCCTTCCTAGACCACATTAATGTTATTCAAGATGTACCTAGATTTTGTGCATCTTATTTATTTAGAGCTTACAATAAGTGACGACATCAAGTGGAGCTTGAGAGCCAACACTTAAACAATCTTCTAGGAGACATTTCGTAGAGTGATGGAGCATCAATTGTTGATATCCTCTAGGTCTCCAATTTTAGGTATGAATTTAATGTCATCATTATTGATCAAGTTTCTTAATGACCCAATGTGCATGGCTTCTAGATACACCTCATGGAGGTCACTGCTAATAGTGTCCCAAAAGGTTTTGCAAAATTCACATGGGAAGTTATCAAGGACAAGAGATTTCTTATTGACCATAGAGAAGATTACCTTTTTTTAGGTCGCCTTGTGTTGGTGTGTTTTTTATGCACACGCAATAGAATAAAATACCTTGAGATATCATATTCTCTTGATCAAAATCCTCTAAGTGCTAAATAGATGGCCTATGTGATCACAAAGACGACTCTAAGGTTTCAGATTCAATGCAGATAGTCTCAGTTGGTTCGTTGTGATTTGTTGGTAATCTCAAAGGGGACTAACGTAATTGTTCGAGGAGTGAATCAAACAAAGGATTTTGCTAATTGTTGACACTTTTAAATTTCTTTCTCTTTTTTTTGAAATAATTTTCAATGAGCTCTTTTCAATCCTACTTCTATCTAGACAAAAAAACCTGCAAAAGGATGAAGGTTTAGGAACCTGCTTCTAATCTTAATCTAATCCTATGAATTTGGGAAACAAATATTGCAAAAGTGGAATCCAAAAACCAGTCCTTGCTTCGCCAAATTCAACAACAGAACGGTGCAATCTTCCGAAGAATTCACAAGATTTTCATATCACTTATATTCACCAACATATTGAACAATGAACATAGAAATAGAAGTTAAGTTCACATTAATTGGCCCGGGCTAACTTTGCAAAATAATTGAAAATTGTCTAATTATAAAAAGTATGGACACATCCATTCCACTTTGAGCAATCCCTATCAGATCCTTCATTCATTCTAACAACTTGAAAATAAAATTTATTCTATGGAGAGCCAAGAAACCATGCTAACTTGCAAAAGTAGACAAAATTTACCAACAATTGAACAATGAATTATGCATTAGCAAATAAGAAGTATTATTACAACAATTTCTCAGAAGTCTCTCTCTTTACAAATGAGAGGAGAGGGGTTTATATAGGCATTCCATTATAAAGCAATGACCCAGATTGATCCAAGATCAATGACCAAGATTAACAGATAAAACCCTTGTTAGGGTTATTTAAAAAAAAAATCCTTTTGGGCAATGAGAAAATTACAGCACTTTGGATAACCAATGAGAGAATAGGAGCCACTGGTTGAGTTTGGTTCATTGTACCTAGACATGTTTGACTTGGAACCCTTGGATTGGTTGATTGATGACTGGGATGCCACCTCAACTTGCTTTGTAGATTTGATTCTTCATCATGAAGAAGTGTTGATGCCTTAGGAAATATCTTTTGATACTCAACATTGTTCCAATTGCATCATGTGATGAAGCATATTTCAAAATGATTCTCTTTTGAAATTCCCAGCCTTGGACTTGGAAGGTTAATGTAGAGCCTTTCATCCTTGGATGACTTAACCTCCTTGAACGTTTTGACGAAGTGTGTTCCTTCTTTGTCTCAATCATCCTTGAATTTTGTCTTGAAACATGAATTTCGTTATTCCATCATCTTTTCAACGGGTTGCTTATTTCTTTGACACTTTCATGGAAGTCTCTTCCTTGAGTTGACATCAAGTACCTGGAAATATGAAAATTCTCTAAGCTAAACGAAATAAGCTTGATGTTATCTTGACAAATTTTGAAAGAATAACTTTGATTTTCTAATTAAACTTTGAAAACCGGACTTAGAATCAAACTGAGTAGGGTCTGAGAAACAAAAAAATCAAAGTAGGAACCAGTGAAATATTTAGTGGCTAATATTTGCCAATTGGATATTTTTTTTAAATTTGAGAATCAAAATTTGGCTAATAAGATCAACTTTTAAGGTGATCCAAATTGCCATAGTTTTACAAATTTTTATTTTAGTGTTATTTAAATCACTAGAGAATTTATTTTATTGATTTTTTTAACTCAAATATTTGCCACGATATTTGATACATGATTGGATCAGATTCGCCAACATTATAATTTATTGTAGAAATCTAAATTAATTCACCAATCATATATCATAATTATTAGTTACTTTAGGGTTATATCAACAATCTTTAGTTGCCACCATTGATTTAAAATATAATCTAATGACCTTCATTGCATTCCATGAGGCAAATTGTACCTACAAGTTGTAATGTTCTTGAGGTTTGAAATTGCTTTTGAATTGTCGACCTTAATGACAATCAAGGGTCTTAAAGCAATTCTTGACCCCATGAGTATTATAAATTGTTGGTACATTTTATCTCGCAAAATACAAAGATGGCTATTAGATTATTTTAAGTTAATGGTAGAAACTAAATAAAGTAGAGTCTACCCCTTAAACTCGTTAATGATTTCCACCTTCAAGCATTTACTTTTCTATTAAAAACTACTTTTTTTAATGAAAGGATTTGCAATGGTAATTAATGTATACTCTTATTATTTTCCAATTTGCCAATAAAATTAATATTTTTCTTTAAAAAATGAAAAATTTGCCAATAAAAATTATTATTGTTTTTAAAAATAATTAAATATTCGCCAAGATTTTATACAATTTTTTGAGAGGGGCTTTCTTAAAGTTATCATTGTTTATGAAATTCATGTTTGATAATGAACTTAGAATTGAAAATCAAACCTAGAGATATTATGGAAACTTGAAATCAAACTCAGAAATTTTCCAGAATTTAAAATCAAACTTAGAAACTTTGAAACTAGGTCTGATCAGACTCTATAATATTCTGAAATCCAAAGTCAAACCCAAAATATACTTGGAAATCATGAAATGTGGTCTAATTTGAACTCTGTAAAGTGGGAATCTGATCAAAATGGGGTCTGAAAATCAAAATCAAACTAAGAATATACTTGGAAATCATGAAATTTGGTTTGATTTGACTTCAAAACTTAAAATATGACATGAAATAATCCTAATTTCATAAAACAAGGTTTGATTTTGAGGGTTACTACCCTTATGACGAAAAGAAATACAAAAAGCAACCCTGTATCATGGATGGAATTCATAAATTTGGTGTTGGAAAACTATTCATTAGTCTGGTAATAAGAATCCAGAAAAGAAGAGAAGAAATCAGAAGGCAAAAATCTTAGAATTTTGCCTTAGAAGTACCTCAGACCTGCAAGAAATGGAGGAAAATCTTAGAGAATGCAGATTATTGATGCTTGAATGCCTTGAATTCTCCTTGAAACTTGCAATAAAAACTTTCTAAATCGCCTAAGAACTTAGAAAAGAAGCTCAATGAAGTTTGAACTTCACAAGGATGAAGAAAAAGTGTAAATAGTGAAGTTGTCAAAGCTTCTTCTTATAAGAAATTTGAACTCCTTTATTAGATTGTTTTTTTGTTTTTTTGAATTTTTGAAGGATAATGAATGTGGACACAATTATGCCTCTAAATCGAACTTCCTTGCTTTAATGTTTTTTTGAATATTTTTTAAACTCTCTTCTCTTCTTGGTGAACTTCTCCATAAGGAAAGTTTTTATGCTTTATTTGACTTTGCAGTCAATCCCTTCATCTCTTCCCTTAGGCAAATTTTCAAATAAGTTCTTTTTGTTTTTTTTGTTTTAAATCCTTCTCGTGGATTGCTCCTCCATCCTTGGCGAATTGCTTTGTTTCCAAACTTTGTGGCTTTTCTAGACTTTGGTAAGTTTGAATTTTCTTTTGCGTCTCTTCTAAACTTGGTGAATTTCACATGTTTTGTTTCTTTTTTTTACTTTATTCCACCTCAACAATTTCGAACTTCCTTTCTCCATCTTAGGCGAGTTGTTTTGATGTTTTATTTTATGCCTTAATTGCTTTTCCTCTTTCTTGCATTGCCATTGCTTTTCATCTCCCCTAGCCAATGACAGACTTTGTGGTATCCTAGGAAGTTTTCTCTCAGGTATGGTGGACTTGATTTGTGCCTTAGGAACATATCAAGATGTATTCACTTGGTAGGGTAGACTTTATCTAGGGTTTGGAACTTTTCCATACTTAACCAAATGTCAACCTCTTTCCTTTCAACTTGCCAAAACTTAATCACCTTTCCCTCCTCTTCCTAAGCCGGACTTCATAGTACCTTAGGAAAGGTTCTCTATTAGGTATGACAGACTTTGAGCATACTTTGGAAATTTTCCACCTCAAGGAAGGCGGACTTTGCCATGTGCTTGGAAACTCACATCTATTTGAGGGTGGACTTGGCTATGCTTTAGGGAATCCAATCTCTTGCTAGTGGGGACCTTGGAGTCTTGATAGGAATTTCTCATGATTGCAGTTGCACTTAAGACAAAATTTGAAACCTTTCTTCCACATTCAATTACCTTCATCTCCCTCTCTTGGGCGGATTTGCCATGTATGTTTGGAAGAATTTGATCATGCCATGAACAAATGATTATGTTGAATTCTTTGATTTTGACTCCAAACTTAGCTATTTCACCATGTTCTTCAACTTAGCTTTTGCTACAGATCTTCTAGAACAAATTTCATACCTGGTGCTTTCTGGAAGAATTTGTGACACTTCTTTTGAACCTGGAACCACCAAGACCCAAAAAAGCAAAAAACAACTTTCCTTTTTAGAAAGAAAAAAAAGCAGGCCAAAAAGAAGGTTCTCGGATTGGCCCCAAAACGCCCAAAACAAAAGTTTTTAAATTTAGAAAAAAAGAAAAAAAGCAAAATTCCTTAAAAAAAGCAAGTTGTCAAATTGACCTCAAGGAATTGCGATTTTACTCCTTCGACCCATTTGAGACCATTCGTAGCATCAAATCATTCTTTTGATCATTGCTTCATTATTTGACCTTAATGACTCTCCTAAACTTCACAAGACTTGACTCATTTATGAGTCTTAGAGTCTGGAGAGAAAAACCTTAAACTAAAAGCAAAACAAAAAAGAGGGGGTCCCCATTGGTAATGGGGCGATGTGTGATTAGGTCACAACACCGTGGGAGATTAATTGATCACAAAAGATGTGTTGATCGTTAGATAATTGACACATGACAACCTCAAGACATTGCCACAATACAATCTATCTTGTAGGTGTGCTCAATAGGATTTCGATAACTTTACGTAAATTTTTCAGCATCATTTATCTTTAAAAAAAAATTGAAATGGAACTTTATTAATATAAAAAAATATAAAATATAAAAAAGTACATGTAGCGTTGTGGTTTGGTGTGCAGATTCTCTGGGCTATGGCCTTTCCTACCGGACCTTCATCGTTGGGTAAGTGATTCTTGGCGACCTTTGGTTGTTCTCAATATCGAGTTTTTTCCTTGTGCTAAAGGTTTTTTTGTTGCTTCCTTCATATCTTCTGCCGATAGGGATTTGATTTTGAGCATGCTATGGGCTTGGGGAGTGCACTCCCTCTCCATCAAGCCTTGGACTACCTCTTTCAACCCTCTCACTGAACCACTTAATGTGCATCCAATTTGGGTTCGACTCATCAATCTCCCTCTTCATTTTTGGGAGCACTCTTGCTATGAGGCGATCGATAACTCTATTGGTCGCTTCCTGAAGGTCGATGATGCTATGTCCTTGATGGAACACACTACCTTTGCCTGCATTCTTGTTGATATTGACATCTTTGCTCCTCTCTCGGGTGATGTGGTTCTTATGGTGGGGGATAGGCCTTGGTCACAACTGTTGGATTTTGAAGGCCTCCCCTCTCACTGCGTAAGTTGCTTCTCTACTAGCCATCTTGCTTCGGGTTGCTCTTCTCCACACCATAAAGGGGTTTCTACCTGGTGGAAGAATGCTACTGCTAACCACTTAACAGTTAATGTTATTGTTTCTACGTCTATTGGCTCCTCCCATGAGGATGATGTCGTGCCCCTCACGACTCTTGTTGCTCCTATTGATGTTTTTGTGGCCTCGTCTCTTAAGGCCCCCACTTTTGCTTCTCCTGTCCTGCAACCCTCCCCTGCTGCTGTTGGATCTGCTTCTGCTACTGTTGTTTTGTCACAACCTATTGTTGTTGTTGTTCTGCAACCCTCTACGACCCTCTTCCAACCTACTGTTGTCACCAGTGTTGTTGACCCTGCAGGAGCCCTTCCGGTGGATCTTTCTCCTCCTTGTGATAGCATTCCCTGGTTTGTGGTTGCTCGCAGGCATAAGGGGAAATCTTCTCCCCTGCCCCATACCCCCCCTCGTGGGGGTTTGGGTAGCTCGTCCCCCCATTGAGTGGGGTTTGTTCCCTAGTTGGATAGGTTCCTGTCTAACTAGGTTTGTTCCTTTTCGCCTTTCTATGGTTCTCTTCCAACATCATCTCTCTTGATGTTGTTTTTTGTTAAGGGTCAGCGCCCTTGTTAACACTATTTTTTTAATCAAAAACCATATAGTGCACCAAAAACCAAAATCAGAATTTGAACATTCAATTTATATTAAAATAAAATTGTTGTAACTTGTGTCAATATCTATTTTAACTATAAATGATAAGTCAAATATATATTTAAAATAAAGGTATACTATAGTCATATGTATTATTATATTTTTTTAAGCCATGGGTCCTCAAATTTTGAAAACATCCAATAAGAGGTTGGCATCTTGAAGCTAACTATTATGCAAATGCAAGACAAGCCGAATAACTCGTAACCACTGAGAAAAAATCAAGTAAAAAATCTTAGAAGTCCCTATTTCTCCTTGAGAATGCTCTTGATTATGAAAACTTTCAAGTGTGATGTTACGGTTATTGAGTAGATAGTTGTGAGCTACATGGTTGAGATATGCCCTACAGTCTTTACAATCTTTAAATTTTCCTTCTCACTAATTGATGTGAGATTAGGGACCTTGGGTGGCTCGAAAGTGATGAGAGCTTAACGTTTGTCTGAGGTGTGATTTTCTTTTAAATGACTTTTTTTTGGCTCTATAGCTTATGCTTTATTAATCTGAGTTAAGAGGCCACTTCACAAACGATTCAAAGTCTACATGTTGAAGGGCTCTATTTTTTCATTTGCCTAATCAAAATCATATCATAGAGAAGTTCGATGGAATTTTTCACTTCAATTTCCTTGTTAAACAAGGCGTATGTGAAACAAATTTATTATCATACCATATTTCGTGAGAACCAAACACATCTTGAACAATTTATTTTATAAGTCATATATTATAATCAATCTTTAGAACATATCTTAAACTTCACTTCTCTAGACTCTGTTTTGTTCAGAGTGTAACATCCTCTGTTACAACTCAACTGGAGAGTCTGCGTGGGTTATTGTTTTTTCTAGAGTTCATATATACATTTCTGAAAATTGCACATAGGAAAAGCAGCATGATAATTGGTGATTTTGATAAGAAAATGTCTAGGCCCTGCCACTGTATGGGGAGCGTAAAAACAAAGAAAAATGGAAATGTTCTGAGGTCGTTCATTTCAAAGCCAAATGCAGAGAGTTCACATGAGATGAAGTTAAAAAATTAATCCACGTTCAGAGTAGTGATGATTGCGGTATGCTTGTCTTCCACCACGAGATGCCCTTCGGGAATGGTAAGTGATTGAATTGGGAACTTTGAGGGCTTCCACACGTTATGTCTGTGGCAAACATCCATGTTTGACAACAAAGGCTTCCTATTGAACCTGTCAGATGTTAATTGCATGCTTGGGTCGATGAATCCATTTCTGTTGTAGTGACATCTTGCTTTTTACATATTCCAATCAAATTGCCAGCAACCTATTTGGAAGTTTCCTGACTGACCAATATTTTTCTAAGTCTTCCTGGGTCTGCAGGAATCCAATTTTCCTCCTCCTTTGAGCTTTATAACATCCTGATAATGGATCACAGAGTGTGATGTGAAATGTTGATGCAAATATATACACACAATTAAATCCAAAAACAGCAGCAGAAAAAGTATACCAACTATATTTTTGTAAATTTTATGTGCAAACAAACAAATTACCACATGATTGTAAATGTTATTCACATCAAGCGTCCATTTAGATTCATTGATATTTGTTGAATCTAAATGTATTTCCTCCTACCATAAATCTAAATTTGCATGCTGTATTTTCCCAACTGCCGACTACTAAACATTTTTCTTTCCGTATAAAATACAGAGACACTTTAAATGATGTACACCCTCAAAAGTTGAAAGTATTTCTGTAAGGAGGTTGCGTCAATGTTTTTTATGGCACAGGCTTATATAATCTTTATTTCCTGCAGTGTTATGTGATCCATTCATTCAAATAAACAAATTCACACTAAGGTCAAGGAGTACACAATCATTTTACTGTAATGGCCTGTGATATGGGATGTCATTTTGAAACTTGGGTGGATGCAAAAAGTTATGATTGTTATTAGTTTGATCTGCATATGAAAGAATGTTTGATAGTTTGAAACGTAATTAAGATAGAATTGCTCCTCACAATTCAGAATGTTCACATCCTTTGTTAAGTTGTAGATAATAAAATCAACGAATCAATTCAATTCTCTAATATATCATTGGTGGCAGTTCACAACATCAAAATTGGCTCCAAAGTCCATGTCAAACTTTTTCTTGACTGTTTGACACACAATTTCTCCTTGCAAATAAACGGAATTAGGCGTCTTGCAAACCCATATGTTTAGATTGATTTCAAAACCTCCTCCATAACCAATGCCCATTGAGTCCAATGCGTACAACCCTGTAATGCCAAAGAAACAAAACAGTAGTTGAATGAAATGTCTTTTAGACATGGTACAACCAGAAAACATGACATTATTTATTGCATGTAATGGACTGGAAGCAATGATACAAACCTGGCAAAAGACTGAAAATGGATCTCTCAATGGCCCATCACATGACAGCTCACTTGTACTTCCATCTATGAATGTACCATCTGCAAAGACTACCTGAGCATACAAACAAGGGCATAGTACTCAAAAAGGCAGCTCACAAGCAATTGCATTTCAAAGATAATTTTAATGTAAACAAGTGTACCTCAGATGCATATCCAGGGGTTGAACCAGCTACAGGTTTAATATAGGATCCAACAGGACAACATCTTTGGACAGCCTCACAAAATGCCAAGAGACGTTCCCGGTTTCCCAACTGGACTGCCTGATTCATACACCAAGATTGAGATAAATAATATAAGGCTTTGTTGTCAATCTCTTCAGTCCTAAGGGCAAAATTTTGGATCCAGTGTAGTACCTGTATGACATCATGACGAGGCACCCGAGGAAGAGGCTGCACTTTATAACCTTCTGCCGCCATAACATCAGCAACAAGAAGACTTCCCTAATGGCACCGAAAAGAGATTAATTGCTTGTGCCTGTCTAAATATATTCCGTTATCCTCAAATAGATAAAATTGAAATGGGAGAGTTTTTAGTAGTCATCAAATTCAGATGCCAGTTGCTAGGATCACCTTAATTGACTCCCCGACCATTTGAGGGGATAAAAATAAACCCTGAAAGAGCAAGCGCATGATGCCTCCCGGGGTTGCCCCTGAGTCTATACCTATGCCTGGAGCAGAAAGACGAGCTGCTGCTCCTTTGACCCATTTATCTTTCCCAGCTACATAGCCTCCACAAGGTGCTATGGTACCTCCAGGATTCTTAATCAGGCTTCCTGCAATGATATCTGCACCCTGCCACAGATAAGACCGACTTGTTTGTACAGCCATCTTATCTCTTACAAACAAAACTCAATCAACAGAGAAAAAAATCTACCACATGCAATTCCTAGAAAAGTACATTTACAACTTAACAAGGTTTTCGTGATTCTATAGTAGCATCAGATATGTGGCAGCAGAAGCATAAACTACCCACCACAGCAGTTGGCTCCATGCTCTCAACAAATTCACCATAGCAGTTGTCCACAAAGACCACACATTCCGGATTTTGCTTCTGAAAAAAATGTCTTAATTAAATTGATACAATAGTAAGAGACTGAATTTCATAAATGCTTGGGCAAACCATTTCTTGAAGACAAACCTTGATACTATTTATTGCTTTCCTGATATCAGATATACTTAAGCTACGTCGCCATGCATATCCACAGGAACGCTGTATCAAAGCACATTTTGTTTGTGGCTTCACTGCAGTTGCAAGTGCATCCCAATCCACACTGCCATCTCCTGCGAGCTGAAATATAGTAGATTCTTAACTTATGGATGACAACAAATCAAATTTGCACAAAATAAATTTTGCATTTAAAACAAATTGAAAACTTCCATCTTTAATTCCTATTGATAGGGCACCGTTGTGTTCACATGCAGACATAATAAAAGCAGAAAGTTTAATTACCGGCAATTCTCTATAGGAAACTTTAAATTCCTTTAGAGATCCTTGACCAGGAGTGTTCCGAATTCCAATGACTTCTTCTAGTGTGTCATATGGAGCACCTGCCACTGCTAAAAGCTGAAAATCAAGTTAAATGAAATAGGCAATAGTTCATGCATTAGATGTTTAACAAGCAAAAGATAGAAGCAGATAATTTTTAACTCTGAGATAAAGTCTTATTAATCAAATCTAAGTTTAAGAATGTATCTTTTAATCTGTGACTAATGACTTTTAACATTTCAAGCAATGAATAAGAAACAAGCCTTATCAAGGTGATATCTAGAACTTACTTCGTCCCCTGGTCTTAGGATGGCATAGAGTGCACAGGCTATGGCATGAGTACCAGAGAAGAACTACAAGAAACAAATTCCAAATTCATTCTGATGTTATTACATTAAAGGTTCCCATCAAATATAATGTTTTTTCCATACCTGTGTACGAACAATTGCAGACTCTGCATTCACAATCTCTGCAAAAGCACTGTCAAGCGCTTCACGACCACCTGCTTCATTGTGTCCATAGCCAGTAGAACCCCCAAAGTGCTGCCAGAAAAATAAAATGAACAGAAAGAATAATCTGCAAGTTATCAAAACTATACTCATAATCCAGAAAACAACTCTCTTTTACATTCAAAGCAAACAAAGTTGGAACCATAAGATGAAGCTAAAGTCAAAGAAGAAAGAATAATACTCACATGAGTTCCAACTCGGGCATTTCTGTAAGCTTTCAATACCCGGCTTGTATTAAAAGCTACCAAGTTATCTACTTCTTGAAATAATGGATAAAGAGCCTCCACAGCTTCTTTAACCTGCATCATATACACAAATATTAAACTAAATTATAACCACAAACTAACTGATATGAAAATTTGTTGCTCTTATATATAACTCTTTCTTCTTCGGTAAAACTTATCATTACTCAATTTATTCATTTATACATCAATAGAGAAGGTGCTAGCACTATGCAAGGCCCTGGCAGTGATTTTTTGGGGTAGGTAAATAAGGGAATTGTTATTCCAGAGGTAGGCATTCTTCTACTCACACAGATAGATTGAATGTAGATGGATAAATTTTGAGTTGGTAGGGCTTTGGGCTCAAATGCTACGTTGCAACTATTATAATGCCCTATGTCAAAGCTCAGTTTTGTCCAATCTCCAACTAGGACTTACACGCCAGTAACTAAAAGTGGGAAGTGACATTGGACCTTACACCTCTTTGCAGAAAGAATTTCCGCAAACCAGTGTTCATTGAATGTTCAATAGTCTCACTTCTGTGTACCCGGAAAGAGGGTTCACTCTACTCCATTGGCCTTCAACTCAAATAATAATGCTTTCTTGAACCAGCCGCATGTAAAAATTGTGAGGAGAGGGAGGTGGACACCTTCTAGAAGTTTGAAACCAACGTTTTTGACACAAGAATGCCCCACCTTATATCTAGGCAACATCCTGACAAAAATAATTCATTCCATGGTCTGCTGGAGATGAATTTCCGCTAACTATTTCATTCCTTGCAGTAAGCCTGAACCAAACACCCACTTACCGATAAATTAGATTTTGCTTCGATTTGGATTCTAGGAGCTAACTTAAATTCTATGGCATGTCATTTGGGTATAAAAAAGAACTCACATTCACAGCATTTGAATTTGTATCACCAGATTTATCACTTAAGCAGTTGGTGCATTTGGTGCATTTGGTGCATAAGTTGGAATAATTTCAATCTAAAATTTAGCTCATAGTTTTACAAGTTGAGAACGCCTGTGGTTGAGGAGGCTAATGAAGGAAACCCCAGTTTCATTAAATGGGATGGAACTTTAACTCTAAACCAAAAACTGTTTCTGAGGGTATCTTCAGAAAAATCCAAGAGAAAAGACCTAAGCTACGTTGCACTAACGCGCATAAACCAGTTTAAAATGGGAATTCATTTATATTACAGTTTTTTCCAACTGGCCCCAGAAAGTTTACCTCTAGCAATGCTGTTACAAACCATGATTCAAACTAAAACTACCCCCCACGGGGAATTTTTTTTTAGTTCCCTGCAATACCACTCCTCACAAACACAACAGTGTGCAGAAGTGATTAATATAGCCTAATGATAGTCCTTATTTTTTATAAAGAGACTGGGAGAGTAGAATAAGATTAAAAGCATGTATACCTGAGGGCAGAAAGAGTAACCAATGGAAGTACTCTGAAAACTGCAGCTAACCCTAATCTTCTTTCCAGATATGTTTATTGAAGATATCGGTAACGGAAAAGGAGGAGGTCTCCATGACAGAAAACTATTGTTTACCGTCACCATCGCCATAATGCATAATCAATCCTATCCTGCAATGATTATTTATTAAAGCCTTGTAAATGAAAATTTCTTATTTCGGGTTTAACAGGGGATTCCCTCCACCAATGCAGCAAATTGCATATACGTTTCTTCTGCTGCTAATCCATGGCTGTATAGGTTCTCGGATTCTCCTCTCCGGTCTAAGTAAAATATTTTAGAGGATGAACTAGGATTTAAAAGGGTCCATACATAAAATTAAAAAGCTTTTATTGAAACATGGAAGGCCTTTATTTTTACATCATTCTGTGTTGGTGTTTTAAAGTACAATGTGTTAGTATATTATTTTTTATTTTTTTTAATAGATTCATGTGTCAATTTCTACTAATTAATTTATTTTGAAGTGCGTCATGTGGTTAGGGCATTGGGGTTGAATCAGTCACCTTCTATGGACTAGTCTTGCCTCAACTTCCCTCTTTGAAGCCCCCAACTTGGTAAAAATAAGAAAATACATCATGTGGTCAAGGTATTGGGGTCGAATTGGTCACCTCATGTGGACTATTCTTACCTCAACTCGCCTCTTTGAAGCCCCAACTTGGCAAAAATAAGACCAAGGTAAGGGTCGATGAGACACTGGGTTGAGTTGCGCGGTGGGTGAATAGAAAGATCATGCCAGGGGATACCACAGGGTTATTAAAAAAAATATACAAAACCTACAAAAATGACATAAGGTCACCCCTCAAAGTCACACAAGCAGTGTCTAAAAAAGCTAGATAATAAAAAAGTTGCTTGAGTAGTGAAAGCAACACTAGTGGGAGGCAGAGCAAGTTCTAGTCATCCGATTCACCCCATAAACCAATGGGGTTCGAGGTGATGTCAAAAAGGGACCACCCCTCGTCAATATTCATCTATCCCTCCTCCTTATCTTCATTCCTTGCAAATAAAATTGTTAGCCAACTAAGGTAGCCGCTTTGAAGAGTCTAGCCAACCACCACTACCACTAGCCAATGACCAACCGTTGCCATCACTAGTAGACTCGTAGGCCACTCAAAGGTACAACTTATATGTGGGGGAGAGGCAAAGCATCACCGCAACGGAGCTACTCCTACCACTAGAGTGGTGACAAGGAGCCTAGGATCTCGATGACTAAGAATGTCGAGCTAAAAAACTCTGACTACACTTATCGTTGTGAGGCGAAGAACAACCACAAGAAACATAACTATTTGGGGGTACCTTGGCCACAGTACAAGGGGCACTACCCTAGTGATCTAGTAACTCCTAGAGGTGGACCACCTCTAACACCACTTTCGCTTGAACTTGAATCTAAAGCATAACATTGTTACAAATAGAAGCTTTAATAAAAAATAAAACAATAGTATCAATAGAGCCATGAGCAAAAATAACAAAATTCCTATATTTCCATAAGGAATAAAGAATCTCCACCCTAAAAGCATGCTAGATTTGGGTATACTTGAAGGAAATGTGAAGCTAATCCCCTAAAAGAACCATGTGCCAAGAAAAGGTTCTAGTTGAAAGTGGCGAAAGAAGTCATGAATCCAACTCTATAAGTGTTCAGCACGATGGGAGAACTAGAAGAGGCATTTGAAAGACTTTGGTTGGTCGCAAACCAGGCAATGAAGGTCTAGAACTCTCATATGTTTGAGATGAGAGCCCATAGGCAAGCCTTGGAAAATTATACACTAGGTAAATGGGCAAGTTTAGGCTCAATGATGGCCGACCAAATGTTGTGAAAATATTGTTGCCAAACAAACAAAGGTGATTGTAAATGCCACCATAAACTAAGAGCTGACACCATAGAAAGGTGCAAAGAGAACCAACGGTAACCCAAACGCGACTTATAATTGCAAAATGTGGTGTTATGATGCCAACACCAATCCTTCCACCAAGCTCTAACAGAGTGAATTCTAAGTTTGTGTAGCATATTTAGAGGAAAAGTTGACACAACCATGTCAAATGTCTCTTGATATGATTGTAAAAGATGATATTGGACTCTCAAATCTTTCCAAGAATGAAGATTCATATTAGCTTTGGAGAACAAATCATCGAGCATGTACATGCTCCCTCTATGAACAGTAAGGCACATCCCTAAGGCACATGAGCAAGGGGAAGACTTGAATCTAAATGAGAGGAGACCACTAGAGGTTACGTTGATTGAAAGATAATCCATTTTGAAAGCTAGGGCCTGCCCACCAAAGCCAAGGCTTAACGGCTTTCCAGGCATGCCAAATACTTTTAGCCACAAAAGTGCCTTCGATATGAGTAGCCTATTTCATAATAAGAAGGGTTTGAAAGTCAATGGCCTCTCAGACATTGTATTTCATTTGGTTTCCCAACTCACAAGCCTGCCAAAATCAAGACTTGGCACAAACTTGGCATTCACCAGCCAAAAGAAACCAAGACCACCAAAATTCCATAGGAGGCAACAAAACTCTCAAGCAACATAGAGAAAACCGTTGTGGTCTTTAGAAGAAGACCACAAAAAATCTCGAAGGATATTTTCCAACTTCATATAAGAGGCATTAGGTGGGGCCAAGCAAGAATAATAATACACATGGGTGGCTGCAAGAATTTTAGTGCAAACTTGGAATTTATCAGCCAAAGAAAGAGGCTTAGTAATCCTATAAGAGACTCTTCTCAATTCTAGCAAGGATTGCTTTCCAAAGGTCCATGGGTGAGGCCTAGAAGGCAAAGGGAATGCCTAGAAAATGAAAGATTTCCTCATTTCCAATCCACTTCCACCCATACCCTAAAAGCCAACAAGGTGCGAGAAGGAAGGATTGATGATAGCATCGAGTTTTATGTCGTTCGATGAAAGAACTAGAAGCCATAAAGAAAGTGTTGAGGCATTGAAGAGCCTCCTTGATATTTTTCCTCTCTTCAATGGGCGTGAGAAAAGAGTCATCCATAAAATTCCCATTAACTAGTTGGTTAAAAGACTTAGGTGGGGCAATTTCTCCAACTCTTCTAGGAGAGATAGAGTTTGTCAATAAATACCCAAGTCAATTAGAAACAACAACTTATAACATGACAGAGTAAGAGGACATCCTTGACGGATGGAATGGTAAAGCCCAAAAGTTGCATACTAGTGGCCATTGATGGTGATGCATGTAGAGGCATCCCCAAATAGCATTTGTATAGATTGAATAAAGCATGAGCCAAACCCAAGAACACCTAACATAGCCAAAATGAAAGGCCATTTAGTGCGATCATAGGCCTTGCCAACATTAATTTTTAGAAAGAGGGCTTGTTGCTTAGAGTGTTAGACCCAATCCATGCCTTCCCAAACAACAATGATATTATCCAAAATTAACTTGGATTTAATTAAGCCAATTTACTCAAGACAAACAATTTGTGGAAGCAAATGATGGATTTTCAGATTTGAGGCCTTGGCTTTAATCTTGTAGGAGACATTAAGCAATGTAATTGACTACCAATTACAAATGTCCTTTGGATCGCCAAGTTTGGGTATGAATTTGATGTTGCATCTATTAATCAATTTACCTAAAGACTAGCTATGAAAGGCTTCAAGATAGACCTTATGAAGGTCAAAATCCACACAAGGCCAAAGGGCTTTGTAGAACTCACACATGAAACTATCGCAACCAAGGGCCTTGCCATTTTCCATTGAACTAATAAATAGACTCTTTCAAGTCTTCGAGGGTGAGCATCTGCTCACAAAGAGAATGTCAAGCTTTAGAAAGCCAACACAGGACAACCCTAAGGCAATCCTAAAAAAGACTTTCTCATAATGGTGCACAAACACTTGGAGAATGCCTAGTGAAGAGTGACGAGCATGAAGAGCCAAAAAAAAACTCTTTAGAATCTCGATCATCAACTTTTAACCAATGTAATTTGAATTTGATCTTAGCCCCTCTGACAAAATCAATGTCAGCAATTTGCTTTTGACGACAAAGTTGAGCCACCCAAACTTGCAAACTTAGAGAGAAAGGGTTAGCAACAAGTGCTTTTGTGGCACAACAAAGATCCAAAGTGGGAGTCTTATAGGACCACTAGCAAAAATTAGCAGCCAACGACCATAAATGCAAAGGAAGCATGACATGCGTTAGATAACACAGTTCCACTAGGTAGTCCACCTAGACTATTGAGTAGGATGACATTCAAGGTTCCAAATCCTTTGTAAGTGGGCCATTGTGGGCTTGTGGCATAACAAAGAGGTGTTTTTAAAAAATGCTCTTTTAAGTTCAAACTACATTTTAGTAGTCAAACCCACTTGCCATTCAATTCCAAACTTAATGAGAAAGTGATCTAACAAGGTAACCTTGGGTAAAAAGAGAAGAAAGATTATGGAATAATCATGGCATGATCAAGCTGTTTAATCTTGTGTCATTTCCTGTCGAGAAATTTCTTCACATATGCCAAACTAGTTGAGGGTGGTGATGGTTTGAATTGGGATCATAAAGGCCCAATTTTTGTGCATCTAGGAACCATGACTCCCATTCACCAATTGTCAAATGAAAAGGCAAGGATCCTTCTTTGTTAGATGCCACTTCAACCATGTTAAGGTCCCTTCATAGAACCCAAGTGGTAGGAGGCATTGTATTCAAAATCCATTGCTAGAGGACAGATCTCTCTGCAACATCATTGAGAGCGCAAACATTAATGATCCCAAAGGAATGATTTTCAATTGACATGAGGATCCACACAAGATGATGAGTAAGATCTAACCCATGATCAACCACACAAGATTTCCACCGAGGCATAAGAAGGTAACAACCAGTCAATAATCAACCTTGTGATTGGAGGCGAAAATCAAGCCAACTGGCCAAATGACCTAACATGTTGTAGAGAGAATGAAAGAAGCAATGCTAATTTTGTGAAGCCATAACAAATCAATATTAGGATAATTTTGTCAAGTATCCTACATGGAATACTTTTTGGCAACATTAGTAAGATCCTGGAAATTATGAGAGAGGAAATTCATGTTTGAAAGTCTTGCATACTATCTTGATCCTCGAGAGAGGAGAACTGATTTTGCAAGGAAGTCTGAAGCCTTTTGGAAACCAAGCAACCCATTCCTTCTTTTTTGGGGAACAATCTTGCCTTCCTTTGCATGCCCAGAAGGGTTTGAGAATGGTGCAAGCTATGTGGTTGAGCAGAGAACACCGAAGCCAGTTGAGGAGTTTGCATAATAGAGGGGTGAATAGAAACCTCAATAGTGACATTATTAACATTTTCTTTCCCCTTCTTAGAAGGGTGTGAAACTGATGGTGGGAGTTGCAAAGAAATAGGCTCTTGTGGTTCATTGGGTATACTACAAGATGAGGTGGCGTTCCCCTTTCACATCACCATCATCTAGTTTTCTTCAAGTTTAGAAATCTAAGGAGAATGCAGAGGGTCTAGAGCCCTAGGAAGGGTTTTGGCCCTCAATATAACTAGCGGACAAACTTTAATTTTGTGCTCAGATAATTGAGAATAGAAGGACACGTTAGGAAAGTTCAAATAGAGCACATGTTGGGTGTGGCGAAGACCTCCTAACTAAATGTCAACTATGTCTTTGAGGTCACAAGACAAATCCACTTCAACACATAGCCTTTTCAAGGGTCAAGCATGATAAAATTGGTCTAGTTCAACACAAATAACGTTCCTAAGGGAAGAAGAAATAGTAGAAAGAAAATGCTAGCATGGCAAGAGAAGACCCAAAAATTCTATCTAGACGGTAACATAAAGTTTCATGTCATTAGAGATAGAAAAGTCTCGAGATCATGGTTGAAAACAAGCAAAGACGACTTGACATTTCATGGGCCCCATTTTGGAAAATGGCTCAAACATGGTTGATCTCAAGAAAATGGAAGAGAAAAAAGCCTTTCGTAGTGTTTTGGACACCATGAAGATGAGTCCCATGAGGGGCCCATGCCTTAGCAACCCAATCCCAAGACATTCTTTTAGGGGGGACCCTCCCAACAAAATAACCTAAGTGTCTGTTTCTCTAACCATTGGCACACATAATCAAATTTTGGAATGGGTAAAACCACATCCGCAAGGTTATCAGAAGCCACACCTCATGGAAGATGTGTGTGTGAAAAGTGGACCTGTATCTGTATCTAGAATACACAACACTTCAATTAAGTCATTAGATGTATGGTTAGTAGATGCGAGTTTAGATTGCTCTCAGATTGCTAAGCTATCCAGTGACTAGACAACACCTAAACGAAGGATTTTTATCTATATGAGCATGGATTTAAGCTAGATGAATGCAATATTAATCTAACATGATTTAAGCAATAAATGAGCTAAGTGATTTAAACAATATGAAATAAATAATATGCAATATCTCAATGCAAATTCTCAATGAACCTAGAGCAAAAATGGCATAATAACAATATATTCTCCAAGATTTTTTTGAATGAGAGATGAGAGCCTGAATTTATAGAAAATTTAGAAAGAAACCAAAGGCTGAGATCAAATGATGATGAGCGGTCAAGATTTTCCAAGAGGAAGCACAATCCAGGTGAATTGATGTGATTGGATGCTTTTCTCAGTTTTAAAGGAAATTGAACTAAAATTAAGATAAAATCAAGAAAAAACTGATTTATTCTCTATTTCGTTCAATTTTAAGATTTAATTGTTTTAATTGCTTTTGAGATTATCTATCAATTTTTAATTTGTTTTTTTCAATATTATCTCCAATTGATTTCTTTTCTCAAATTTTAATTATTTTTTGTCAATTAATTCCTTTTTTTGATTTATTTCCTTTTTTGAAAATTTGTGCTCATAATTTCCAATTCCTCTTTCTTGATTTGTTTCCTTTTTTGAAGATTTATGGCAAAATGATTTATTTAATTAAATATGCTAGGATATTTAATAAAATAAGTAAGATAATTGTTTTAAAATGATTTACTTGGAATGATTTATTAATTAAATAAATATTTAATTAATATTGAGTGATTAATTTGCCATGTGACATTTGATGATTTTAGAATTAATTGTGTGCTCAAGATTTATTTAATTGGCTTTGGTTAGGACCTTGGTGATGTTGTCGAGATTAGGGGCTCATGGTTCAGATGACCATTTTTAGGGTATTACATTTGCCCCTCTTTGAATTAATGTGCGAGCAGCGTGTTGGTTCAAAGAAAATTTGATGTCTAGGAGATACCAGTTCTGAACTTGATTGATCACAAACTAGATTAAAAGCGAGGTGTTTAGCTTGATTCGAAGCGATGAAGCTGAATGAAGTCTGATTAAAGCGATACCGATCCCGAACTTGATTGAACTTAGGAATGATAGAAAACAAAAGATACCGAACTTGAACTTGATTGATCAAGAAGCAGATCTTACTGATCTAGAACTTGATTGATCTAGACACAATGAGTGATGATAATAAAAACCGATCTTGAACTTGATCGATCAAGACACGATGAGCGAAGATAAACTATCCAGCTTGAACCAAAGCGACGAATACTAAACACCTACTTAGATTGAGCGTGATTAAAGATACTCTTTAAACCCTTGATTGAGTTTAAACGAATAATCAGCTTGATGAAAAGTGATGAAACTGATTAACGTTAAGAGATTGATTCAGACGAAGACAAATATCAACTTGATATGAAGCAATGAAACTGGTATGCCCCTAAAGATTGATTCGATTTAGATGGTCGAGAAATCTCAACTTGATATAAAGCGATGAAGTTGAGATGCCCCTAGCGATGAGGTCTTATTTGATTGATTTTCTTTAGTTGAAAAAGATGTTTTGCTCGACTTTTGATGAAGATTTGAAAATTTTCTTGACATTTGAAGATGTGAGGTCATAAGGTCACGAGTATGCCCCCTCAGGAGCGAAATCGAAAGATAGTGAGGGTACATGATGACAGGCAATTTTTAGCGATGATAATTTATTTGAGCACAAATGATTCAGAGGAATAAAATTGAGACTCAACGTTGATTGAAAAGAAATTGAGCGCAAATTGAAGAAGAGAATGAGCAGTTGATGAAAGTGCTAAGTGGTCAACATCGTGAAATTTTGATGAGAGAATCGACATTAGATTTCGATTTCGATCTCGAAAATGGACTCAGGACAACCGATTTACAAGTTCTTGATTTGATTTCATCGTACTTGTGTTGATTGATTATGAGATGTCCATCTATATGCTTTATTCTATATGTATGCAGTTGTTTTTCAACATGGATGAATGTAATGCAAATGATTATTGATGTCTATTTTTGTTTCTTTTCATATGCACATAAATGAATGAGTCTGAGTAATATGAATAATGTAATGTTTTCATTTTTCTATGCAATAAGATGAATGCAGATGAGTAATAATGAATGTATGAATCTATATAATATGTTTATGTATGCAGCTAACACCTCAAAACACAAGTACTCAATCAGAGAAATGATGAAAAGAGACCACTTAGCTTAGAAATGATGACGCTCCAACTCTCATTCAGAAAATAAAGAAAGCATTGTTACCATATTGAAATCACTCTAAATGTACAAGATGCAGAATGAAATACAAAATGAGATGCAACCTAAACCTAGTCACTGGATTTTAAAAAGCTTAATTTTCATCATTGAGCGTTTTACAACCACAATAGGCATATTAGAGTTCCTTTCTTTTCATGTGCAATATTAATTATCTTGTCCGCAACGACCCTTTTTTTTCGTTCATATCCTTGGACAGATTACACATGTATGTGGATTGCACAATGAAGAAATTCCCTCAAAACAGACAAAGAAATGATATGGAACCTCCCTATAGCATTCAAATAAGCGAAGTCGAGGTATGTGAGGCGATTTCACCTTGATGTGAAGGCTCTTATCACAGACACCTAGCTAATTTAGATGTTTCCAGATCATTGGAATCATTCCTACAAGCAGAAAACAAATAAAATATTAAGCCCCCAATCCTTGCTCCTCTTAGTCAAGATAGACTTCCTCGAGTTACTCATAGGGATAATAATCGAAAACCAATATAAAAGAAAACACACAAAGAATTTTTTTATGCATAGCTCACACAATTTAGTGATTGTTTTCCTTTTTGTTGTTTTTCTTGTTTACTCAGTGATAAAACTCTTCAGTCAGGAGACAGGTGACTGACTCGGAGTGGATGACCAGGTTTCACTGACGTAAAGATGACTTGTTTGACACTGCTTAGGATATGTAATGTGCTCTTGTCGATTACCTAAGACTAGGACATTGATCAGTTTCAAGCCATGAGGGTTCCAATGAACCAGGATGTCACAAAAGTGACTGAAATATGTACAAGCGAAAGCAAATATGCAAGAAAACGGGAATGCCAACGTTGCATTGATAGATGGAGCGCTTGAGTACAAGAGGGGCTTGTTTACAAGGTTTTCACCTGCTTGGCAGAGATTCATTTTTTTTTTACTGAGGTGCCTGTTTACCAGGTTTTCACCAAGGCATTTTCTCTCTTTTTCCCTTTTTTTTCTTCTTTTTCTTTTTCTTTTCTTTTTTTTTTTTTTTTTGAAATTTCTTCAGGACTTTTTCAGATTTTTAGGATTTTTTAATGTTTTCCCCTAGTGTCTAGCAAGGCAAAAGGGCTTTTGAGTACATGAATGGATAAGAGAATGATGGTGGACGCTTTCAAGGACTATCTCACAACGTTAATCCAAGCACAGGGTCCAGATATAGCAATGTAAAGCAAGGATTTTAGTGATGTAAAGCAAGGATTTTAGCAATGTAAAGCAGGGATTTTAACTATGTAAAGCAAGGATATAGTGTAATGAAGCCATATGGTCCAAAAAAGTGGCCATGTCAAGAGGTTTGTGGAAAGCATGTTTTTGCATTTTGTCCATAGCGTTGATCAAGATCAAGGAATAGATCTGGATAGGGGACAAATAGGATAATCAAGATCAAAGGTGGTAATGAAGGATGTAAGCAAGCAATGGATAGGAGCTAAAGGTTCTGGATCAAGTGTAATAGATAGGACACATGAAGCTTGCAAAGATCCTTAACCTTGTCAAGATCAAAAGTGGAAAAGGGATATGAAGGTAGATAGAGCGAATGAGGGATAACAGAGGATGAAGGATAATAGATGGATGTACATGGATGGAATTTGCCCCCAGTGTAAAGTGCAAAAGGATAATGGATTATGCATGACGCCTGTTTGCCAGGTTTTCATCATGGTACTTGCCCAAGGCGCTACAAGAAGTGGTTTTCACACAAGGATGAATTTATTTCTCTTTACTTATTTTTTTATTTTTTCACTTTTTCATCATTTTTTTTTCTTTTGGAAGATAATGGATGCATGATAGGAGATGGAAGGACCACATTGTCTCGCTTCTTTGGATGGTACCCTTGGAATATGAATTGCAATAGACCATGGCTATGAAGGTATGCTCAAAGATGTTGGCAGGATAATGAAATGAAACTAGGGAAAGGATTTATGCAAAGGACTGGATAAGAGGGATGGAAGGGTGAAAAAGAGGTGTTGGATAATGGATGGGATGTTGGAAGAATTGTGTATGGCTAGATGGAAATGCTGGAAAGATCAACATTGGCACACACCTTGAAGGATGGTGGACATATGGAAGAGAAGTGAATCTCATATTTTGAGATTTGGATGGAGGAAAGGTTACAGATTTTGGGGCATAATAACCCAAAATGGATGAAGGAGGTGATGGAGGAATAGACTCGGAAGGTTTGGATGGAGGAACAACAATTTTGGATGCCAATTTTGATTTTTCTTTAGACTATTGTGCTTCAAGAAGCCGCTTAGGGATCCACATGGTTTTTGATTTTTCACGCTTTTGTAGTTCCTTAGAGCACATTGATTGTACAAGTGCCTTAGGAACCCATATAAATTTTGACTTTTCTTCTTTCTTTGTGGGCCTTTGTGGCATTTTGTATTTTTCTTTTTCTTTTTGGATCATATTTTGCTTTATTTTGACATGTTGATTAGATGGGACATGTTGATCCTTGAATACATGTGGATTACTTGACTTATGACTTTTATGTTTGGCATCCAAATTGCTTGGAGGGAGATGTGTGGATAGATATAAATGATATGGAGGTCTTTTAGATGGATGGAAGGTACTCGAAAATGTGTGCCTTTGTTGATCCCGCATAAGGGATGTAGGGATATAGGGACCTAGAATGGATGGAAGCGATGATGGGGAAAGCGTATATTTGGATTTAACTGGATAAATGTAGGATTTATGAGAGATGCCAACATCTTGAGAAATGTCCCTAAGACCATGACCTTTAACATTTTCTTTAATATGGATGGGTTCTTGCTTGTGGAGATCTACCCCTTTGCCTTTATAAATATTTTGACTTGTAGGATACACTTTACTTTGGGAAGAAGACGCGAGTCCATTATGAGATGGAGGTGGAATGTAAGGAATGATAGGATCATGAGGGGGATTTATAGGCATGATGGATCCTTGAGGTGAATATGGAGGATTATGAAAAGGAGATGAAGGGATACTTTGATCTTGACATGGAAGAGGACCATTAGATAGAGTAGGAAGGGTGTTTGACTCTTCATTTTGAATAGGACCATTTGAAAAGATGGAAGAGGCATCATGATCTTGCTTAGAAAGTGGATTAGGAATGGGATTTGGAAAGATGCTTTGATCTTGAGATGGAAGGGGGTCATCTTGGAATAAATGGAAAGGTATAATGGGATCATAATGGGATTCTAGTGAAATAGGATCTTTTTTATTCATTAGATGGGATTGAGGAGTTTTGGTGCCTTGATCTTGATTTATGATAAGACTTGTTTCTTCATTTTTCAGATTATCCTCTTGACATGGAGTCACTTCTAAGGAAGGGATAAGATTTTTCATAGGCGTAGGGGATTCTTGGAAGGTCTCCATATTTTGACATGATGGGGAAGCATTTTGGAAAGGGCCTTCTGGAGTGGGTATGATTGGAATTGGAGTGCATGATGGCATAGGATCTGGGATTTTTAAATCATGTGAGAAACTTGTATCAATATTGGGATTAACTTGGATTTCCATAGGAGATAGCCCTTGAAGGTCAACACAAGAAGTTTCATTGTTTGAAGGAGATGGTATGGATTGTTGCTGAGAAGTCTTAGGAGATGAAGGCATCATGGAAGGGATGGAGGCTACATATGGAGCCTTGTTAGACATAGGTTCATGATTTTGATCATGCTTAGAAATAGTTCCCTCTTTTTCTTTAGGTGAGTCATTAGGATCTTCAATTTCAATGACACCATTATCAATGAGATCTTGAATCTTATGTTTTAATTCTATGCAATGCGAAGTCTTATGTTCATTTTGTCTATGATATGCACAATACTTACTCAAAAATTCCCATCCCCATGTGGTCTTTTTAGGTAATATGATAAGATTGTTCTTAAGAAGCTCTTCCAAAGCTGACTCAATAGATTGCCCCAAAGGTGTAAATTGTTTATCTAGGGAATATTTGGAGGAAATGTCTTTATGTCTTGGTGATAGTGTTTTGTGATCTTGTTTGAGATTTGGCTTTTGATCGTCAATTATTTGTTGGTATTTGATTGTCAAATCATATAATTGTTTTAGCATTTCTTGAAGTTTCTCACACTTGATATCATACATTTGTTTTTCAAATGGAGTCATTGATTTATTTTATTGGATTTCCATGTCATATATTTCTTCCTTGATATCTTGAAGCATTTGAGCAAAGGTAGTCATGGGAATTGGAGCTAAGGTATCAATGAGATCCTTAGTTTTGTCAAAAAAATTAGAAGAGATTTTCGTTTGAACAAGCATTTACAACTGACAGGACCGAGAGCTAGATGTGTTGTAGAAGTCAAGATCAAATTGTAGCTAGTTGTTCATTTAACATAGTGATTGAGTGAAGTAACTAAGATCTGGTTTGGTTTCAGGAATGATCTATCCCGTGTAAGACATTATTTAAGTTAACTTAGGTTTGATAAGATGTTGTTTGAACTAGCTGAGAGATGATCAACAAAATTGTGCAACACAATGGCAGGGGTACACTATCAAGGTTGTTTATGCTCAAGAGGATGATGACCAATTGTATGCTCATTGTACACTGATTTGGGCAATTTTAACTGTTTTGATTGACAAGATCAGAAATTCATACGATAGAGGATTGGCCAGAGATGAGATTCTGACAAACAGAGTTTCAATGACTGACGACTACTAGTTTTTGATAAGGACTAAGTTTTTGTTGACTGACAGGGACCAGTTTTGGACTAGAACAGAGTTTTGATCACTGAGCTGTTGATTTGTTTGATTTGTTTTCTCTAGTTTTAGTTTTAGGGATGAAAACATAGAAAACATGCAAGATATATAATAATTCAATCAAAGCACACTAACCCTATGGAAGTTGACTTAGAGAAGAAAACCTTTGCTTGCTGACTTAGGTACACACCCAATAACTAATCAGAATACGACCGCTGAGTCTCACGCAATAGATTCTCAACACCGTATTAGCCGACTCCAAATGCTAATGGGGGCACGATATGGCAAGTGTCTTGGGAGAGTTACTATCTCTCTTGCACAAAGATTATCAACCTTTCAGAGGTGAATCAGGTAGCTTCTAATCTTATAGTTCTTGGTTAGGAATTTTGTTTGAAATTACCCCTTGAAGTTACACAAGCATGATTGAGGCCTGTAGCCCAACAAGGTACCGAAACAAGTTGTAGTCACGTAAACGTGATTGAGACCGTGAGGCCCTACAAAATGCTTGATATGAGAGATCTCAAAGAGAAAACTCAAATAATCCCATCCTCTGAGACTTTAATCACTAGAGGCCTATTTATTATAGTGAGTTGGAATGCTTAGGTCCATTTGTACTCACTTGGGTCATTCTCACAGGGTGATTACTTTTTCCCACTGTGACAGGCCCGCTAAAGGTACACAAATCTCAAAACTTAGAAAAAAGCTTCGAGGGTCTAGATTTCTGATTGTCTATAAAAGACAAGAGCATACTCTCCTACCTCTTAGATTTTTCTGAAAACACGAAAGACAGATTTGTTCTTTAACCAGATAGCAATTTAATTGCCTAAGAAAATACTAAATGAATACACAATGTTTAGTCGATTCTCCTTAGGCAACCTGCAAAACCAATATGTCAGTAGTCATTTTCTTCTTGATTCTTTGGCAAGTGTATGTTTGATTGATAGATTTTTTGACAAGCGTCCTGAAAACATTAAAAACCCAAAATTAGTTGCCAAAATAACATAAAAAATAATTATCAAAAGAAAATTCTAGCATTCAAACTATAAATTAAACTAATCTAACAAGAATTTCCATTTTTTATGACTATCCTAGTTATGATAGTTTTGATAGTACTTCACTCTGTCGTTTATAACTTTTCAACCAGAGATAATTCGGAAAATCTCTTTAGTGGAAATGTGAATAACTTGGTTTTACATAACATATTAAAATTCTGTTTAGATCCAACAGTTAAATAAAAAGTTATGCCCTCCGAATCGAGACCATTTTTGACTGCCACAGAAGAATAAGTAAAATGATAGTCCTGCACTTTGTCAATCATAACTTTCAAACTCAAAATTGTTAGAAAAATCCCTTCGATAAACCTATATAAAACTTGATTTCAAACAACATATCAAAAATTGGTTTAGATCCAACGGTTCAATAAAAAGTCATTCTCTCCAAACCGAGACCATTTTTTACTATCATAGAAGAACAAGCAAAAAGAAAGATTTTTATTTGCAAATTTAACACATGTTTATTAGTTATAAAAACCAAACATTAAATTTGTTCAAGAAACATTAGAAATCTTGTAGTTGTAGGTTCAAGCCCCACGGTGGGCGCCAGAAATGTGTGTGTGAAAAGTGGACCTGTATCTGTATCTGGAATACACAACACTTCAATTAAGTCATTAGATGTATGGTTAGTAAATCAATAATCAATGAACAATAAAACCATAACAAAGCGACCCATTGCCTTCTAGTAGATGCGAGTTTAGATTGCTCTCAGATTTCTAAGCTATCCAGTGACTAGACAACACCTAAATGAAGGATTTTTATCTATATGAGCATGGATTTAAGCTAGATGAATGCAATATTAATCTAACATGATTTAAGCAATAAATGAGCTAAGTGATTTAGACAATATGAAATAAATAATATGCAATATCTCAATGTAAATTCTCAATGAACCTAGAGCAAAAATGGCATAATAACAATATATTCTCCAAGATTTTTTTGAATGAGAGATGAGAGCCTGAATTTATAGAAAATTCAGAAAGAAACCAAAGGCTGAGATCAAATGATGATGAGCGGTCAAGATTTTCCAAGAGGAAGCACAATCCAGTTGAATTGATGTGATTGGATGCTTTTCTCAGTTTTAAAAGAAATTGAACTAAAATTAAGATAAAATCAAGAAAAAACTGATTTATTCTCTATTTCATTCAATTTTAAGATTTAATTGTTTTAATTGCTTTCTTTGAGATTATCTATCAATTTTTAATTTGTTTTTTTCAATATTATCTCCAATTGATTTCTTTTCTCAAATTTTAATTCTTTTTTGTCAATTAATTCCTTTTTTGAAGATTTATGCTCATAATTTCCAATTCCTCTTTCTTGATTTGTTTCCTTTTTTTAAGATTTATGGCAAATTGATTTATTTAATTAAATATGCTAGGATATTTAATAAAATAAATAAGATAATTGTTTTAAAATGATTTACTTGAAATGATTTATTAATTAAATAAATATTTAATTAATATTGAGTGATTAATTTGCCATGTGACATTTGATGATTTTAGAATTAATTGTGTGCTCAAGATTTATTTAATTGGCTTTGGTTAGGACCTTGGTGATGTTGTCGAGAGTAGAGGCTCATGATTTAGATGACCATTTTTAGGGTATTACAGAAGAATTTTGGCACAATTTTTTGGGGTTGATTCTCCAGTGGAGTCATTAATGCCAAATGCCAAAACATCAACACCAACATCAACTATTGGTATGAAGCTGGCTAAGGCCATTATAAAACTAAAAGTCCCATAGTAAATGCAATATGATGCAAGGCTGACATAAACAAATAGTAGTATGTAGAAAAATGCCCAAAAACACTAGTAGAGCAAAAATCATCTACATCAATGAGTTCTCTTTAAATATTTTTATTCATCTCAAATTTAAATCGATGTTTAGGATATATATTTTAAATAATATTTTTACATTTATCGTGAGATTATGTTTGAAGCAACCAAGATCAAAGAGACCAATATATAGCACAATAAAGAGAGAATAAAATATTTTATGAGAATAAAATGTATTATAATCAAGATGCAAAAGAGATCAACTAGATCACTCAATACAATGAAAGATGAGCCTCCTTATAAAGGCGAGGCTAAGAGACAAGAGAGCACACAAAGATGACATGTGGCTCAATGAGATGCAAGGGTAGGTATGGGTAGGTAGGAGAAACAATAAAATATTCCACATGAGGTAAATCACCCACCAAAGGTAGAATTATCATCCCACAATAAGTGGATTTTATTAAGTAACAACAATATCACACCATAAAATGCGGAAATTATCCTACATACACACTCCCAATGTATGCACATCTCCCTAAGTGTCTCATATGCTAACTACAATGTTATGCATGTACCTAGAAGTAAACTTAAGTAAAGTGTAATTAAATCCAAGATGAATAAATAATTAAATCAACACCCCACCTTAAGTGCAACTTAGGGGAATGCACTTAAGTCTACAATGCAACTAAGCAATGCAAGATGGGTCTCGGCTACAAGGCCATGTTAGGTACCCATGCACAAATGCAAATGCAATCTCCCATAAAGCGGGGAAAGAGAGAAAAACCCAACGGGAAACCCGCTCTCCCTGCCCCTCCCCCCCAAAAGAGAGACGAAAACTATACAAATAACTCTCAAAGAAGCATATGAAGGACAAAACCCCACGTGAGGAAAAATTCCCCCCATATGAGAGAAGAAGAGAGAGAAGAAGAGAGACTAAGTAGACCCCCTCAATGTAGAATCTGCACCAATGGGAGAAGCTTGAAACTGAATGAAGAAAATGCTCCACGATCGTTGAACAACGTTCCTCCCCTTAGGAAGTGTAGCGTCGTAAATTGTACGCACTTGCTAGGGTGGTACAATTTCACACCTAGTTTAGCACCCGCCTTGGCGCATTTTGCATTTTGCATTGCATTTCCCCTTTAGCACTTAATTAATTAAATTAATTAGGTCTAAGGTCCTATTTTATCATCTCCCATATCATAAAGTTGGGCCCTTTCATTAAAGTGTGCCCCTTTCATTTTATTCTTCCAATACATCATTTAATCAAAAACCCTAATTAGGTCCTATTTTGAACTTGGGGGCTTGATTTCGGGGGTCAAAACATCTCGAAATCACCTGTAACTTCGGGATTCTCTCTAAAATCATCATATCTGACGGCCTTGAAAATTTGGTGAAAAGTTGTCGGGACCATGGCGCCCGTGCAACATGGTCCCGGACATTTTTCCCGAAATTTTGGGAGCACGATCCAATCATAAAATAAAGCTTAACCCCAAGAAATTGGCGGGATATTCAATCTCTAGGTCGGCCAAAAGTCGAAATTAAGACCTAGGGTTTCATACATAAGAGCTCTCTTTCTTCATTTGAAAGGATCCGATTTTTGTTTTCCAGGAACTTGATATGCAGCGAAAGGGCAGATCTTTGAAGACTTCAACAACACTCAACATCATTCTATCAAGCATCTATCAAATTCATTCATTCATCCAATTAGGGCTTGGAAGACATTGAAGAACAATAGGAGATTACCGACTGAAGATTGGCTTGTACTCCTCCCTTGAGGGTTGGGTATGATTTCATATTGTTTTCATGTCCTTACATAAGCTTTGATACATCATTTATTCATGCTTTAGATCACATTGCATCTTGATTTAGAGCATTTGCATTATCATTTACAAGCAATTAGGGTTTACTTTCTAGGTTGCTCTAGTTTGCTTTCTTGCATTTTGGACCTTGCACACACACTAGGTCTGCACACACAATACATTTTACAAAACAACTTGGCTATTCGTGGAGGTGGAAATCACCAAAGCGGGGGTTTGACTAAGGCAAAACCCTATATAGCCGCCCTTCCCCCTTTTCAGATATTATTGCAGGTTTCGGGATTCGGACGACGCCGCAGGGCACAGATCCGGAAAGAGGAGACTGAGACAGAACTCTGTGTGCAATTGCAGCTCAGAAGACTGGGACAGGGGCGCTGGGCGCCTTGGTCCTACCAGGACAGGGGCGCTGGGCGCCCTGGTCCCTGGGACAGAGGCGCTGGGTGCCCTGGTCCTCCGGACAGACAGCTTTCCGACAGTTTCCAGACAGTGTTTCAGGGTGCAAAACAGTGGTTTCCGGTGCAGTTTTCAGGACAGTGGCGCCCGCGCCCCCGTCCCGAACATTTTCAGTCCGATTTTGACTCCAGGTACACATCTGCATTCTTATTTCATCCTTGTATTTACAGCTGTTCATTGTTTAATCTCAATTCTGCAATCTTGTTACTAGTTCATACTTACATTTTGAGGTTAGGGTTTGAACTTGCATTACTTGATCTTACAATTTCAACAAGGGAATAGAAATCCTAATAGATATCCCGTGGCTCTCTCTTTCACCAAAAGAAGTAGCCAATTGTGCGATATCTCTAGGCTCTTTCGTATTCCGTAATGTGTGTCAAAAGGTAGGATTAGGGCATGTTAACCTAGTCTCGCTTTTTCCCCTACACAGGAAGAAACAAAACCAAAGGTGTATCCATGAAGTCTCCCCAATCATGAAGGGAAGATGTAGGGGAAAAAACTATGATGAATGGAGTCTCTGAAAACTGCTCAAGTGTCCCCATGTCAATGCTGAAAGTTGCCCCCTCCAAAGGTGGTGTACTGATCCACAATGCTGAAAAAGGAACTCCAAGATCTAGTGGAGAAGAATATAGAACATGATCCAAAGACTCACATGTCTCCTCTAAGGATAAAGAGACCTCCTCCAACTGTTGTACATAAGAATCCACAATCATGTCAACCTCGAAAGAATGATCATGTAGAGAATCAACAAGAGAGTCGGAGTGTTCCCTCACAACAATCGAAGTAGGATCATCTTCATAAAGAGAAGATGAATATCATCAATGATGCCTCCCAAATCTGCAATGTAGGACTCCACAAACAAACCTACAATGTTTGTCAAGTAGTCATTTCAATGAACTAAAGTTGGAAGACAAGGAATATCCTGCTGCATTGAATCACAAGAAGGCAAAACTATCACAATATTTTCATCATTAGGTGCAATAGGCGATGTGATATCAATAGGAGGAGATGAAATGCAAGGCTCGATAATGGGGTCACATGTGAGAATCCCCAAGTTCAAGTACCGAAATTTCTCAAAATCACAAGAAGTGTGATCATCATATGTAAAATCATCCTCATCAATAAGAACAAAATCTGAAAAGGAATATAACCAAGATGCATGATCCACAACCCCAATTAGAATGATATCTCTACTCTCCAAGTCTCTAATGATAATTGACTCAGGAGTGAACTCCACAGTTTTCTTTGTTGCCCCGTGTGTGATTTGATAGATGGAAAGAAGATTGTTTGTCAAATGGGGTACACACAACACATCATTGAAGGAGTTATCCCCAATGGCAATAGATCCTTTCCCAATCACATCCATGTATGTATGATTGCCCATCAAAATCTATGACATGGTGCAAGGCTCAAATGAAGAGAACATAGACTGTGAAGATGCCATATGATGAGAAGCCCTTGAATCTAGAAGCCATCTCCCTGAATCGTGACTTGTAGTAGCACAAATATCTTGTCCTTTTCTTGTCCCAAAAGAGTGGGTCTTCCCACTTTTTGCTGTCATAAATGTTTGTCCTTTCCCTTTTGACTGTGAGGAAGTGGAAGGTGACGAATCCTCCTTCTTGTGGGTAGTAGGCAAATCGATGTTGTTCTTTTTGAGGATATGGAGGAGCTCATCAATCTTCTTAGAATGGCAACAATGCTCCTCGTGACTAACCTTTTTACAATAGGCACAAGTTAGTCTCTCCTTCTTTGGTGAATTATCCTTCTTGGAAGAGGATGAATCTCCTTGTTGTCGAGAAGGTGGTGCTTTGTCCTTAGGCTTTGATTGCCATTTCTTTTTGTTGGAGTTGTCCTTTCCTTGATTTCCTTTGTTCCCTTGAGTTGCCACATGTGCTTGAGACTTAGAAGTCTTAAGAATGCCCATGCTTATCAACTTAGTTTACTCCATCATCAACATGTCTATGAAACCATCAAATGTAGGCATTTTGTAGCTTGAACCCATTGTCATCCTATGGGTTTGGAAACTGGAAATAAATGTTGCATATTCTTGTGGAAGTTTGCCCATCAAATTGTAGATCAATTGAGTATCCTTCTTATCAATGCCACAATCTTTGAGTTGGGCCCTCAACTCATTTTCTTTAGTGACATAATCTTGTATTGTATGGAAATTATTGGGATCGAACATAGCGAGATCACTCTCAATTTGATATCTACTAATCTCATCAACTTGAACATACAAGTCTTGAAATTTTTTTCAAGCATCCTTAATTAAAGTACATTTCTCAATATGAAAGATGGGATCTTTTGATGCATACTTTCTTAAGGTACCAATTTCCATGATGTTCTTAGTGATCTAATCCAAGTGAGCATTAGGATCAACCTTAGGATTAGTGGGAGCAACAATAGTTCCATCAATGTAATGAGTTAATCCTTTTTCCATTAGCTTACTCCATGCATCAATTTTCCAAGTAACATAATTATGTAGAGTTAAGAGAGGAAACTTAGGAGAACCAATAGCAACACAATGAAAGGACACAAGAGACGAGAGCACAAGAGACACCCCCCAAATTCACTCAATCAAAGTACCCCCTCAAAATGATGATTTTGGCACTTTATATGTAGTGTGTGTACAATAGGCCACTTGCAAATAATGACAAAGTGGATTTCTATTTTTTTTTGACAAATTGCTCCAATAGGCTTAGAACTACAATGCAAAATGCCAAAAGGATAGATCTATGCAATACTAGTGTTAAATTGGCAAAAAAGGACCATATGCTAAAAGTAAAATTTATACTCAAAATCACTACAAACTGATAGTAGATTATGAAAGTAGATGAAAAATTATGCACTTTCAAAAAAATGACACCTGAAAAGGAGATTGTATTAGCTCGAACGGAGTCCCGAAAGTTGTAGAAACCGGGATTGGACAGTTACAGTCACCCAAAACTAAATTTTGTGAAAAAACTATTCACCCAAATCAAACACCACCACGTGAAAGTACACAAAAATTAGCCCAAATAAGAAAAATTACACTAAAAAATGAGCCAAAATGAGCAAGATATGGGCCTTCAAAGTTGGGCCAAAAATCAAAACTGCTCAACGGAGAGGGGTATGGAAATTTTTTGAAAATGATGATATCAACAAACCAATGCATTAAATTTGATGATCATCTAGCCATAACATTGTTTTTACCTTCCTTCTAACATGACCATTCGTATAGTACAAATTGATGGTGTGGTCCAATCACTATATGCCATGTGTCATGCAGAGAAGTGAAGTGGCGGTTGATTGTGCAGTGATGTGGTGGATGATGTGGTGCTCTGTATAGATGACTATGTGTATGGATAATCGATGTGCCTTGCTGAATGGATGGTATGGACAAATCAAGTACCGCTGTGTTGCAACAGGTGGTGTTGACTTTGCTCCTATTGTGTGCCTGCATGGAGCTAGTGTGGACGAGTATTGTCCCACCACATGGCTTGTCCGCAAGAAGGTCCCAGGTGGTGGTGCAGGAGCGCTTGGAATATGTTAATTAGGTTTTGAGTCTTGGGAATTAGGGTTAGGTCTATTTTGATTCAATAAGGTCTGTTGAGACCATTTGTAATGTTATTTCATGTTTTTGGGTATGTTGGTCAAAATGGGAGTCATGATTTCCAAATTTGTAAATTTGCTCAAAATGTTGTCATTTCTGTCATCGGGATAAGCTATACTAATAAGATGTCATTGGGGTAAAATGTTGTCATTACTGTTAGCAGGATAGATTAAAGCGATAAGGTATCATTGTTGTTATCGGGATAGGTTACACTATCAGATTAGCAAAATTCTATTCGACCGATTTTGAATGGCTATTCTGATAAGGTATCAATATCGACATCGATATAGTTGACCTGATAAAGCATCATGGTGGCAAAAAGTTATCATAGGAATAGTTAATTTGATAAGGTTGTCGTCGAGATAGTTTACACTATCGAGATTATACAATAGTGTTCAACCAACTTTGATGAGTTATACCAATAGACCTTCAAATGTCTTGTTCGGCATAAGCTATACCGAAATGAACGACATTGGGGTAGGTTGTTCTATCAAAATTATATGAAATTGATGCTTTGCCTTGAAGGGTTATTCTGATGGGTGATCAAGAAGACATGTTCGGAATGGCTATTCCGATACCAATGTCTGACAATGATTTATCAACTCGAAATTTCTATTATGATACTTGTGTCCGACAACGACTTATCAGTTTTTGAATTTGAATAGTCATGCAGTCCAACGGTCATGATGAGAAAGTTCAAATTTGGTATAAATTATATGAGCAATGAGTAGATAACTAGAGAGAGGGGAGAACTGAGAATTCTACAATGTAATTTTGTAATTATTTTTTCAAATTTGAATTCATTGGCACCAAATTGGAAGTTTATTTTCTGTCTTTCGCTCTGTTTCTGCAATTTGCCCTATTTTTTGTATCTGTTTATTGTTGTTTGGATTCAGTTGTTAGGGTGAGCACCTATGGATTAAGAGTATTGTGTTATCTTCCATTTGTTGATGATTGAAACTCTGAACTGGAAAGATTTTGCATATTTTTCACGAGGTTGCCTAGCTAGTTAGGATAATTACGGTTCTAACAAAAATTTGACAGTTTCTCCCTGATTCCATTGTTAGAACACCTTGAAACTCAATGTGAGGACCCAATAGGGGTTAGAGGATAGAATTATCATCAAAGAGAGGCATTAATACCATTAGGGCTATAGTTATAATTATGTGTTGCTAATTTGATAAGCATATAAGCTTATATTTTGTTGGATTCATTTTGTTTATGTTGTAGTTGAGAGTCTTTGAAAGGGTTTTCTGTGTCTTGAATGTTGTGAGTCTATAGGAAGGGGTTTTGTATTGCATCGGGCAGGAACCATAGAGGAACCTACAAGGCAGAGCGAGAAGAAACAAGTGGTAGTTTTTGGGAAAAGAGAGGAGAAACAAGTGGCGATCGAGACCAGGCAAGGCCGTCAGAAAGGTCGAGTGACGGTGTGGAGCGTGCTGGTAGAAGAAGTCGGCAAGGTCACTGAAAAAATAGGGTAGCGACTGCATAGGATTGGCAGGGAGCAACCATTATAGTGGGCATTGGTAGTGTTGACAATGTGCTGGATTTGGTTAAGTGTTGTCATTGATGTCAACACTGTATCCCAGTTGGAGACTTTCCCGGTTGGACCTATCCTAGTTAGTCTTGGTGATCATCTTGGTTTTGGTTATGATTCTAATCTGGCATGATCAGATCTCTGGAATCGGTTTAGGATGCTTACTCTGGACAGTTATGTGATTGCTATATTCTGTTGGTTCATGATTTGGTGCTCCAGTTGCTATTGCTTTTGTTCCTGGTTGATATTTCCTAGTACCAGATAGCTTTACCTGGTAAGAGATATTTGGTAATTTAGTTAGATGATTTTGGTCCAGCTTATGGTATCATTTTCTATCATGCTAAAGGTGTTTCTTGATCATGTCCTGAGCATTTGGTGACTTTTCTTTGGTTGGCGTGCAATTGTGATGGTCCTATTTGGATCTGGTTAAACTTTTTATTACTTCACCAAGGGTTTCTACTAGTTGGTGAAGCATGTTGGATTTTGGTCTTAGCAGAATTTTTGGCAAATTTAATTGTTTGGATATTTGATTTAGGTCCATTCTATGTAATATAAATCATAATATTGGTCCGGTGATACTGTGTGATATAATTTTTGTAATTATGGGTTTATAGGTTTAGGGTTTAGCTGACCTTGTCAATAAGATTGATGATCTGTATTTATAGGTGACTTATTCATTTAATTGGTATCATGGTATGGATGGGATGGTTATGTCTACAATATCAGAGAGTAGTTTATGAGCGAACAAAGTTATATCATTTAGCGAAGGTTTGAGAAGGTTTTGTATTGCAGGGCAGACATCAATGCTTAATCAAAATTGTATTAAGCATTAGTAGATTCTACTTTCATAGTTCATTTCTTTTCGGATTGCAGTTCGATGTTTATGTAAGTCAATGTGACTTCTTTTGTGATGAGCAGCAAGCTCTAGGTGGTTGGCCTGATTGCAAGTGCAATCCCTATTGTAATTATTTCACATATTGCTATAGAAGTATTATCTGATTGTGGGTAGGAATTCCCACCATGGTTTTTCCCTTTACCGAGTTTTCCACGTCAAAATATTGGTGGTGTATTGTGCTTTCATGTTCTATCTTTCATTGTGTTGGTTTCTTTGTGCTCTAGTTTACAAGTTATGTTATGCTATAGTTATGATTTCTGGCAATAAACTAATTCTCAGTTTACTCTCAGTATCAGAGCATTCTAACAATTGGTATAAGAGAAAGGTCCTCTCTATAGAATCTTAACCGCTCGAGGAGATGCGATAGCATTAGCATCAAGTTCTACATTCAATCCCTATCAGAAGGAGAGCCCTATATTTGATGGTACAAATTACAAAATATGGAAGGAGCGAATGAAGATTCATCTTAGATGTCTTAGAGCTAAAGTTTGGGAGATAGTGAAGAAAGGGTATATACCTCATGATCCTAATTCTGGAACACCAACACCTTCTGATGAATAGAAGAGAGATAAAAATGATGTTAGAGCAAAAGAAGCTTTGTTGAGTGCCCTGTTTGATGAAAAGCTATTAAATGTCATAGAATTGGAGAATACAAAGGAGATCTGGTTGAAGCTTGAAACTCTTTATGAAGGTGACCAGGCAGTAAAGATTGCAAAACTTTAAGGTTTCCGGGTAAGGTATGAAACTTTAAAGATGGAAGAAGATGAGAAGATTAGTTCTTCCATGGATAGAGTAAATGAGATTGTCATGGGTATCAAATATTATGGCGGATCAGTCAGTGAGGATGAGATAGTGTCAAAAGTTCTGAGAGTACCTCCGGCTTACAAAATGAAGGCTGCTACAATCAATGAACTTCAGACTATGTCAAGTACCCCTGTCACCAGAGATACATTACTTGGGATATTAACTGATTTTGAGCTTGAAGAACCTAGAGATCAAAATGTTGTTAAAACCGAGACTACATTTAAAGCATTTGCCTCTGGTAAGCAGAAGATAGATTGAAAGCAAATGTATGCTAAATATATGGAGGAAATTGAGAGAGAAGAAAGAGAACTTGAAGAACTGGAAGCCCTGATTGCTAGAAGGATTACTAAAGGACTAGTTGGAAGTAAGTATGAAGGAAAAGTCCCTTTTAAATATTTTTGATGTAATAAGATTGGTCATTTTGCTTCTAGATGCCCTAAGAGAGCTGCTAGGAATCATGAAATATTTGTAAAGAGTTATAAGCCTAATTCGAAATATCAAAGCAGACCTAGATTTAGAAGGAATAAGGATAAATCATGATATTATGCTAGTGATGATGATTTTGGAATTACTGATGATGATGATGATGATGATGATGATGATGATGATGATGATGATGATGATGATGATGATGATGAACCTATGAGTGGATCCGATAATGAAGCTTCCTCCAGTAAACATTGGGTCTTTATTGCTATCAAGGATGATTCTCCAGAATCTGTCATTCAAGCAACTCATATTGAGGAAAAGCTTTGGCTGATAAAATTGAAGAAAAGGATGAATGGGCCATAGACAGTGGATGGTCACATCACATGACTGGTGACAAGAGGAAATTTCTAACACTGCAAGAATTTGATGGCAGACTATTCAAATTTGGAGACAACAAGGCATGTAGGATCAAAGGCAATGGAACAATATCATTGGATGGTAAGACTAATACTGATAATGTCTACTATGTTGAAGATTTAAAACACAATCTTTTAAGTGTAGGTCAGATGGTGGATAGAGGATTTAATTTGCAATTCAAGGATGGAGAATGTAATATCATCAATAGATCTGGATTAGAAATTGCTTCCGGAACTCAAACCAAAGGTAACATATTTCATTTAAACTCCGGTGAGAAAGCTTGCTTGCTTGCTCAAATTGATGAAAGTTGTTATGGCATAAGAGGATGTGTCATGTAAATTTTGATTGCATAGTGAAGATCAGTTCAACAAAGGATGTCAGAGATTTGCCCAAAATTGTTAAACCTCATAATCCGGTATGTAGAGAATGTCAAATGGGAAACAAGTTAGAACTTATTTCAGGAGTATACATGATAAATCTAATAAAATAATTGATCTTATTCATATTGATCTGCATGGATCGGCAAGAACTAATTTTTTTAAGGTGATAGATACTTTATGTTACTTATTGATGACTATTCTATAATGATGTGGGTAGCATTTTAGGAAAGAAAAATCTGAAGCTCTTGAGAAATTCAAAATCTTTAAAGCTATGGTTGAGTCTGAGATAGGACTGAAGATAAAATGTTTGAGATCAGATCAAGGTGATGAGTTTACATCCGGTGAGTTCAATAACTTTTGTGTGAGGAATGGAATTAGAAGACAAATTTCTACACCTACAACCCCATAGTAGAGTGGATTAGTGGAAAGAAAGAACTAAACAATATTGGATGCGGCAAGGATAATGATGACAGAAGCAAGGTTCTCTGATATCTAATGGAGAGAAGTTGTCAATATGGCTGTATACACTTTCAATAGAGTACACATTAAAGGTGATACCAGTAAGACTCCTTATGAATTATGGTTTGGTCACACTCCTACTATCAGATATTTCAGAACTTTTGGAAGTAAATGTTACATTAGAAGAGATGATGCATTAGGAAAGTTTGATCCTATAAGTGATGAAGGAATATGTTTGGGTTATTCTACTAAGAGCAAAACATATAGATATTTTAACAAAAGATTGAATAGAATAATTGAAAGCATAAATGTCAAGGTGGATGAGTATGACAATAATCAGATCAGATGATACGACTATGGACCGAAAGATGAATGTATCATACTTGAATCGGCAATGCAAGAAATAGTTCAGAATAGTGAACCGGTCACACCAGTAACATCAGGAAATTCAACAATGACAGATGAACAACAAAGAGAGTCAGAAAATCAAGAAAACTCAAAGACTCCCAGGTATGTGAAATTAAATCATTCTGAAGATCATATCATTGGAGATAAAAGGAAAGGTGTGATGACTAGAAGGAGATTAGCTACTGGAGAGGTATGTTTAATTTCTCAAATTGAACTATAATAATTTATTGAAGCAATTAAGGATGAAAATTGGACAAAAGAAATGAAAGAGGAATTAGATCAGATAGAAAAGAATAAAACATGGGAACTAGTTCCTAGATCTAAAGACAAGAACATTATTGGAACTAAATGGGTTTTTCAGGAATAAATTGAATGAGGAAGGTCAAGTTGTGAGGAACAAGGCTAGATTGGTTTGTAAAGGTTATTCATAGGAAGAAGGAGTTGATTATGGAGAGACTTATGCCCCGGCTGCTAGAATTGAAGCGGTAAGACTTTTTCTTGCTTATGCTGCACACAAGAACTATAAAGTATATTAGATGGATGTCAAATGTACATTTATGAATGGAGTTCTTGAAGAGGAAGACTACATTGAGCAACCTGATGGATTTTCTTTATCAAAAGACAAGGACATGGTTTGCAGACTGAAGAAAGCTTTATATGGACTCAAACAGGCCCCTAGAGCATGGTACGCTAGATTGGACAAATATCTTTCAAAGCTTGGTTTTAGCAAAGGTAATGCTGATAATAACATATTACAAAATTGAGCATGATGACATATTGATTATTGAAGTCTTTGTGGATGATATCATTTTTGGAGGTGAAAATGGCTTATGCATGAAATTTGTTGATGATATGAAGAATGAATTTGAAATGTCTATGATTGGTGAGATAAAAAATTCTTAGGCTTGTAGATTACTCAGGCTGATAAAGGTATTTTAATTTGTCAAACTAAGTATGTGAAGGAGTTACTTAAGAAATTTGGACTTGAGAATTCTAAACCTGTCGGTACTCCTATGATAACCGGTTCCAAATTGTCAAAGGATGATGAATCCCCTAAAGTGAATCCAAGTAGATACAAATCAATGATTGGTGGTTTGTTGTACTTAACTCAGACTAGACCTGATATAATGAATGTTGTTGGTATTGCTTCTAGATTTCAGTGAGATCCTAGAGAAACTCATGATATTGTTGTCAAGAGGATATTCAAATATTTGGCAGGTACGACAGACTTTGGGCTATGGTATCCAAGGAATGATGACTTCACATTATGTGCATATACAGATTTCGATTGGGCAGGAGATGTGGATGATAGGAAGAGCACTATTGGTGGTGCATTCTTTCTTGGGAAGAAGTTAGTTTCATGGCTTTGTAAGAAATAATCACACACTTTATTATCTACTGTTGAAGCGGAATATGTAGTAGCCGCTACCAGCTGTACTCATGTTTTATGGATGAAAGAAATGTTGAAGGATATAAGGGTAAGTTATGATGAGCCTATTTTTATTCACTGTGATAACACTGTTTCTATTGATATGTCAAAGAATCTGGTATTTCATTCCAAATCAAAACACATTTTGATAAGGTATAATTTCTTGAAGGAAAAGGTTGAAGCAAAGGAAGTCAGATTGGTTTATGTGCCTACAAAGGAACAAATTGTAGATATTCTAACTAAACCATTGCCTAAAGACACTTTTGAATATCTCATAGATCAATTGGGGGTTACCAACCCTCCGAAAGAGACTTAGAGATGCAGGGATGCATCAATCCGGTAAGCTTATTAGACATACTCTTCTAATCCAGGTTGATGAGATGATGCTACCACTCAGGGGGAGTAGTTAGTTGTTTGGTTCAGTATTCTTGGTTTGGTATCCACCCTTTATCATTGATGTCAAAGGGGGAGAAGGTATTCATGTGAAAAACTGTTAATCTTAGGAGGAGAGTTATTTCAAATCAGTCTTTTTCTTTCTGGGAAGATTGTTGGCGTTTCTTGGCACTTGGATGTTTTTCACATTTAGTGTTTCCATCAATGCCAAAGGGGGAAATTTTTGGCAATATGTTGGATTTGGTTATGTGTTGTCATTGATGTCAACACTGTATTCCAATTGGAGACTATCCCGGTTGGACCTATCTCGGTTAGTCTTGGCGATCATCTTGGTTTTGGTTATGATTATGATACAATATGATCAGATCTCTAGAATCAGTTTTGGATGCTTACTCTAGATGGGTATATGATTCCTATATGTTATTGGTTCATGATTTGGTGCTCCGGTTGCTATCACTTTTGTTCCTTGTTGATATTTCCTAGTACCGGTTAGCTTTATCGGTGAGCGATATTTGGTGATTTGGTCAGATGATTTTGGTTTGACTTATGGAATTGGTTTCTATCATGCTAAAGGTGTTTGTTGATCGCATCCTAAGCATTTGGTGACTTTTATTTGGTTGACGTGTTATTATGATGGTCCTATTTGGATTTGGTTAAACTTTATGTTACTTCACTGGGGGTTTCTACCAATTGGTGAAGCATGTTGGATTTTGGTCTTAGCGGAATTTCTGACGGATTTAGTTGTTTGGATATTTGATTTAGGTCCATGCCATGTAATGTAAATCATAATATTGGTCTGGTGGTACCGTGTGATGTAATTTTTGTAATTATGGGTTTAGGGTTTAGCTGACCTTGTCAATAAGGTTGATGATTTGTATTTATAGGTGACTTATTGATGTAATTGGTATCATGGTGTGGATGGGATGGTTATGTCTACAATATCAAAGAGTGGTTTATGAGCGAACAAATTTATATCATTCAACAAAGGTTTTAGAAGGTTTTGTATTATAGGGTAGACATCAGTGCTTAACTGGAACTGTATCAAGCATTAGTAGATGCTACTTTCACAGTTCATTTCTTTTTGGATTGTAGTCTGATGTTTATCTAAGTCTGTGTGACTTCTTTTGTGATGAACAATGAGCTCTAGGTGGTTGGCCTGATTGCAAGTGTAATCCCCATTGTAATATTTCACATACTACTGCAAAAGTATTATCTAATTGTGGGTAGGGTTTCCCACCATGGTTTTTCCCTTTGCCAGGTTTTCCACGTCAAAATATTAGTGTTGTGTGTACTGTACTTTCATGTTTTGTCTTTCATTGTGTTGGCTTCTTTGTGCTCCAATTTAGAAGTTATGTTATTCTATAGTTTTGATTTCTGATAGTGAACTGATTCACCCCCCCTCTCAATTTACTCCTAGTATAAGAGCATTCTAACAGGTAGCAGGGCCTGCCAGAGAGGAAGGCGTCAGAGTAGATGGGGATCGATTGATAAAAAAGCGATCCTGTCAAGATGGGAAAGTGGAGCATACCGATGTCGGGTCGGGAGAACCATGGAAGGCCAAAAAGCATCGACAATGAGATGTACATGCACGGAGCCTGCAAAGTAATAATGCAAGAGTACGGTGTCGAGGGGGGGTGTCAAAGATTTAAAACTGCGAAATTAAACTATGTAAATTTTTTTTTGCATAAATTGAAATAAATGTTTTTTAATAAATTTGTAGCGCCTAACCAAATTGGCTAAAAAAATTCCTCCAAAGCCCCGAAATCGATTTTCACCAAATATGGCCGAATTTATACTCAAAATTTATGGAATTGGTCACCTGGACATAATGGTGAGGTCGAATCTAGTCTAAGATGCCTCTAAAAGATGCTTCTCCTCATATCTGCCTCTTAAACTCTTTCATAGATAATAAAATCTCTTCAAATGCTACGCAATGGCGCTCCAATCGCTCTGATACCATGTGAGTGTTGGAACCCAAGATCACTGAGAGGGGGGGGGGGGTGAATCAGTGTTCTACCAATAAGATTAATTTTAACCTTGTTAACAAAATAACTTAGTAGCCGTTATGCATAAAAGAAAATAACAACAAGTGATAATAATGCAACCACAAAGATGAACACCATAACACAAAGATTTATATGTGGAAAACTTCAAAGTGGAAAAATCACAGTGGGATTGATGACCCACAATATCTATCCACTGGCCAAATGAATAAATATTAGAAAGAGGGGCCTGCACATGGGTAGGAAGGCACACTGCCTAGAGCACACTACTCATCACAAAGGAGCCTCACAAACTATAGATTCAAAATACCGGATTAAAAACAAAAATCTAAACTCAAAATGTACATCTGGTATGCATATGAGTTTTGGTTTAAGCACAGACTGTACGAGTTAGCATTGTCTCCTTCCTTATTGGTAACCTAACTCGCTTTCCAATCCTCTTGAAAAACAACCAAGACCAACTACAGGTCATTACATTTGCAATATGTTGATCAACATATTTCTCGCACACTTGCATAAATCCTATATTACCTTATATCCCAAAATGACCTAATAGACTGATTTATATACCCTTACATACATAAATGCCTTATGTCGGCTTACAATCATATTACAAAAGATAAATACATGTCGGCCCACTATAAAATGTAAACATCAATCTTCATGACTGTTGCCGATTTAATGTCGACCCACTATAAAATGTAAACATCAATCTTCATGACTGTTGCCGATTTAACCTTTGTCGGATCAATCTCCTATATCGGCCTCCAAATATTGGTTCCTAGTTTGTCAGTTTCCTTTGCTTTTCACAATGTCAGTTTCCTTAAATGTCGGATGATAAACCTTGTATATCGGTGAGTACCGGATAAGTATTCAACCCAAAATGATGTGTGTTGTCGTCAATGACAACACCATGAGCCCAGATGAGTGTCAATCTCCAACAACCTCCCCCTTTGGCATTGATGGCAACACTCATGTGGAAAATAAATCATTGAAGTGTTGTTCTGATTCCTGTCCAAAATCTCCCAAAAACTGATCTCAGAAAGATGCTCCCCCTAAGCTATACATTACTTCTTATGTCCCTTTAACATTTTTCACATCCAACCTCTCCCCCTTTGACAACAATGCCAAAGTCAGGGTAAATAACAAATAAAAGAATGAAATCAAAATTGTATATACCGGATCTAGATGTGCTTGAAAATATCCAAATAAGCACTCTTCAAATAAGAGTCCTAGCCGGTTTGTTCCCAAAATTGATACAAACCCATTCAGAATGTAAGCATGCAATTCTTCTTCTATTAGGGTGTCTGGTGTGGGCTTAATCATTTGTTCTGTACATTCTCTTTTTTGAAGTAATAAAGTGTTAAGTCGGGGATTGACCAAACCACTCAATTCTCTAGCCCGCCAGATTAACTTGTCCTTATCCTTCCCCAAAGCTAAAATTTATGATTTAAAAAGAAAAATTTGACCATCAATAGTGTTGGTCAATGACTGAGTACCATCAAAACTATTTACAAGTTTCTCAATCTTATCCTTAGCCGCCTTAATTTTATCTTCTAGGTTTGTCGTTATTTTAGTTGTGTTAGTGCAAGACCGATATATATTGCTGCATTGATGAAGAGCTTCATCAATCCTTATCAATTCCTCTGTCAATTTAACCTTGTCTAATGTGATCATGTTATCATAGGTGACCTTTCTTGTTGCATTGTACCTTTCCACCAATTGTTGGTTTGATACTTGTTGAAGAGTTGTGTACTCCTTTGCAATGTGTTCAGTCAAACCCTTTAGCTTACCGGAAGGGATAGCTACCTGATTAATCTTGTAGTCTGGTGCAAGTTGTTGTAAGATTGGAATGGCTTTCTCAATAACCTGCTTGTCATCATATCCTTCTTTCATTTGCTTATGTCTTGCAACAAACATTAACTCATAATTACTCAACTTCTCAATATTCTTTTTCTCAAAATGTCTAAAATCTACTTGACTGGATGTGTCAAGTGCCAACAATAAGGGACCAACAACCGGTGATGGTGTTGGTACCTTCACTTCAATCTATTCTACTACTTTTTCTTCCTGCTCTTCCTTCTGTTATTTTCCTTTTTGCTCCCTCTCCTTGGTCCCGGTGGTTTCGCCACTTGGTGCAGTTATTTCTTCTGCCACTACATCATGAATCTCAATTGTATCTACATCAATAAGCAGAGGAAAATTGTCCTCAATATCTGTCAGTTTATCCTCTACAACCTGTACGAAGGAATATCCTCTATTAATTTCTTATCCAAAACTGGTGGACCTTCACCTAATATACCTTTACCCTTAGCATCAACCGAGATGTTTGGAATGTCAAACTTAGGAGGAACTTCTGACGATGTGAAGAATTTTCGATTATCAATAAAGAATTCTACCCATGCCTTGTGGGTCTCTTTGACTATTTCATTCACTCTACCCACAATAAGACTCACATGTCTGTGCCTACTCCAGAAAATTATTTTATTTGCAAAAGTAAGACACTTTTGCATCTCCTCTTCAGTAATTGTTGTAGTCACATAAATCTGTCCATTTTAATTAAATGAATATTTGCTATTTATTTGATAAAAAACCCACTATCCATCAGTTAATTAAATTAACATTTAATTAATTTATCTTCAAACATTCTCCTATTAATTAAATAAATTATTCAACTTATTTTAATTAATTCATTAAACCAAATTCACAATCAATTAAATGAATAAACCTCATTTATTTCATTTAATCCCCTTTCCTCTTTTAAATAAATTAAATAAAACATTTATTTAAATCATTAAACTCCCCCCCCACTTGCATTCTCCTAAAAATGCAAGTTGCACCTATTTGTTGAAATAAATGAATTTTATTTTAATAAAAATCTTATTTTCCCTCACCCACCAAACCCACTTGCAATCCTAAACCCCTTCTAGATTCTTCTAAACCCTTCCTAATTATCCTAATCCATCCCCTAATTATTGTCACATTCCTAAGCAACTTGGAGTCACTTCTCAAAGACTCCAAAGTCTTTGAAAAGCATTTAAGGCTTGATGTGTTCAACAAGCTAACCTCTAAAGTCTTTTAAACCACTAATGGCTCTTACATGACCATTTATGGTTAAAATCCACTTGCACCCATGGTCAAGGACTTTGACCTCTAACTCAACCCTCATGTAACCCATGTGTCTCCTCAAGCATTTATTGCTTTGACCATGGTTATCCTCACTAACTCTTGCACAAGAGTTTATCCATTGGATAAAAGCAGTATTCCTTGAATAATGAATTTATTCACTCAACTCAACATTAACCTTACCTCCCAAGTTAACCCTCAGGTCATATCAAGCATTTAATGCTTCTTCCCTCTCCTCTTAACCCATCTCATGTTGACACTTGTCATCCTAGGATTGGTTTGAAAGCCCTCACATGGATCTTAAACCATTCAATCCTGACCCTTGTTGAGATTACTCAATCTCAACCATCCATTGCTCCATTTTTCCTATAAATAGAGTTCATTTCTTCAATATCCAGATCTTGAAAACTTGTATGCATTTAACTTATAGTCATTTTTAGAGAGATCATTTTAGTATAACCATTTACATTCACTCTTTTGGCTTAAAATTAACATTATCTAATTAGATAATCTCTCATTTTAGCTTTTGTTTACTTTGGCATTTGCATAGTTAATCATTTTCCATATTGAACCTCCATAAGGCATCCATAGTGCAAAAAGCTGCTGAGAGCTACACTTATTTGGAACTTAGAGAGGAGAGGAATAAGGAAGGAGAAGCTACTAGCATGGTAGAGAGCATATGGAGATGTTTAGTTACATTTTTTAGATTCTTTAAGCTTTTTATTTGTTGTGTAGTGTCTTTCTTGATATGCTTGCTTAGGATAGTGTTTAATATTTGATTTGCTAACACTAATGACTAACATCTGTTTCTTGTGCTTCCTTTTGTGTGTATAGCAATAAAATAGGTTTTTCTAACAATCCCTCATTTTTGCAGAGCATCAACCCGACGTGAATCCAACACCAAGATTTCCAAAAACTACTAAATTTTCTTGTTTTAATTGCCACACAGGTTGCGCTTTAGCGCTTTTGAACACGTTTTAGCGCTTACGAAAGTTTGTGCTTTAGCGCTTTTGTTCACCAGAATAGCGTTATTGTCTGGGAAATAGCGCTATTGATTGTAGTTTAGCGCTTTTGCATTCAAAGTAGCGCTTTTGTTAGTAGTTTAGCACATTTGTGCTCCCTGTTTGACACAATTTATTTCTATCTGGCAAACTCTTTTGGCACTTTTGTTCTTAGTATAGTGTTTTTGTATTTATTTTAGTGCATCTGTCAGTAAAGTAGCACTTTCCTGTTAAATAGCGCTTATGTGTTTCCACAGAGTGGAGCTATTGTAACATAAAGTTGTAATTTTTTTTTACTTTGTAACCGAAAACCAGAACTTAGGCTTGTGGAAGCCCACCTATACTTCATTTTATTTTTTTTAACTGTTTGATTGTTTGTGCAGGGTGAAGGAGTTAGATTAGAAAGCATTTGAGTTTCTTTCTTTAACTTTGTTTTTCAAAGTTGGATAAAATAAATTCACTTTCTTTTTGGCTTAAAAATTGAACTTCACACTTCATTTTGGGTTCTAAAATTAAATCACACTTTTCAGATTGGGCTTAAAAGAAACCTCATTGTGCAAAAATAAAAAGAACAACAAACTCAAAATCCCACAAATTTGTTTTCCTTTCAAGTTAGGATTCATTTATTTTGGGTTTTAAAACAAGACAACACAAATTTTATTTCTTGCAATCAAAGTTAAAATCTACAATCAACACTTTTTTTTTTTGCAAAGGTAAAAAGAACACTCAACTTGTCCAAAGTTTTCTTGTTTTTCAAAAGCGATTTACTTCAAGCAAACATGTTTTTCATTCAGTTGACCAAGATTTCAAATTCCTAGTTTACTCAATATTTTGCCTTTGAAGTTAAAAAGAACGCCATGATTATTCAAGTAACATCTCCAAATAGTTAAATCACATTGTGATGAAAAATGGTTAAAAAGAACAAGTGATTTTTGTGATTGGCACACTTGTGCAAAGTTTGTCGAGTGATCCTACTTCTAACACACACTATCCTCTCCCTTGGCTTTTGTGGTCCTAGGTGCAAAAGAAAAGTGTAAGTAACACTCAAAGTTTATATTTTTAAGAGAGGTCTGCCAAGAGACACATCACTCTTGGGAACGACCTCGCACGGTAAATCCTTCGAGCCGCTATAAAAAGCAGGTGTGAGCGAAAGTTGTAGCCTTGGGTATAGTTGTTCCTACATTGTAACTTGCCAAAAGGAAAAATGGGCCCCACCACAAGTTACAAGTCTCTTAAGTGAGTCACTGCAGAATGAACTTGTGTCCAAAGACATCGAAAATTACTAAACACCTTTATGTAGTATCCCACCTATTCTATTGATTGAGCATATTTGTGAGAAGTTCAGTGCAAGAGCATAGATGGTTTTGCTCCCAAGATACTCACCATACATATTTCCTTGAGTAGAAACATAGCTTTTTGAAAGGCTACTTGTAGCTTGATAAAAGTGGTGATTCCCCCATCATAGGGATCATCTATTTGTTATGCTCATGCAAGACTTAGTATATCACATCCTTACCTGTCACGATGGGATTCATAATGTATGTAGTACCAAAGTTGAAGAAATATCAAGATGTGGGCTGAAATTATCGCTACTGGCCATTTGACCTTAGGGATAAAGTGCATTTGAAGTGTCTTCATTTTGTGTCAAGATCAATAATAAACTGAGCTGACTTCAGGCTTTTTGGAAAAACATACTCAAAAACATTTGGAAAGAAAGGGTCATAAAAAGTCCAAGATTGGGTTGATTTAGACCCACACTTATTTGTGCCTCTCGAGGCAACATTCTTGTGTTTGTGTGCTTGCTTTGTTTTCTTGTCAAAGAAAAATCAAAAACCAATTTCAAAACAACTATTCATCCAACACAACAAAAAAAATCAAAACACCAACATTGAGCAAAGATAAAAAACAAAGTGCAAAAACAAAGTATCAAACTATATGACCATTCTTCACATTTTGAGAAGAAAGAATCTTCATCGACATATCAATTTGAAGAAAAGACCATTGAGCTCAAAGGCTTTCATCAAAAAAATGGAAATTTTTCTATCTCAATAGACAAATCTTTGTCTCACATAGAACCTTCTTACATCACATGCATCTATATCTTCAAGGAAAATCCAACGAGTTTGATCAAGAGTCTTTAAACCGCAGAGCTTTTACTAAATATAGAGCTTTGAGTTATCATAAAACAAAGGAGGCAAAATCAATCATGCCTTCTTTCCAGACATTTGCATCACATATAACTCAGCTAGGGAAGAACCACCAACCCCCGAAAGAGAAGAGGAAGAATTTGTCCCATTTGTAACACAAAGTTTTTATTGAAGTTAACATTTCATCCATTCTCACATTCACAACATAATCAATTCATTCCAACTCTTGAAACATCAAGAGGTCTTGTCCTAAGTTCTTTTTTGATATTGCTTGAATCAAACACAACACATCACTTTTTAGAGTGTCTCTACATCTAGGATAAACTCATCCTAAGAGGCATTTCTACACAGGTTAAAACTAGTCTATGAGTGCATCCTCTCATTACTAGGTAGTTGGGTCTGTAACACATCTCAGGCCTCTCTAAACCTTATCATATCAAACATTGACAACCAAACACAACAAGCAATTCAAAGAAGGACTTTGGTAATATCTACCTTTAGTGTTAGAGATCCATATGCAAAACACTTCACCAAACATTTATCTCTCATTTCATCACCAACTCATAATCATTTTCACAAAACTTCAACAACAACTTTCAAACAAAATGGCTCAAACCAGATCAAGGTTTGGACAACTGGAAATTGAGGAGGAAGAGGAGGAAAATCTCAATGAATTCCAAGAAGCCCTTGGAGGAAACCCAAATGAGGAAAATCTAAGTACTCCTACTCCTACATCAATAGAAAGGGCACAACACAACCCTCTCTTCAATCGACTTTTTTATGAAATCCTCAGGAGCAATGTTGATGCTCGCTTTTTAAGACTTGCTCCAGAGGGAGCCAAAATAACCTTTGATTTCAATACTGCACAATTAAGGCAAGCATCGGAACACCAGAGTCGTAATGAGGATGGAAGATGTCGAGATCACATCAACCTTCATCATGGAAATCCCCCACCTCCTCCTCCTCCAAATGACATTGACATGTTGTGGCAACAAGTCGAGAATTTAGCCCAACAATGTTACAGTGGTGTGAAAACAAACTAGTTTTCACTTAATGATATTTGTCCCTATCCCTTTGATAGGAATCCACATATGCCACCTTTTCCACGAGGGTTTGAAACACCTAAGTTCGAAAAGTATTGGGGGAAAGGAAACCCTCGAGATCATATTAGAGAATTTCATTCAGCTTTCCTAGAAGTAGCATATGAGGACACATACCTAATGTGACTCTTTCCTCAAAGTTTGGGAGGGACAACCACATCATGGTTTTCCCGACTAGCAAGCAACATTAGGACATTCGAAGAACTGGTCTAGAAATTCATTGCCCGTTATTCACATAACATTGAACACGATGTCAACATGGCAAATCTGTGCAACACTAAGCAAAAACCAAGGGAACTATTTTCAACTTTCCTGCAATGATGGTGACAAATGTCTAGCAGACGTTCTCTTCAGTTACCTGAACAAGAACTAGTGGAAATATTTATTTCCAACTTGAACGAAGAAATGGAATTCCACCTAGACATGAAAGGCACAGAGTCCTTTAATGACATGATCACCAAGGGTTTAAACTATGAGTGGGCCCTCATAAAAAAGGGGCTTATCAAGATATACAATGAACCAAAGGACGGTCCTCGCCCGCGCTTCAACAGTGATAAACCTAACTTCTGGAATAAAAACAAAAACATCGTCGATGATGGGGTTGTAGATGCAAGGACTATCAAAAGTGCACAACCTATAGTTAGATTTGTAGGGCAAAACCCTCCACCCAAGAACAACACGGTTGCTTCCCCAAATCAAGGACACAATGTACCTCAAGAGGAACCAAGACAACGCGAGCAAAATTATAAACCAAAACGTACATACACTCCCTTGGGGAACCTATTGAAATAGTGTTACGTCAGTTGGTTTCTTCAAATTTGGTGACCTTACCAAAAACAACCAATTATGAGCCTCAAGTCAAACCTTCATGGTGGAGGGATAATGAACATTGCGAATTCCATCAAGGGAAAGGGCATAAAACAAGAAATTGTCACAGATTGAAAGATCTTGTTTAGGATCTTATTGACTGAGGCGAGATTGAAATTGAAGGACACAACCCAAAAACCACAAATAATAATTATCTCATGTTTAAAAATCCACTTCCATCACAAGATCAAAGGGGTACTTCCACTTCAGGGCAAAACACAGATACAACTGATTATACGTGAGCCGCCTATAATTACACTATGAATCACCTATATGATGCCAATGAACAAATTGCAACCATTACCATCAAAGATCCAAGCTCTACCTGCAATGTTGTTACGCGTCGTGGCAAGATCACCATTAAAGCAGCTCCACAAGGCACACCTTCCATCCAAAAGTAGTATAACCTTGTGGAACAGTTAGACAAGACGCCCACACTTATATCCATCTTAGAGTTGTTGCACCTATCCCCATCTCATAAAACAATCTTGGATCAAGCTCTCCAAGAAGTGTCAGTCCCTACCAATCTAAATACAGATCAATTTCAAGCTATGGTTGGTAGTCTGAGGTCATCACCATGTCTCACTTTCTCTGAAAGTGACAATACATCCTTCCAGCAACCTCATAACGCCTCACTCCATATTGAAGGATTTATCAACCAACACAGAATCAAGCGAGTCTTGATCGATAATTTTGCAAGCCTAAATATCTGTACATTACAATTGGTCATGACATTGGGATATGCAATTGAATCAGTGAATTCCCGCAAAAAGATAACTATAAAAGCCTATGATGATGCAGAGCGTTCATCCAAAGGAGCAGTTGTGTTACCAATTTGAGTGGGCCCAATGGTGAAGCACATCATATGTCAAGTTCTAGACCTTCCTCTGTCGTATAATTTGTTATTAGGAAGACCTTGGATACACGCCATGCAAGCCGTTCCATCAACCGACCACCAATGTATCAAGTTTCCTCATAACGGTGTAGAAATTACAATCCTGGGTGATGCAAATCATTTTGCATATTGTCACAATATCAACCATCAACCAGAGATTACCGTTCCCAACAACAAAGAAGCTATCTCATCCACATCATATGTAAGTCCAGCGTCTCTTTCCAGTTCAAACACCACTATACCAAAGCAAGAGAAGCTAAAGATGAAAATGACAGAGGAAGGTCATGGGGAATACAATATAAGCCAACTCTTTTGTGTTGGGAAACTACCAACTTCTCCTAGAACTCATGGTAAACCTCAATGGTTACTTCAAGCACCACTAGTCAAGCCAGCATGAACTTTGATGCCTTTTATCCTTGGAAAGAGTCAATAAGAAGAAATCAGAGGTGAGGACTTGGCAAAATGGATCTATAAAGATCCTATCACCATGGACATCCCACAAGCTAAGCTTCCCACAGATCAATATGGAAAAGGCCTTCTCATTATGCAAAGAATGGGCTATGATGGTCTGAGTGCTTTGGGACCTTGCAAGCAAGGACGACATGAGTTGCTGCAGCCAGAATTAAAACCTAAAGATAACATTGGATTAGGCTTTCAAAAGGAGATCCTTCCTAAGCTTAGATTCAAAGGAAACCCCAACAAACCTCTATATCAGCCTAATACAAACATAAAGAGGTCACCCTTGATTATATCAGTAGCACCAAAAACTACACCAATTGCCTCAATACAGTTAAAAAACCCAGCATTCATATCTACAACACCAATCATCCCACGAATCAAACCAACAACCCATCAGCAACAGCAATTGCATCAATAATACCATTAGTAGTATCAGAACCCCCAACAGTATCAACAACACTGGCAATTCCAGTAGAAGTGATAGATTCAACAATGCCGATACTCCCAGTATAGGATTCACTGATCCCAATAAACCTTCCCGCAGCACCAACAATTCCATCTCCAAAGGTACATCAACCGATCACAGCTGCAGTATTTAACTTAAACGATATCCTGATATGGTATAGTAATCGGATACTGGAAAGAGACTCAGAAACTGACTCATGTGAGTGGGAATTTGATTCAGTACATCTCAATACTTCAGACGAGGAAGACGCATCACCACCTCCACCTCACAAAGAAATCCCTATTTACAGAGAAGTGCAGATTAAAACCTCTTGGGTTCCTGAACTGGAAACACCTTCCACAGACCCTATGTCACATCCTACACCAGATTCTGATAGGGAGAGTACCATCAATGACCTTCACCATAACATCTTGACCCTCACTGACACATCTTATGAACTTAACCTGATCGATGATGTAATGCTTATTATCCATCCTGAACTCATTGAATGGAACTAGCCTAATTCCCCATGTCTTGACCATTTCCAAAATGATGAGGCGATCATTGACTTTTTGGAACTATGAGATAACATACCAAGTGGGGATCACAAAGCTGGATTCGCCATTGAACTTAATAGTGCAGCATACTTTGGGGTAGATGCCAAACCTTTCAGTTGCAAAAATATTACAATAAAACATGGATCTTCCAGTGAAAACCACACTATGGCACTGTTTGATCCCCAAAAAGTAAAAAGAAAGAGCGTATCCAACGGTGAAAACCTCTATGAGGCACCTACGGATGAAAGGTTTGACATTCTCCCTTCTAATGCAAATCGAGAATGATCAACGATCTTTATTGAGGAAACAAAAGAATTCAACATGGGGACTCTTGAAACTCCTCACCACATACATCTAGCATCTCTTTTAACTCCAGAGGAACAACCTAAGTTTGTTGAATTCTTCCAGAAGCATCAGATCAACTTCACATGTTCATATGCAAACATGCCTGGTCTTGATCCTGATTTAGTCATGCATCACCTCACCATAGAAAAAGGAGCTAAGCCTGTCAAATAGAAGCTTCACAAGATGCACCCTCAGATTGCGGTACTAGTCAAAGCAGAACTTAAGAAACTCCTGGATTTTGGTTTTATTAGACCAATTGATTATGCAGATTGGATCTCCAACATTGTGCCTGTCGGCAAACCGAATGGGGACATTTGTATCTGTACTGACTTCAGAGATCTAAATAAAGCATGTCCTAAAGATGACTTCCCCTTACCAAACATTGACATGATCGTGGACCTAACAACAAGACATGCCATGCTTTCTCTCATGGATGGCTTTTCAGGGTACAATCAGATAAATATCGCTCTAGAGGATCAACATAAAACTGCCTTCACATGTCCATGGGGAACATACTGTTGGAATGTAATGCCTTTTGGTCTAAAGAATGCAGGGGCAACCTATCAAAGAGAAATGACCACCATCTTTCATGATATGATGCATATCATAATGGAAGATTATGTTGATGATTTATTGGCAAAATCATTAACAAGAGAAGGTCATCTAGTAATATTAGAGAAAATCTTTGACAGACTAGAACAATATCATGTTCGACTCAACCCAAAGAAATGTGTCTTTGGAGTAACCTCAGGGAAGCTTCTAGGATACATTGTCTCAAGCAAAGGCATTGAGGTCGATCCTGCAAAGGTCAAAGCAATCATGGGCATGTCACCCCCGAAGAATATCAGTCAACTAAGGACATTACAAGGGCGGCTTCAATCCATCCGAAGATTCATTGCACAACTGGCAGATAAGTGTCACCCCTTTACACACCTGTTACACAAAAACATTCGCTTTCAATGGGATACCAGATGGTAGCAAGCATTCCAGATGCTTAAAGACTATCTCATGAATACACCATTGTTGATCCCACCAGATCCAAGTAGACCTCTCTTACTCTATATCTCAACAACAAATACAACATTAGGAGTGCTACTGGCTCAACACAATGCGGAAGGGAAAGAGTGTGTTGTTTACTATATCTCTCGCACACTGGTGGGCTATGAACTCAATTACACACCTATTGAGCGAGCTTGCCTAGCAATAATCTTGGCAGCCACTAAACTGAGGCACTACCTATTAACACATAAAGTACAACTCATTGCAAAGATAGATCCACTAAAGTACTTACTCAGCAAAGCAGCATTGATAGGCCGCTTGGCTAAATGGGTGATGATTCTAAGTGAATTTGACTTTGAGTATGTGGACCGTAAGGCTATCAAGGGTCAATTTATTGCAAATCAATTAGCTGATGCACCCCTCATAGGTGATCATCCTCTTATTTCCAATTTTTCGGATGAAGAGATATTCATGATCACAATAGCACAACCATGGAAATTATACTTTGATGGTTCATACACTAGGCACACCTCAAGGGTAGACATTCTTTTCATCACACCTCAAGGTGACAGCATCCTGAAGTCTTACAAGTTAACTTTTCCATGTACAAACAACATATCAAAATATGAGGCCTTGATCACAGGACTCAGACTAGCCATACAATGGAAATTGAAAGAGTTACAGATATACGACAACTCCCAACTAGTCATCCAACAAGTCACAAATGAATATCAGACCAAGGATGACAAACTCATGTCATACAAGCAAATGGTGGACAGTTTAAAGGCATCATTTACTACTTCACCTTTGAGCAGATACCCAGAGATCATAATCGAATTGCTGATGCTATGGCTACCATTGCATCTCTTCTAGATCTTCCACAAAATTTAACATGCTATGAGTTATTGGTAGAACAAATTTGGATTCCCACTTATGATATCCCCGAATCTGAGATGATATGTCACCTTGTCGGTTCTGAATCCCCATGGTACGGTGAATTCTACACCTATCTATACAATCACACACTTCCTCCTAACCAATTGAATAACCAATGTAAAACCTTCATTCGCCAAACCGCTCAATATACCATCATTGTTGAAACCCTATACCGACGCAATCTTGATGGTACTCTCCTTTGATGTTTGGAATAGGATGAGATAACAAAGGCCTTGGAAGAGGTACATGAATGAATTTGTGGGACTCACGTCAGCGGTCCATCCTTAGCCAAGAAGATCATGCGAGCAGGATACTATTGGCCGTCCATGGAAAAAGACTCCTACTATTTTGTCTAGAAAATGCAAGAAATGCCAAGTTCATGGAGACCTGACACATGCACCAACATAGGAATTGAAACCAATCATAACACCATGGCCCTTTTGTCAATAGGGACTTGACCTTGTGGGTAAAATTCATCCATCTTTATCCAACGACCACAAATTCATCATTACCGCCACTGGATACTTCACAAAATGGATCGAAGTTGTTCCACTTACCCAAGTCACCGGTAAGCAGATCACCTCATTCATTCTTAATTACATCATCTGTCGGTATGGTGTACCCATGTCCATCATCATAGATAACGGGCTTCTATTCAAAAATCAGGATGTCCGTGAGCTCTGTGAGAAGTTTCACATCCAACACCACTTTTCCACACCCTATTACCCACAAGGAAATGGTTAGGCCAAAGCATCAAATAAAAACATATTGAGAATCCTCAGAAAGACAGTCAATGATGTCGGTCGTGATTGGCATGTTCAATTAAATATAGCACTATGGGCGTATCAAACTAGCATTCGAACCCCTACAGGCGCAACTCCTTACTCACTAGTATATGGTGCAGAAGTCATCCTTCCTATTAAGGTTGAGATACCATCACTATGGGTTTCCTTGCATAATCTCATAGATGATGAAGCATGTAGAGTCTCACATCTTAAAGACTTGGAACTACTTGATGAGAAACGACAAGCAGCATAAAATCACCTCAAAGCCTATCAGCAACGCATGAGCAGAAGCTATAATCATCGAGTTAGACCTTGTACATTTGAGGTAGGTGATCTTGTTCTTTGAGAGAATCCTCATAACCAACCCAACAAAGAACATCAAGGAAAGTTTGAATCAAACTGGCTAGGTCCATATGTTATCACTATTGTATTTGGGTCCAGGGCATATCAGTTGGCTACTTCGGAAGGAGAATTACTAGCAGATCCAATCAACAACATGCACCTCAAACAATTTTATACATAAGCTGTACATAGTATCAGGCCCCAATACATATCAGAAAAACACTAAAAACATTCTGATAAATGTCCTGAAGAAAATTTTAAAAAATCAAAATAGTAAAGAAAAATCATGCATCCAAACGGTAAAGAAGCACTCCGGTGGTACCTTGGGTAAGTGCGATGGTGAAAACTTGGAAAACAGGCACCACTCATAAAGGCTATGGCTCCATTGTCTTTTAGACTTGTTGCGATCAGATTCATTGCATCCACACATCCATTAGTCAAAACCATGGCTTGTTATTGATCTGTAATCAAGGATAGTACTTCATGCGTCTTGCATCCTGCTTTTTCATAGTCATGTCTGAACTGGGGGCAATGCCCTTGAACTACTTGATGGAAGTGGATTCTGCATTATTTGTGATTCATTGAGTTCTTCATTCAAAACCGTCTCACAAAATACCAAAAACACTCAAAAACAATCACAAAATACCAAAAACATTAAAAAACAATCACAAAATCCAAAAACATCATAAAACATAAAAAATCAATCAAAAACATGGCAACGCTTTTGTACATACGCTTTTTAAATTTGATACCAAACAAACATTATGAAATACTCAATTGATGACCACTTATCATATCGACCAAACAATCTACATCGACTTGCAAACTGTCTTAACAAGGATGCATCCTTCCTTACCAAAACAAAGACAAGATAACATTTTCTTTGACAAGAAAATTATGTTTAAGCTATCAAGTACTTGGTCAGTTTGATACGTTATTTATTCATTTATATCAGGTTCTTACACTACTCCGGGATATCCATGAATGATTAGAGTGGTCGTGATGGTTCCTAAGTATTGTTTTGTTTGTTTGTCTATTGTGAATTATTCCAATGAAGTTCTGGGGCATGTACTAATGGTGTCTACATGGGAATTTCACTAAGCTACGTGATCATATGCAAAATATAGTCATGGATCACTATGGCTTGTTGAATACAACGTATACCTCGACCATATGAGCATGAACCATTATGCAGGGTCCATATTCTTTATTTATTTATGCTACTTATTTGCGGGTACAATGCTCCATCCTTGGTTTCTATTGCCTCATCCAAGATTGATACTACCATGCTCAATGATGAAAATAAAGCACTATGGATCGTCATTTCATCTCATCTGTTTATATTGCATTCCGTTGCATATCACCCATCCATTTGATCATTCATTATTCATATTCATGGTTTTGTATGCAAGTGCGAACAAAGTTTAAATATGAGACATTAGTTGGTCCTGGACACACTCACGGCAAATTTCTCTGGTACATCATCAGTGCATCATGCAAAGTCTAACTAACCTTGCATTCATCTCTCATGAACACATCATCATTTCATTACATTTTGCACCTAGTTCATTATCATGTACTTGCATATAGGTTTTATTAACTTCATTTTCTTTATCTTCATTTAAATACATTCAATATCATTTAGTTGTATTTACATCTAGTTCATTATCATTTACTTGCATTAGCCTCATTATATCATTTCATCATTGCAAAAATCAAGACATTTAGATTCATTTATAGGAAAATTCTCATCATTGCATTTATTATCATTATTAGCCATTATTGTGCATTCATTTAGTATCATCTAAAATCATCATTCACCATCATTTAAGCTTGTTTACCATACATTTGTTTAGATTTCCTTAGTTGCATGCATTTATTTACCTATCCATTAGTTAAGTGCATTCATCTATCCATCTAGTATATTCTTATACTTATTCATTTCATATTACAATGATTTCATTTAGGATTCATTAAAAATGCATTCATTATCCTTTTAAATTGCATTAAGGTGTAGTTGTTCATTACCCCTTCGTTGCATTATCATTTCAATTAATCATATTTTATCAACATTTAGATCATAAAAAAACCATTTGTCTCAACATTGGTTTATACATTTTACACGTGCATTCATTTAGACATCATCACATAAACATTTGTACTTTGCATTTGTTTATCCATATTGCATTCATTTTAACCATCTAGATGCATTTTACATAAACCATTCGATTCATTGCATTTCAACATATCAAACAACTGCATATCATCATCTCATCGACATAAAATACACGTAGTATCTATATCATCGTTAGCATCATTTCATTATGCATACATCATCATCATGGCATTATATACATAAAGCATTACACCAACACATCATGCATATATAAACCTTCATCCACATGTTAGCATCACATTCATAAAACATGCATATAGACATCATATAAATCAATATAAAACATGCATATAAGAATCATCTCATAAACACATACATATAGCAAGTATAAATATCCATCTAAACCTAAATCATAGATCACCATCCTGCATAAATCCATACATATCATCAACATGCATATCATCACAAAAATATGGGAAGTCCTCATATATCACATCATATCATCTCGTAAAAACATACATGTATCAGAGTACAATGATGTCAAAAATATTGGCTACCAAGAGCCATCCAAGATGCAGTCCAAAATGACAATGTAATAACATACATAAATGCTCTCTCAAATGCCACTCTGACCAGATGCTGCACCACCATCACCACCTGTACCACCATCACCCCCTGCTCCCCCATTATCCCCTGCACCACTTGCACTACCTCGTCATGGAGGACCCATCACACCACCACTTCTTTGCATCCTCTGAGACCGCTTTGATCTCGCCCGACGCATCTATGAATAGCTCAGTGCTCGCTGACTGGCTGGCACCACCTGCTCATATAAACCCTGCCAATACTCTATCTCTGCCTGTGCTCGTCGAATCTCCCTCATCACCTCCCCAGTAGGACCCTGTGCTCCTACCCCAACCCATACTCTCTCCTGCAGCTTTGTCAATCTCTCCACCGCATCATCTCTCTCCCGTAGCACTGCAATCAACTCTGACTCTCGTGCAAACAACTGAACATCTCTAGCTGCAACCCCCACCTCCATCTCCTCCAGCCGACTTTGTAAAACTAATATCATATGATCCCACAAATCTCCTCCTCCCTCCCTCGTATCCATAGGTGACTCTCCCTCCCCCATATCCTTGCCACCTGATCTGACTCCTCCCTGTATCAAAGGTCCCTGTGACAGTTGCAATGGCTTCCCGGCTCTCCTTCTCCACTGTAACCGTCCACCTCCACCACCTCCACCTCCAAATCCTCCACCCCCTCCAAATCCACCATCCCCACCTCCCCCACCACCATCACCACATCCTCCATCCCCTCCTCCTCCATCACCTCTCCCTCGTCCCCCTACTACCACTCCTCAACCACCTCTCCTCCTTCGTCTCTGTCTCCTCTCCTCCTCAAAGGATGGAATCGACTCTGCCAGATTTGATATGCGAGGAATCAAATGTGCTGCAATATACTGCGTGTACTCATCAGTAACACCTGCATCTACAATCCCCGACCTCATCTGTCATGGTATCGCATGTAGAGTCTGAAACTCTGCTAAAGCCTGATCATAAGGTAATACTAGCACCCACTAGAACCTCTCTCGAACCACCTATGCATACTCTCCAGATCCACTCGGCAATCCCTGCCTCCATCCGAACTGCCTCAACACTCTACCAGGTACCTGTCTCTCCACATTGTAGGTTGTCCTACCAATCAAGTATCGTGTCATAAATACATACCACAAGACCTCTGCATCATCCTCCCAAGGCTTGCACTCAATATAGGGCCTCCAAATCACTGTATCAAAATTGTCGAGCGCCCGTCGCCACCACTCTAACTTCCGCAGGTGGGGCTGACTCATCATACCACCATACATATATACATAGGGTTGATCCACTACCCTAAATCTCAGACTAACCGGTCGGGTCACAGGTAGGTGCTCCCATGCCCAGATATGTAGAAGAGTGATCCCCACTTCCAGTGAGCTCGTCTCTCGATATACTACCTCATGCAGCTCTCGATATAGGTGCGACAGAATGCATGGTCCCCATGCAAAGCGGGTCCCCTCAATCATCATCTGCTCTATCACCTGGCCCCAACCCACGACCAGTCCATGCGATCATCGATCTGAGCATAACAAGCCCCCAACAATACCTGATAATATAGCCAGTAGTGGCTCATATAAAGTAGCTATATCCTCCCATGCTATTGAGACATCATGAATAAACACATCCTCCTAAAAAAACCGCTGCACTGCTGTTGTCCCCCAGGCTTGGTCATATGTCACCAGCTCCCCTCGAATGCGAATTTGTAAGATAGGCCACACATCCTCCAGTGTCATAGTCATCTCCCCCTATGATAGGTGAAATGTACACATCTCACAGTTCCATCGCTCTGCCAATGCTATCATCAAACCACGATTCGTCTGAATCACGGGCATATACATCACACCGTACAGACCTGTCGTTGCAATGCAATCAACCTCGGTCTCTACCAATCAATCTCGCAACACCTGTGTAGCTAAATGTCTCTCTCGCATCTGTAAGACGGGAAGATCCTCCTACACACGTACATCAACCATCATCTTAATTTTAAACCTAGACTGTCAACAAATACTTTGATCAAGTATCTTCGGGTCTCAACAGGTAAGCAATCATAGCACACCTAGACTACAACAGTCATTTATCCTAATGACCTAAGTCTCAACAGGGTTGCTATGGTTCAAAACAACTAACCTCTCCATCCATCATTGGCATCAGGAGATTCCTTTTTATAAAAACACTGGGGCATCTATTTTTCTAAACAATAGCACTACTATGCTAACAATAGCACTACTCTACTAGCAATCACGCTACAACAGCTACACATTAGCGCTAAACAAACAATAGCGCTAGAACAACCACACAATAGCGCTAGAAGAAGGACTCAATAGCGCTCAATCTGCAAAAGTGCTAAAACAACTACTCAAGTGTGCTATAACTTGCAAAAGCACTAAAACCACTATGCAATAGCGCTATAGCGGCACAATAGCGCTAGTTTAATTGACAACAATGCCAAAACATAGTTTTAGCGCTATTGTTTTGACTCAACTTGGACACTTCAAAAAACCTATCAAAAATGCATAAAAAGCAAAATTTTAAATTTACATACCACTGGTCTGTAGTCATCTGGTCGCTAGAATCAACGAACTCGCTCTAGCCGATGATCTACTATCAGTACCGACATCCTGACTGTTGCTCGCTCTTTCAAAAAGGTCACTATTAGAGCTCTAAAATCACTATGGAGATGAATGCAAATGACCTTGTTTTTACCCCGCTCACCGCCGCTTCCAACGCCTCCCATTTCTCCGTTTTATCTCTTATTTCTTCTATTCTTTTGCTGATATTACTCAATTCTTCTCTTTTACCTCCCCGCCAATTTTCATTCTTTTTCGAGAGATCGCCTGATTTTTCAAAATTTTCAGCCCATCTCTCGAGGGGGCATACCACCCATTAAATTAACATTTTATGGGGCATATTTCTTCACACCTATTTTTCTTTCTTTGAAACGACGTGATAAACTACACTGTCTCAAAGAGGGACAAATGTAGTCACATAAATCTGTTCATTTTAATTAAATGAATATTTTCTATTTATTTGATTAAAAACCCACTAGCCATCAGTTAATTAAATTAACATTTAATTAATTCATCTTCAAACATTCTCCTATTAATTAAATAAATTATTGAATTTATTTTAATTAATTCATTAAACCAAATTCACAATCAATTAAATGAATAAATCCTATTTATTTCATTTAATCCCCTTTCCTCTTTTAAATAAATAAAATAAAATATTTATTTAAATCATTAAACTCCCCCCACTTGCATTCTCCTAAAAATGCAAGTTGCACCTATTTGTTGAAATAAATGAATTTTATTTTAATAAAAATCCTATTTTCCCTCACCCACCAAACCCATTTGCAATCCTAAACCCCTTCTAGATTCTTCTAAACCCTTCCTAATTATCCCAATCCATCCCCTAATTATTGTCACATTCCTAAGCAACTTGGAGTCACTTCTCAAAGACTCCAAAGTCTTTGAAAAACATTTAAGGTTTGATGTGTTCAACAAGCTAACCTCTAAAATCTTCTAAACCACTAATGGCTCTTACATGACCATTTATGGTTAAAATCCACTTGCACCCATGGTTAGGGACTTTGATCTCTAACTCAACCCTCATGTAACCCATATGTCTCCTCAAGCATTTATTGCTTTGACCATGGTTATCCTCACTAACTCTTGCACAAGAGTTTATCCATTGGATAAAAACATTATTCCTTGAATAATGAATTTATTCACTCAACTCAATATTAACCTTACCTCCCAAGTTAACCCTCAGGTCATGTCAAGCATTTAATGTTTCTTCCCTCTCCTCTCAACCCATCTCATGTTGACACTTGTCATCCTGGGATTGGGTTGAAAGCCCTCACATGGATCTTAAACCATTCAATCCTGACCCTTGTTGAGATTACTCAATCTCAACCATCCATTGCTCCATTTTTCCTATAAATAGAGCTAATTTCTTCAATATCCAGATCCTGAAAACTTGTATGCATTTAACTTATAGTCATTTTTAGAGAGAGAATTTTAGTATAACCATTTACATTCACTCTTTTGACTTAAAATTAACATTAGCTAATTAGATAATATCTCATTTTAGCTTTTGTTTACATTGGCATTTGCATAGTTAATCATTTTCCATCTTGAACCTCCACAAGGCATCCATAGTGCAAAAAGCTGTTGAGAGCTACACTTATTTGAAACTTGAAGAAGAGAGGAACAAGGAAGGAGAAGCTACCAACATGGTAGAGAGCATATGGAGATGTTTAGTTACATTTCTTAGATTCTTTAAGCTTTTTATTTGCTGTGTAGTGTCTTTCTTGATATGTTTGCTTATGATAGTGTTTAATCTTTGTTTTGATAACACTAATGACTAACATTTGTTTCTTGTGCTTCCTTTTGTGTGTATAGCAATCAAACAGGTTTTTCTAACAATCCCTCCTTTTTGTAGAGCATCAATTGCATCACAAACAGTCAACAATTCCGGAATATTTATATGCTTATCTTCCTCAAGAGTAGATAGTCTTCTAGCATCTAATTTATTATACAACTCTGTTGGTATCTGCTTCTCTATCTCAATCAAGGCTTTCTTATATATAGCTAAGTATAACAAAACTGCTTCCTCAATTTCATTTTGTTCTTTATCATCCATATGTACATATTAGTGTTGAATATTGCTCAAAATTCCATCCTTAACAATTTGTTCTACCAATTCTTCTACAGATAAAGGAGGGATAACTTTAACATTTTATCGTATTCAAGAGCCATATCTAAATTTGATTTCTTCTTCTTACCAAGAGTTGGAGTTGTCTCTTTGACCAGTTTCCTCTTCTTTGTAGGCTTCCTCTCCTTCAAAGGTTTCTTATGGGCTGCCAGAGGGGTGACCTTGATTTTCTATGGCTTTCCATCCTCAGCCTTCTTCCTTTGAATTATCATATAGATCTTGGGAATCTTAGAGGGTTCTTCATTTTCAGATTCAGAAGCAACTGGGGCAATAAAGGTTTCTGGTTTCTTCCTTTTCATCACTCCTTTGTTGATTGCTGCTACCGGTGAGGCCTGAATTGCTCCCGGAGAAGATGACTGTGCTAGTCTAATAATCTGCTTAATTTCACTGAACATCTTCTTGGCAGCCTGTACTACCTTATTTATTTGACCTTCCCTCTTCTTCTTATTGAGTCCTATTTGAACCTCCAATTCCTTCTTCTTAGTTGTCCCAAAGGTATTTTTCTGTTTCATCTACTAGAGCATCTATAAGAGTCTTAGCATATAGGTCCAAGATCTGTGCATAAACTTCATAGCCCATCTTAATTATCCATATCTTCCTAGGCTGCACTGCTTCCATTAGATTTTCATCTTTCTTGACCATAAAACAAATCTTAGTAGAGTACTTGTCTACAATGTGTTTTGGCACTCTTTCCCTTTGTTTCATTGCCTTCTGAAAAACCTTGAAATTTCACCATAGCATGGATTCGCCGTCCTGTCCCAAGTTTCTTAAGACATCCTTGATTTGTTTCCCTACCGGGATGTCAAAGGCACATGTTGCCTTTTTCCAGATCCCAGGGTCTCATTGAGAAAGATTAGCATCAAACAAACAATAAGATTACCATACTAGAATACACCCTTCTTCCCACCCTTGATTTTCCCAAGATTCAACATTATTTCATCACACATCCACTGGCAAAGATCATATTTTTCATTTTCCTTTATCATCTTATGTGCATAGTATATACAGGAGCTAGAAACAAAGTTCAACTGGTTAGATTGAGTTACCTTATACTCAATAACCATGTTGACAAATTGCACATCCTTATCTCTGATTGTACTAATCCTCATAGACCGATTGTCGATTGTAGCATCGGTTAGCTTGGTGACTTCATTGTTAGATATTTTCTTCTTATCCAGTCTTTGACCAACCTGGGGCAAACTAGTTATTGCTCAAATGGCATCCTTAGTGATTTTATGAGGATGTTCTAGCCACATAAACTCACCATGAACACGACTCAACACATACCGGATGATTTCATGATAAAATTCAAGCATCTCTAAAATGTCTATAAACCCTTGATCCTTCAAATGACTGAATTCTGGTTTGATTCCACCATTCTTATCCAATAATGTTGTCATATACATGGTCTTTATCTTGGATGTGCCCAATTCCTCCAAAGTACAATGAATGTATGCTCGAACATCCTCAATATAAAGAACGTCATCAGGAACCCTCGAAAATGCATTGACTGAATCATCAACCTTCGTAATCTAAGGGTATTTCTTAAATACCGGACATGGACGATCCTTAATATCAACAACAACAGGAGTAGCAACATCTGTCAGACCGGGAGCAGATCTAGAAGCCATTGCAATTTCAAAAAAGATAGTTGAAAACTGAGTAATACATTAGAAACTACGCTAGTGAAAAACTCTTGAAAATTCACTCTGAATGCACTGGAATTCATCTGGAAATGCTCAAGATCTCTCTGAATCTTGGTTTACCTTTAACTCGCTCTGCTTCACTCTGAATGCTTGGTGATGAAAAATGAATCACGTTTTCCCTTTTAACCCGTGAAACCCTAATTCCTTACTGACATAAATGCTTGCCGACATTTCATACCGGATTCAAAACCCATCATATCTATGTCGGTGAACCTTCAGACTGACTTCTTTAATGTCTGAAACAAGCTTTCAGACCACTACCAGGGGTAATGCTCATCAATTTGCCTCCCCCTAAGGCTAGTGCCTTAGTTACCGGATGAGTTTCCTGTCGGTGCAGGAACATTATGCTCTGTCGGTTAAATAACCAAGGTGTTTTCTTCAACTAGTTGATCCTTAGACTTTCTAATCCACTTATTCTCATGCTCCTTCTAGATATCATCAACCTTTTTTTTCCCTTCTCATCATTTCCTATTGCTAGGTTCTTGCTTCTGCAAAATTTAGCAATGTGTCCTACTTTGTTGCATGCATAGCAAGTGACATTGTTCTTTTGAATTGCCTTGTTGTAACCTTGATCATTTCTTGATCTACATTGATTATCCATATGCCAAAACTTTCCACATGCATGACATTAAACATTCATTCTACAATCTATTGTCATATCACCATACTTCTTCTAATTGAAACACTGTCTGGTACCTGAATTATTATTCTGATTAACTCTATTTCTGCATTAACTTGCCATATGACCACACTTATTGCAAACAAATCATCTACCATTAAATTTATGTGTATTAGGTTGCCTTACCGATGATCTCTGATTCCAGTTGACTGGTGGATTCTCCTGATTGTTCTTTTGGCCGGATGCATCATCCTAGTTTGTAGTACCAGAGCTTTCTCCATGCTCAAATACAAGACCTCTAGTGTATCCATTGCACCTTTGATCCTTCAATAATTCATCAAGATTTACAGAACTAGCCTTAAACTTGTCTTTGTACTCATTTCTAGTATCTAGATCTCCTCTTAGGACTGTCACCATTCTTTCCAACTCTTGCTTATTGTTTTGAGATTGCACCAATTCAGTTCTCAACATATCATTCTCATGTGCCAACCTAATGCATTCTTCTCTTCATCATCCTGGTTTTGTAAGAGTTCCTTCCTTTTGGCTTGTGCATATGACAACCTCTCTTGCAAGGTAAGGATGATTTCCTTTGCATAATTCAACTCATCTTTTATAGAATTCAACTCATCTTGCAGTTTCATATTCTTCAATCAACATCATAGTCTTCAAGTTCTTTCTCTATACTCATCTCCATGGATTTCGGATTCAGGATCTTCCTCAAGCTATTAGACTTATTTCGAGGCACGAGACTCTAATACCAATTGTTGAAATCCAGTAACCAATATGCATAAAAGTAAATAACAACAAGTGATAATAATGCAACCACAAAGATGAACACCGTAACAGAGACATTTATACATGGAAAACCTCAAAGAGGAAAAACCACAGTGGGATTGGTGACCCACAATACCTATCCACTGGCCAAATGAATAAATATTACAAAGAGGGGCTTGCACATGCAAGAAGGCACACTACCTAGAGTGCACTGCTCATCACAAAGGAGCCTCACTGACTACAGATTCAAAATACTGAATTACAAACAAAAATCTGAACTCAGAATGTGCATCTGGTATGGAGACGAGTTTTGGTTTAAGCACAGACTGTACCGGTTAACGCTGTCTCCTTCCTTATTGGTAACCTAACTCACTTTCCAATCCTCTTGCCAAACAACCAAGACTGACTACAGATCATTACATTCACAATATGTCGATCAAGATCTTAGTCACGCACTTGCATAAATCCTATATCACCTTATATCCCAAAACGCCCCAATAGCTCGACTTATATACCCTTACATACATGAATGCCTTATGTTGACTTATAATCATATTACAAAATATAAATACATGTTGGCCCAATACAAAATATAAACATTAATCTTTGTGACAGTTGTCACTTTAACCTTTGCTAGATCAATCTCCTATGTCGGTCTCCAAATACCGGTTCCTAGTTTGTCGATTTCCTTTGTTTTTCACAATGTCGGTTTCCTTAAATGTCGGATGATAAACCTTGAATACTAGTGAGTACCAGATAAGTATTCAACCCAAAATGATGTGTGTTGCTTGTTAGGATTCCCAAAGATACTGAGAGGGGGGTGGGGGCGTGAATCAGTATCTGACGGATATATGTATTTTCTTAACTTATAACATGAAAAGCATTTCAAAACTATGTACCGGTAAACCAAAAATATTGCACTAAATAAGAATAACGACCACAACATGAAAGACACACCATAACACAATATTTTAACGAGGAAACCCAGTGTGGGAAAAACCTCGGTGGGATTTGTGACCCACAATATTCGCTTACTGACCAATAAGGGAACAATACTGTTACAAAAGGGGCCTGCACATGTAGGAAGGCCAAGTGCCTAGAGCTCACTGCTCATTTACAAAAGAAGTCACACTAACTTACAAGATTGGATTATACAAATCCAATGTCATGTACTGCTTCAGATCAACATCTACTATGCCAGATTTAGTACCGGTTTAAGCTCTGCAACAATCATAAACCCTTAAACAAAATCTGCCTTACAACTCGCATATTAGGTCTTAAATCATCCTTCCATTTCATCACCTAAATGATCTACAATGATCTCATACTTATATGAGTCATATTACAATTCACCAAGTCGGCTTACAAAAGGTTTATACAATTAAATACAAAATACATTTATACAAAATTCCTGTCACCCATGGTGTTGGTGATCAATCTTTTCAGTGCCGGTGAACTGTGTGTCAGTGTAGAGTCTGTCGGTGCCTGTGCCTGTATCATATGATTGTAAGGTTGCCATCAACGACAATACCTTCAATCACCTACAATTTCTCATTGGAGTGTGCATTTGCCAACAATCTCCCCCTTTGGCATTGATGGCAACACTCGTGAGAAAAATTCAAAAATGTATCCAAAAAATGAAGTCCAAAAATCTTGCCAAAAACTTGTCAAAATTGTACTAGATGTGTGCTCCCCTTGAGCAGATGATCTCTAAGTCATTGGATTTTTCTCATTTCTACTACTCCCCTTTGGCATCAATGACAAAGGTTGTCATTCACTATCAGTGGAGTGGGGTTCCTGCCTAGATCCTTGTAACCGGTGGGTTACAATTTGATAGATGTCTACCAATACAAAATTTTGATTGTCGCTGAATCTCTTGTTGTCCTTTAATGTCGCTTCAATTCTCTGAATTGTACCGGTGAGTATGTGCATTTTCTTTTTCGGTGTCTTAAGTCTGGGAACCAGAGCCTCATAAATTTATTTTCTCAAAGAAATGAGGTAATCTAGTTTAGGACCTAGTTTGCATTTTAAGTCCTTTGCCTTACGCTTTATCTTTTCTTTATCTTTTTCTAACTTCTCAATTTTCTCCTCAAGATCTGCAATGTTCTTTTCAATTTCCAAAAATGAATCTACTATTCCTATTAAATTGTCAGCAATATTGTTGATTTATTCTTGAGCTTTGTTGGTCTCCGAATCTATTTCCTTTGTCAAAATATCAGTTTTGCAGGTATCTCTGTACAGTTTCTTGAAATCCAAAATTGTTTCTCCTAGTGCCGGTGAGGGTTTTCTTTTCCTTACTACCCTTTTGAACTCAACCGGTATATCACTTTCAGAAGAAGTTGCAACCGGTGAAAGATGAGCTTTCGGTTGAAGTCCTTCCAACTCATTTTCCTTGATACTAGTTTTCTTCAATACATCTTCCTTAATTGCTTTAGCTTATCTTGTACCTTTCCTCACTATTTGTTCAGTCTTCTTGACTCTTTTCTGAGACTGAATACCACTCTCAATTGTTTCTGCATTGCCAAAAACTTTCTCAGATGGTTCGTTAGGTGCTTCAAGGAGGGCTTTTGCATAGGTCTCAATTATGTTATCATCTGTTTCATATCCCATTTTGGTTACCCAAATAGTTCTAGGGACAACTGCCTCCATCCAGATTTCATCTTTCTTCATTACAAAACATATTTCCTTTTGATATTTATCCACAATTGCTTGGGATAGTCTTACTCTTGTCTTCATTCTAGCTTTTAGTGCTTGAAAATATTCATTTATGTTTTTCTCCCTATTATCTCCCATGTTGTTTAATATATCCAACAGTTGCTTTCCTACCGGTATATCAAAGCCAAAGTCTTTCCTACCAATATCGGGTACTTCCTTAGTAATGTATAGCATTAAGCATACAAGCAGATTTCCAAATCTGAAAGTTCCCTTCTTATCACCTTTGATTTTCTTCAGGTTGTCTATCAATTCATCTTTAAGCCATTCACACACATCAATTCTAGCATTATCATTTACCATGTCATATGCACTTTTAATTCGTAGGCTGGATACTGAGTTTAACCTATTTGCATGTGTTGCCTTATAACCAAGAATCATACTGACAAATCTGACATTTATGTCCTTTACATCATTGACTCTTAGGGATCTTTTGTCAAATGTTGTGTCGGTTAAGTTTGTCACAATATCATTAGAAACTTTCTTAGTTCTGTCAGGCCTGCTACCGGTGGAAGGTAAGCCTATTACTGCCCTAACTACCTCTTTAGTGATCTTATGGATGGAATCTAACCAAAAGAATTCGCCATGGACTTTGCTTAGGACTATTCTTATCACATCTTTAGGAAATTTAGGGATGTTAAGAATATCCACAAAACCTAGAGTTTCCACTACCTTGTGTTCCGGTTTGATATTACCATTTGCATCGCAGATTACAGTCCTATACATATTCTTGGTTTCATCATCTCCTAGTTCCTCAATATGACAATGTATGTATATCCTAGGATCCTCTGCATAAACTACTCCCTTAGGTATTTTCGAGAATGCTCCTAGGGTATCATCTTTTTTTGCAAATTCGAGAATCAGTTTGAATACGGGTCTAGGGCGCTTGATAACCTCAATCACAGTAGGGTTTGCAATAAATTCAAGTGCAGATGAAGAAGCTATAGTTATAAATACCTCAATCTGCCTTTAGGATGATTTGCTTGAATGAACTGCTTCACTTTTTGCTAAGGATGCCTTCGCTCGGGAATTTTCGCGCTCTCGGAGATTTGAATGCTCGGTGAATAAAAAAGAGCCAAAACACTTACTATATAATGTTATTTTCTTCAACTACCACATTTAATGCTTGTCGGTTAAGTCAAAAACTTAACTCATCTGCCGGTAAAGAAGTAATTCAACTTCTCACCATCAACTGAGGGTATATTAGCATGTTTTTCAATTTGTTGCCAAACCCCCCAAAGGATTTTTCTTCAGTTAGATGAAGAGTCTCCTACCGATGGAGTGATACTTTGTTCTGTCGGTGGAGGAGTATTCCCATCAACATTCTGATCTGACTTTCTAATCCATTGCTTTGAGAATTCTTGCTTTACCTCTTCAACTTTTTCTTTACCTTTCAAGCTAGGTCCTTTGCTATTTGTCGGTGATGCTTTACTTCTACAAAATTTAGTAATATGTCCAATCTTGTTACAAGCATAACAGTCACATTGTTTTTTTGAATATTTTTTCCATATCCCATGCCGGTATGTGTTCTGTATTGATTAGATAAATGTCTAAATCTTCCACAAACATAACATCTTACATTCATTCTGCAATTTTTTGAATTGTGACCAACTTTGTTGCATTTAGAACATTGACCGTAGGGTGCATTAGTGTTATGATAATTTCTAGATCTACACTGATTTGCTCTATGACCATAGTTGTTGTAGTTAAAGCATTTCCCATTAAATTTGTAAGCATTAGGTTGTCTTACCAGTTTGTTGTGATCATGATTGTTTGCAGTACCGGAGCTTTCACCAACTTCAAAGCCAAGGCCATTTGTATCACCATTAGGTTTCTGATTCTTCAGTATGTCATCAAGTTCTTCTGAACTTTTCTTGAATTTCTCCTTGTGTTGATTTGCAGTAGCCAATTCATTTTCCAAGAAATCTTTCTGTCTCATGAGTTCAGTTTTGTCATGTTCTAAGTGAATTAGATCTGTCTTTAGCATATCATTCTCATGACTGAGTCTTAGATTTTGATTTGTAGCATCATTGATTCTTTTAGCCAATTCATCTTCATTCTTCTAGCCAATTCATCTTCATTCTTCTTTCTATCTTCAATTTCTTTACAAAATCTCATAGACATATCTTGCATCTATTCTTCATTGTACTGTTTTCTTGTCTCAGTTTGTTCACCAGATCATTAAGAGTTTCCTTTTCATCATCATCATTCTGCATCTTTTCACAAAGTTATCTTCCTTTGTTTCTTGCAATAGAGAGATTCTCTTGAAGTCCTCGAATGATATCTTGTGCAGCCTTCAGATCATCTTCAAGTTTGATATTCTTCACCTTTTCTACATCATAGTCTAAAAGAGTTGTTTCCAATTGCTTTCTCAAGTTTTCCATCTCTACCGGTGTCAAGATCTTCCTCAAGCTATTAGGCTTTTGAAAATAGAGGACCATGCTCTGATACCAATTGTTAGGATTCCCAAAGATACTGAGAGGGGGGGTGAATCAGTATCTGACCGATATATGTATTTTCTTAACTTATAACATGAAAAGCATTTCAAAACTGTGTACCGGTAAACCAAAAATAATGCACTAAATAAGAATAACAACCACAACATGAAAGACACACCATAACACAATATCTTAATGAGGAAACGCGGTGTGGGAAAAACCTCGGTGGGATTTGTGACCCACAATATTCGCTTACTGGCCAATAAGAGAATATTACTGTTACAATAGGGGCCTGCACATGCAGGAAGGCCAAGTGCCTAGAGCTCACTGCTCATTTACAAAAGAAGTCACACTGACTTACAAGATTGGACTATACAAATCCAATATCATGTACTACTTCAGATCAACATCTACCATGCCAAATTCAGTATTGGTTTAAACTCTGCAATAATCATAAACCCTTAACCAAAATCTGCCTTACAACTCGCATATTAGGTCTGCAATCATCCTTCCATTTCATTACCTAAATGATCTACAATGATCTCATACTTATATGAGTCATATTACAATCCACCAAGTCGGCTTACAAAAGGTTTTTACAATTAAATACAAAATACATTTATACAAATTCTTGTCGGCCATGGTGCCAGTGATCAATCTTTTCAGTGCTGGTGAACTGTGTGTCAGTGTAGAGTCTGCCGGTGTCGGTGACTATGCCTGTATCATATGATTGTAAGGTTGCCAATAATGAAAATACCTTCAATCACCTACAATTTCTCATTGGAGTGTGCATTTGCCAACATTGCCTACAATGACAACACCATGAGCCCGAATGAGTGTCAATTGCCAATAGTGAGATTATGTTTGAAGCATCCAAGGTCAAAGAGACCAATAGATAGCACAATAAAGAGAGAATAATTTTTTTGATGAGAATAAATTGTATTCTAATCAAGATGCAAAAGAGATCAACTAGATCACTCGATACAATGAAAGATGAGTATGCTTATAAAGGCAAGGCTAAGAGACAAGAGAGCACACAAAGATGACATGTGGCTCAATGAGATGCAAGGGTAGGTAGGGGTAACAATAAAATATTCCACATGAGGTGGATAACCCATCGAAGGTAGAATTATCAACCCACGATAAGTGGATATGATAAAGTAACAACAAGATCACACCACCATAAAAGGTGGAAATTCTCCTACATACACACTCCCAATGTATGTACATCTCCCTAAGTGTCGCATATGTAAACTACAATGTTATGCATGTACTTAAGTAAACTTAAGCAAAGTGTAATTATATCCAAGATGAATAAATAATTAAACCAACATTCTTAAATATTGTATTTTTGTTATGTCTTGATTTAATCAAAGGTTATAAGTATGATTTTGAATTTATTTTTAAAATTTAAAATTCATTATGATTTTAAATTTATTTAGTTTTAACTATTTGGTTATTGATTTGTGTCAAAAGATTTATATCACACACTTAAAATATATAGAAGAACATTACCACTAAATATTTATAATCATCTAGAATGCATGGCTCAAAATCACTTACTAGTAGTATTCATAGTTCATAGCTCAATCACTTATATTCCACATTAACCATTCCAATTTAAACTATCTTTAACATTAGCAAATTTGAAAACCCTAGAATTCTTATAGTAAGTCATTTAATCATTCATTACACATTTGTCAAGTCTCAAAATCCTCATTAACATAATCTGTCAATATCATATACATGTATTATATGATATAGTTTTAAACTTATTAAATCAGTTGAAACAAATAAACATAAAAGAGAAGATAATATACAAGTTGCACATCCTATTTTAGCAAGCTTTAATGTTTTTCTTAAACATCATGAAACACCAATGCAAAAACAAGTATAAATGAGTCATATACTTTCACGTATAATATTTTAAAGGAAATACAAAGAGAGAAAAAAAAAGCATTCAAATGCATATTGTTAGTGGGCCCATGAGTTTGGGTATATTCTCAATAATCCATACTACATGTACCCACTCTTATGTTTGTTAGTTGAAACCTATGATACTGTTGGTGTTATTATTTTTGCAATGACTTGGATATAGCAAGATGTGAAGATCATTTCATTTATCATGGTTGGAGATTAACCCAAAATGACCAATCTATGTCAACCTCGAGCTCTTCTCTACAATATCAAAATCGCACCAAAGATTAAAAAAATGGAAGTAAACATGCTTACTGAAACTTGTGGGTACAACAAATATGTGGTACGATTGCAAGGCTAGTAGTTGAAAAGGTTGTTACAATTTGTTCATGAGTTACTAAATCAACCTTTTCAACTACTAGCCTTTGTAAATTTCAAGGTTGATTTTGCAAATAGTACGTCAAATAATTTCCATTTTCTCCTTTTCCACAGAGAATTGTAATCTTACAAATTTACTAGCCAAAAGGAATAGGTATACATGTAATGAAATTCATTAAAAATTGCCTCAATTTAGTGTTGCATACTAATAGTGCAAGACACATGGAAGTAAATACATGGTTTTTTCACATTATTTGTTAGGACTTCTAAATATTATGCTAAGTTTTATGAATGAAATGAAAAGTGGATGGTTTTTATTTTAACTTGTGGTGTGAAAGGGATTTTTTACCTAGATAGTTCATCACTTAGGTCCTCTTCAGACATGTTACTTAAGTTTACTCAAGCTACACATAGGATATTTATCACTTTAAGTGGACAATTATCACTTTATGTCTCAAGTCATAGATTAAGACACATGTCATAATCTTATGCAGTCCTATGTTCACATTGGTGTATATAACCAAGGGCTCTCCTTTATAATCTCAATTCTTTCTTTCAATCAATTTCTCATTTGCATTATTTGATAGAATAACATTATTCTTTCAAAGTTAATCTCTCTTGTCCTTTCATAAAGTGCCTAGATCTTGTTGGCAATTGACACTCATCTGGTGGATACTAATGCATGAATAATGGTACAGGGTTGTCATTGATGGCAAATATTCATGGAAATCCTATCTGGTAATTATGAATTTTAGTAACTGGAAGTGAATGTGATCCGGTGACAGATAACCAATATTTCAGGATAAGCAGAGCACTTTTGGTCTGGAAGCTTTCCGGTGACTGTGGTGGTGAAATTCGTGCATGGGATGATAGATCCGACATACAAAAATAATTTTAACATCATTTGGATGATTCACATATGTTTTTGGTGATCTGGTTCAAGCCAACTCATGATTACATGTTACATTACATGCTAAATTGAAAATTGTTTATTTTGTGATTGCGGATATATAAGACCAATGTAGAAGATCTTTTTGGTGTGTGGTATGGTGTGGTATGAGTGATTAGTGATCGAGAAACCTTTTTGGCACAGTTTCACATGCACATTCTTGATCTGGTAGCTGACTAAAAAGTAAAACATAACAGAGTAGCAAAGGTGTTACAACCAGATTTCTTCCACTTAACTAAAACTCATCTAGACATTGTTTGATGCTATTTTGGAGTTAAATCATTGTATTTATCATTTTAAATGATATGTAAGTCGGTGAGATTTCCATATTGTAATTTGAGTAGTGAGCTCTAGCCTATAAGCCTGAATGTAGGTGCATTCCTCTTTTGTAATATTGTTTTGCTATTGGCCATAGTAGAATAGTATTATGGGTTCAAATCCCACCGTGGTTTTTCCCATTTGGATTTCCACGTAAAAATCCTGGTGTTATGATTTTGTGGTTGATTGTCTTGTGTTTATGCATTTTACTTTCTTGCATATGCTTCTAATGGTTTGAGATTAAGTCATAAATTTCCTTTACCGATAGATCATTGATTCACACCCCCCCCCCCCCCCCCACCCTCTTAGTGATCCTTGATTCCAACAATTGGTATTAGATCCTAGTTCCTCCAAGGAAGCCTAACTGCTTGAGGAAGGCTTGAGAGATTGAATCAATGGATTCCAGTTTGCAGAGACAACTTTGTGTGGCACTTGAGGATCTTGATGCAACAAGAAATGAAATAAGTTCCTTAAAAAGAAACCTGAATGCAACTAAAGACTTCATAATGATTTGAAAGTTCAGGTCAACACTTCAAGAGACAAGAGGAAAGAATCGATGAACAAATATAAGGAGAAGGAAGAATAAATCATGGAAAATTAGGACAAAGCTGATGAATGTGATAAGCTCGCAAGATAAAATGTCGCATTGAAGAATGAGATGCAATCCATTGTGATGAAGTTGACTAAGGAGATTGAAGACCAAAAGAAGAATGAATAAAGTTTGACTCAATTATTGAAAGATAGATCAGATAAATGCTTCAAACTCACCTATGAGAATGATTAGTTGAATCTTGAGTTGACACAATCAAGGAATAATGGTCAAGAACTTGAGAGACAAATTGTTGCCTTAAGAGATGAACTTGCTACTGCTAATGAATACAAAGACAAATTCAATGCTACCTCGGCAAGGCTTGACGAGATGTTGGAAAGTCAGAGACATGGAAAATACATGAGAGGACATGGATATGAGAAAGGAGAATCCTCAGGATCTGGACAAAGCAATGCAAAGCCTAATCAAAAGAAGAGCAAGAATCCTCCGGTAGGACAACCTAATGCCTATAAATTCATCCAGTAGATATTTTACTTACAACAAATTTAGTCATATGGAAAATCAATGCAGAAGTGGGATGAATAATGGAATGAACAATGGTCATACCTTTATCGGTCAATGTTTCATATGCAATCATTTTGGTCACAAGTCAAACATGTGCAGAGTAGTAATGAACAATTTATAGAGCAAGAGATGTTATGCTTATGGGATGTTTGGACATATCTCTAACCAATGCAAGATGTGACCAAATCAGATGAATTTCAGACGTATATAGAAAAACGTTGTCTGCCATGCATGCAACAAAACAAGTCACATTGCAAAGTATTGCAGAAGCAAAAACAATGCTTCGGTAAAAAAAGACAAATTAGATGAGAAAGGAAAAGCAAAAGTAGAAGAGATCAAGAACAATCATGAGAAGATTTGGGTTAGGAAAGATGAATCCAAGGAAAATAGTGGATCTGCACCTGAATCCGATGTAGAATCTTCATCTGGTAACTAAGGCTTTTGGCCTTAGAGGGTGGCATTTTTATGCAAAATCTTGTAGAACCCCCTAGAGAGATCTGTGATTGACCGAGATTGATTGTAGATGTTTGGAAATAATTATCTAGAATTCATCATATCAATATTTAAATCCAGTAAGTTGGTTTATGCTGAACAAGGCATCCAGTTGAACCTTACCAGTGCATTTGTTTCAACTTAAAATTAGGGTTTGTGAAGGTAAAAGGGCAAAATGCGAATCATTTCTCACATTGCGATCAAAGAGTTGAAGCAACAGAGCAAGGCGAACTAGATTTCAAGGTGACGAAATCTTAAGGTGATTTGACAAAAGACCATTGTGCATCCGATAGAAGCAAAAAGTATTTACAAAAGTGTATTATGAACCCTAAAATTATTGAAATAACATCTTCTTCTGTTGATACTGTGTAGGGGAAAAAGCGAGACTAGGTTAATCATGCCCTAATCCTACCTTTTGACACACATTACGGAATACGAAAGAGCCTAGAGATATCGCACAATTGGCTACTTCTTTTGGTGAAAGAGAGAGCCACGGAATATCTATTAGGATTTCTATTCCCTTGTTGAAATTGTAAGATCAAGTAATGCAAGTTCAAACCCTAATCTCAAAATGCAAGTATGAACTAATAACAAGATTGCAGAATTGAGATTAAACAATGAACAACTATAAATACAAGGATGAAATAAGAATGAAGATGTGTACCTGGAGTCAAAATCGGACTGAAAATGTTCGGGATGGGGGCGCGGGCGCCACTGTCCTGAAAACTGCACCGGAAACTGCTGTTCTGCACTCTGGAACATTATCGGAAAGCTGTCTGCAAACTGTCTGTCCGGAGGACTAGGGCGCCCAGCGCCCCTGTCCTGGTAGGACCAGGGCGCCCAACGCCCCTGTCCCAGTCTTCTGCTCTGCAATTTGATACAGAGTGCTGTCTCGACCTTCTTTCTCCAGATCTATATCCCGCGGCGTCGTCTGAATCCCGAAACCTGCAATGATATCTGAAAAAGGGTGTATGGGCGGCTATATAGGGTTTTGCCTTAGTCAAACCCCCGCTTCGGTGATTTCCACCTCCACGAATAGCCAAGTTGTTTTGTAAAATGTATTGTGTGTGCAGACCTAGTGTGTGTGCAAGGTCCTAAAATGCAAGAAAGCAAACTAGAGCAACCTAGAAAGTAAACCCTAATTGCTTGTAAATGATAACGTAAATGCTCTAAATCAAGATGCAAAGTGATCTAAAGCATGAATAAATGATGTATTGAAGCTTATGTAAAGACATGAAAACAACATGAAATCATACCCAACCCTCAAGGGAGGAGTACAAGCCAATCTTCAGTCGGTAATCTCCTATTGTTCTTCAATGTCTTCCAAGCCCTAAGTGGATGAATGAATTTGATAGATGCTTGATAGAAAGATGTTGTAAGATGTTGAAGTCTTCAAAGATCTGCCCTTTCGTTGCATATGAAGTTCCTGGAAACAAAAAATCGGATCCCTTCAAATGAGGAAAGAGAGCTTTTATGTATGAAACCCTAGGTCGTAAATTCGTATTTTGGCCGACCTAGAGATTGAATATCGCGCCAATTTCTTGGGGTTAAGCTTTATTTTATGATTGGATCGCGCTCCTAAAATTTCGGGAAAAATGTCCGGGACCATGTTGCACTCCGGGCGCCACGGTCCCGACAACTTTTCACCAAATTTTCAGGGCCGTCGGATATGATGATTTTAGAGAGAATCCCGAAGTTACAGGTGATTTCGAGATGTTTTGACCCCGAAACCAAGCCCCCAAGTTCGCAATAGGACTTAATTAGGGTTTTTGATTAAGTGGTGCATTGGAGGAATAAAATGCGAAGGGCGCGCTTTAGTGAAAAGGGCCCAATTCTATGATGTAGGGAATGATGAAATAGGACCTTAGACCTAATTAATTTGATTAATTAAGTGCTTAAGGAGAAATGCAATGCAGAATGTAAAATGCACTAAGGCGGGTGCTAAACTAGGTGTGAAATTGTACCACCCTAGCAAGTACGTACAATTTACGACGCTACATTTAGCCCCCACTTTAGCGGTCATATGAGTACTACGTGCATATGCAAGCTAAAGTACAGAAAAGTAAACATTATTTGAAAAAGGATATATCCATAAGTTGTCGGACGAAGCCCCCAGCGGTATCTGCAGTACACAGTTAGGAACCGCACCCTACAAAACACACGTTAGATCACAAAATCACCTAATGCTTACTAGGGAAAGTGATGAAATCTGTGAGTAGCTATATGCCCCCCCCCTGTTTCGACTTGCTTATTAGGGAGGTGAAACAGGGTAACATGTTTACTTGCGACAAATTGTGTAAGAGAGTATTGATGAGGGGTGCTCACTAAATAGGCTTCATCAGAGCACTTTTTGGAACATCCCGAGAGTAGGGGAAGGAAAATACGATTCCAACGCAACAAACGGTTCGAAAATCGCATCTCCCAAACTCAAGTTATGATAAAATGAATGATAGACGAGAATTAGGGTTTCAAAAAGTAAGAATAAGCAAACGAGAGTATATACCTCGAAAGTGACACTTGTATTCGTCACTTTGTTGATTTCAGAATACTATTCAGTGCAGCGGAGCCCACATAGCCATCATCATGCCTTCACGACGATCGGAGCGTCCCACGAGGATCGAGATCCTGCGCCAGGTCGTGATCGACGACGAGCCACTGGACGAGGTGAGTTGACTGAACATTTGACTTTTGATTCTTTCGCATTTTGACTTTTTTGTGATCGTATGCGGGCCTTGAAGGCTGACCGGGGCCCACCCAAGGCGCCATGGTCCCTGTGGGGCGCCCTGGTCCCCCCAGGGCGCCATGGTCCCTGGCAGGGGCGCCATGGTCCCTTCAGGGCGCCATGGTCCCCTCAGGGCGCCATGGTCCCTGACAGGGCGCCATGGTCCCCAATCAGGGCCTGGCGAGGGGTTACAAGGCTAGCATACAATGTACGACAGTTTGCATTAGCGTTCTTGATGATCGAGTACTGATTACAGTCATGTTTTGATGTTGCAAGGTCTCCCGTACATGAGAGAGCATACAGCGGGACATATTCTTCGCACTTTGCGAGATCAGATTCCGCGGCTGACTCAGTCAGAGAGAGACACACTATCGATTGTGGGATTGTGGTCTGTGATTCTCATGCCGGCCATTCGATTTCATCCTGCGATGCTGATGGCCTTGATGGAGCGATGGGATCTTGACACATGCACTTTTCACCTTCCAGTAGGAGAGCGGACGGTCACACTCGAGGATGTATACCGTATACTTTGTCTTCCTATCAGAGGAGCGACAGTTACATACGCGACCGATCGATCAATGGAGGATCATCAAAGAGAGCAGGTGTATTGCATAGGGAGAGTCATGCCAAGCGAGACGAGAGGTCGCATCATGGTCAGCTGGCTCTTACATCCTACAGGGGAGGTACCCCTTCTGAGACGCCTTATGATAGCCATCATAGCACTAGCCCTCTGCCCTAATGGGCGAGGGACGCATATGCATGGGGGTCTCACATGGTGTATCAGAGCGATGGAGAGACACAGGAGAGTGTATGCTTGGGGTTGGAGTATGCTTGCACATCTCTATCACGACCTTGAGGAGTATGTATTCGGACAAGGGTTCAGTTTGATGACATGCACACTTCTGCAGGTGTGGATTTTAGAGCACTTCACATGCACCAGGCCTGTCGGCTTTCCGCTGAGTACAGCGAGTGAGCGACCTAGGGTGTTCGCTTATCCACTTACCAGCGAGTGGAGATTTGGAGATTTGTTATATTGGAGAGTGATTTTTGACAGACTGACAGCCGAGGTGGTAGTGTGGAGACCTTACCTACAGATGCACAGATGGGATGGTATGGAGAGACAGTTAGCATGCCTACAGAGGAACCGCCTACTGCGAGGACGATATGCACACGTCATAGTCCCTTTCTACTTTGACCGAGTACGGAGGCAGTTCAGGCTAGAGCAGTGTGTTCCAGCCGATGTGCCCATCTATACTCGACACTCACGGGTCCTTCCCAGACCTAGAGCAGTAGCGAGACCGACGGTAGATGACATTGAGACTACAGACTTAGAGGGATCTGATCAGGATGTAGTCACTGACTACTCTACAGAGCCTGGAGCACAGCGGAGGTACGTCTCATGGTTTATGAGATCATATCCAGGTCCTATCTTTTCACCAGATCATCCGACAGGCTATCCAGGCCCATGGAGACATGGAGACCAAGACGAGGACCAGGGATCCAGGTCAGAGGAGCCAGAGGTGGGAGAGGATCATGAGGAGGCGGGAGATCCTGATCCACCTACAGGCGATCAGTCCAGTGCCGAGGAGGAGGAGGATACAGATAGAGAGGAGGATGAGGGAGATGCAGGTGATGATGTGGATGAGGATGAGGATGACGAGGAGGAGGATAGAGATGATGAGGAGGAATCAGATGCAGCTCCCCACCATTCAGGAGACGATACCATAGCTCTGGATCCACCTCTTATTCCCCAACAGGGGGAACATGAGGCGATATAGAGACCTGTTCCTAGTACCGTCCAGCCTACACCCATCATGCACAGATTATTCGAGCGAGGGGAGCCTAGCGGTGCCCAGGCACAGATGGTACCATATCATGATCCCTACTGGCGTGATGGAGATCCAGGTATAGTAGTTTTATATTGATTGATTAATGTTTTGATGATATAGAATGGTACTAACAAAGAATCTGCTCTACTGCCACAGCTAATGTGCAGGAGTGGCGTTCCTTGATTCAGCAGGCAATGACAAACATTTCCATGATAGCAAAGATCCCCAGTTCCTCACAGATTGCCTATAGGCCTCAGGGGAATGCGGGTCGGCATGAGGACTTGTTTTCCCCATTCCGAGTACAGGTAGATATATGGAGGGAGAGAGAGAGAGTCTTATCAGAGGACGTCCAGCGGGCGCAGCAGAGAGAGAGAGTCCTATTAGAGGACCTCCAGCAGGCGCGGCGAGATCTAGCAGCAGCTCAGGCCGAGGCTACCACCTATCGCGCGATCCTTATGGATAGGGATCGCAGGAGTTCCTCTCGGAGTCACTCACGATCTGTATCGCGCTACACACCCATGGGTCCACCTTCACGGCCAGATCAGGAGGGAGCGTCCAGTCGACACTCTCCAGCCACTAGCCCTAGGGATAGGAGATGATTTTATGATGTAAAAGAGAGGTCACATTTTGGATATACAGTGACCTGTTTTTGTATACGATCCACACATATATATATATATATATATATATATATGTATATATACATGCTTCTCTTTTGTCTCAAATGTATTATCTTTAATGCTTAAAACAATGTATGTTTTGCTTTGATTAAATCTAATACATTTGGTAAATGTACATGTATGTTCAGAATTTAATTTCCATGTGATTGATTTCTCAATGCTCCATGATTAAATTGATACATGTGTGACTTAATTAAAATATTTAATCAAGTACTACATTGATGATAAGGAAGACATATGCATTAAGTCTAAGAATCATATAACTAATGTGATTTAATTCTGAATTTAAACACAACATGATACCATTCTACTTAACACATAAAGACACTGTATAATATGCTAGCATAATAGGAATGTAAATCTTTTACAATTTACATAAATGAATTCAAGACAAACTATAAAGTAAGAAGACACGCTTGTCAGGAACGAAGCAATATAGATTAAACAACATAACATTTAATTCTATTTTGCTTTAATTAAGAGATACTAACATATTATCCAATGTTGAAGAATTGAAAAAGAAGATAGATGAAGAATTAAGCATAATATCTACGCAAGTGCATAGCATTAATAGGTTCTTTAAGAGGCGTACCGTCTACATCCGCTATTTTGTAAGCACCTAATCCATAATCCTCAATAACGATATATGGTCCAAGCCAATTAGGACTAAATTTTCCCTTTTCTGCAGGTAAGGCATTCACATTGCGCTGATTCTCATAAAGGACTAAGTCGCCTACTGAGAAGGAACGTTGAATGACCTTATCATTATAGCTTCGTTGTAGAGTTTTGTGATACGCTTGAATATGCTCAAGAGCGTTTATCCGATGTTCATCAAGCATCTCAAGCTGTTGAAGTCGTTGTTCTCTATAAGAGTCATCATCTACTATACCTTTGAGAGAAACCCTACGTGATGGAATCTCCAATTCTAAGGGCATAATAGCGTCAGCACCATAAACAAGATTATAAGGAGTAGTTCCCGTAGCAATTCGTACACTCGTTCGGTAGGCCCAAAGAGCATAGATTAGCTGGTTACTCCAATCCTTACCATGCTTATTCATGGTTTTGCGAAGAATTTGTTCAATTATCTTATTGGATGATTCAGCTTGACCATTTGACTGAGGATAGTATGGTGTAGAAAATCGATGTTTGATATGATACTTCTCGAGGAATTTCTTCACGTCCTTGTTCTTAAATGATGTCCCATTATCTGAGATAATAGTAGAAGGTATCCCGAATCGAGAAATGATGTTTTCTAGAAGAAATTGACAAATCACTTCAGCAGTGGTAGAGCGAAGGGGAATAGCTTCTACCCACTTCGTAAGTAATCTGTTGCGGTTATAATGAAGGTGTGTCCTTGAGATGAAGGAGGAGAGATTTTACCAATAAGATCCAAACCCCATGCAGAGAAAGGCTAAGAAGCTACTTGAGAACGGAGTTCTTGGGCAGGAGCATGAATCAGATTATTGTGTTGTTGACATTGATGACATTTTTTAACAAATGAAAAGGAATCCTTCTGCATAGTTTGCCAATAGTATCCCATACGAAGCAATCTATGAACCAAGGATTTGCCCCCAAAATGCCCCCCACAGGCACCTGAATGTGCCTCTTCAAGAGCAACAGGGATTTCCGACTTGTTAAGACAACGAAGGAGAAGACCATCATAACCCCTTCAGTAAAGGACATTAGAAAGAATGATATACCTAGCAGACAGCTTGCGGATTCTAGCCCTAGTGTTCCTATTAGCGGAATCAGGAAAGGTACCATCAGTCAAATATCTTACGATATGCGAGTACCATTCGTCTGAGTCTACAAAGTCACAACATGTTACCAGACTAGAATCGTCTACAATAGCTGGAGAAATAAGGTTGTGAATAACAAATTTAAGATCAACCACAGGGTCCTCTAAAGATACAAGAGAAGCCACACATGCCATTGCATCCGCATGTCGATTATCTTTTCGAGGAACGGGTTCCATAGTATAAGAATCGAAATTTTGTAATAAAGAGACAACAAGGTCTTTATATTGTGATAATTTGTCTTGTTTTGCTTGATATATTCCTGTTACTTGTCTTATAATCAATTGTGAATCTCCATAGATATGTATGTGTTTTATATTCAGAGCTAAGGCCTCTTTTATTCCCGCTATAAGAGCCTCATACTCAGCAATGTTATTGGTACACAGGAAATTTAGGCGATATGATAAAGGAATGGACTTCTTCGTAGGAGAAATCAGAACAACCCCTGCCCCCGATCCCGTACGACACTTAAAGCCATCAAAGTATAACTCCCAAGTTTCATCTTTCTCTATAGAAAGAATGAAGTCGTCAGGAAAAGACTCAGGGTTAGGGAAGGAGAAAGGTGAAGGGGCCTCAACTAAGTGATCGGTCAACGCTTGTCCTTTAATTCCTCTTTGTGAAACAAATTTAAGGTCAAATTCAGTTAACATCATAACCCACTTAGCTAGACGTCCTGATAAATCAGTTTTAGAGAAAAGATGCTTCAAAGGATCAAACTTTACCATGACATGGACTTCTGAATTCAAAAGATAATGTCTCAATTTTTGAGTCGCAAATACCAAGGCCAAGCATTGTCTTTCTATCGCAGAATATCGGGTCTCATAATCGAGTAAGGTACGACTTATGTAATAAACCAGACATTCCTTCCCATCTTTATCATGTTGTGCCAACAAGGCTGTGAGAGCATGAGAGAAAGCAGCTGTATGCAGAAGGAAAGGTTTAGAAGGTTCGGCAGGTTGAAGATAGGAGGACTAGCCAAATACACTTTTAAATCTTCAAATGCTTGCTGACAATCCTCATTCCATTGAAAAGTGATATCCTTTTTAAGAAGTTGAGTAAAAGGAAAGGTACGATCCGCAAGCTGAGACATGAACCTACGAATAGCTTGAATCTTTCCTTGTAAGCTTTTAAGTTGAGACACATTTCTAGGAGGTGGCATGTTGACAATAGCATCTATTTTCTTAGTATCCACCTCAATCCCACGATGCGAAACTATGAACCCTAATAGTTTTCCACTATCCACACCAAAAACACATTTTTGGGGATTCAAGCGCATGTGATATTTACGAATTCTTTCAAAGATTTGACGAAGGACTTTAACATGATCCATGCGAAGAAAGGATTTGGCCAAAATATCATCAACATAATCCTCTAAAATCTTATGCATATAATCATGAAAGATAAGGGTCATCGCTCGTTGATAAGTCGCACCGGCATTTTTAAGTCCAAAAGGCATCATTATCCAACAAAACGTACCCCAAGGAGTGGTGAAAGTAGTTTTGAATTGATCTTGAGGATTAATAAAAATTTGATTGTAACCTGAAAAACCATCCATGAAGGATAACAAGGCATGTCCTGCCGTAGAATCAACTATCATGTCAATGTTTGGAAGAGGGAAATCATCTTTCAAGGAAGCTTTATTCAAATCTCGAAAGTCAGTACACATTCTTATTTTGTTGTCTGGTTTAGCCACAGCGACAATATTTGAAATCCATGGGGAATAGTCAATAGGGCGGATAAATCCAGCCTCCAATAATTTTTCAATCTCAGCCTTAACAAGCAGAGCCACCTTAGGATTCATTTTTTGAATCTTTTTTTTCACGGGCTTAGCATCAGGAACTAAGACAATATTATGAGTAACGATCTTAGGATCTATACCAGGCATGTCAGAATATGCCCAAGAAAAGATCTCAGGGAATTCATGCAATAGTTCTTCATATTGTTTATGTTCCTCTTCATCCAAACATTTCCCAATTTTAATGACTTTCTCTTTATTGCAAGGATCCATCTTAACATCAGTGGTGTCACTTATGAGAAGATTACTTTGTTGAGGAGTATCCTTTAACTGAGGGAATTCTTTCACAATCTCGTCATTATCAATCTCTTTTCCAAAATAGGCTTCAGTGTTCAAATAATAAGGGAGTCCCCTATTGTGATGATAACAAGGAAGAGTGTCATAGGCTCCCAAGAACTCAGCTAAAGCATCGTCGGTAGGGAAGATATCCAAAGCACAGTCACCCTAAGGATCCCCATCAATATACTCAGGGTGTTGCATTGATAGAGATGTAGAAATAGCATTAACACTAATGCATGGTCTTTTAGAAGCTTTAGTACGTCTGCAGGGATTATAGCCAAGTCCAAAGGCATAATTGTGAAAATTAGTCTCTAGAGGAACTCTTATCCCTTGTTCATGAGCACCACAACCTTTTCCATGATACCCATGCTTAGCAAAAATGCGAAAACCACGACCATAATGATCAGCCATTTCAGGAAGAGAAGGTGGTTTTTCATAAGACAAAGAATCAAACTCTTCATAATTATAGATGTGAGGAGAAGAAGTTTGAGAAGCGGCCACAAAATTATTACTCATAGATTCAGGTAAGGTTGATTGATTTTTAGCTTCTTCTTTCTTTTCAACTTTATGATTTTCAGCTTCTTCCTTCTTTTCAACTTTATGATTTTCAGCTTCTTCCTTCTTTTCAATTTTAATTTCTCTAGAAGGAACCTTATATTCACCTACAAAGGTAGGGTTAAAATCAAGAGATCCCCAATCATCCTCTACGAGAACCTTCTCAGGATCAAAATCCTTTTTATGTGTAGTTTCAAGTCGAGAAGGATCCTCTTCAGGAGCTCCAGACTCATCCAAAGAATTCCGATCATCGGAGAGCGAGGATTCATCGATAGGTTTCTTGTTTAAAGAGTCATCACTAGACGAGGATGGCTTAGAAGAACTCCCTTTGGAAGTAGATGTTTGTAGACAAGCTTGAAAATTAGTATCACCCATCAAGGTGTATGTCTTATTGTTATAAATGAATTTAACTTGTCTATGCAATGTAGAGGGGACAGCTTGCATGCTGTGAATCCAAGGCCTCCCTAATAACAAGTTATATGTTAAATTTCCCGGCATAACATGGATAGGAGTAGGCAAAGTAACAGGTCCCACTGTGAGAGGTAAGGTGATGATACCTAATGAAGTCTTAGCCACATTGTCAAAGCCACGAATGGGACGAGAGTCAGGCTCAATAAGAGACGTATCCACATTCATCTTATGCAATAAATTAATGCTACACACATTAAGGCCAGAGCCATTATCTATTAGTGTTCGTCTTATAGCAGTGTCTTTCATGATAACCACAATCATCAAGGGATCATATTGTTGTTGAATTTCACTAGTAGGCAACTCATCTTGGGAAAACACAATTTGAGCTTTAGGATTCATCACAGAGTTAACAAAAGATGCTATATTACTAGATGTATTCGGTGGAGGAACATTCAAATCTTTCAAGGCATCTTGTAACATTCCATGATAAGCGGAAGAAGTTTGAATCAAATCCCAAAGGGATATCTTAGTAGGGGTAGCTTTAAGTTGTTCTATGAGATCATATTCCTTACCCATAACTTGCGAAATACGGGGAGCTTGAGGAAGAATTGGTTGAGGATTAGGAAGGGAAACTGGAATAACAGGAGGAGGATTAGGTTGCCTATTATTTCTAGTATGATAAGTATGGGCAACCGCATGATAACTCTCTCTAGTTATTTGTTTAGCATAATTGTAAGGACTTACAGGTTTTCTTCCTTGTACGGTGATGATTGGTTTATTCGGGGTACGAAAGGAATCATGATCATACCTTCCTTGGACAGTAAGGAGAGGTGATTTAAGAACTTGAAAGGTGGGAGAAGGATAAGCACCTTGGACTTCAAAGAGAGGCTTATTATGTTCATTCAAGTTTATCATGTTAACCAATTTAGAGGCCTTGTTCTTGTTTAAAGATTTCGATAAAGCCACAAAGTCATCAAGAGCATCATCCAACAAAGCATGATCATATCGGTTAAAAGGTTTGTCTTTTGATTCAAAAGGAGACATCTCCTCATAGAGGGGATTATTGAAAACAACCATGTTACTAGATTCAGGGGAAGAGTTGATAGGAATGTATCCTTGAGAGGAATCATTCGACTTATCTTTCTCATCACACCTAAATGGCATAGTAACAAGGTTTATGAGTTTTTGGTAAAATGAAGGTTTGGCATCTTTAGGGTTTAAAAACTCATCTAAAGCTTCATCTAATTCATCTTGGCTATACTCATAATAATCATCAAAAGCATGAACATTTTGCAAATAAAAATCTGACATTTTGAAAAGATTGCATAAAATTTAAACACACAATGCAAAGAAACACACTTTTTTTTTTTTTTTCTTTAATGAAAATGAAATGAAAACACACTAAATCTAGATCTAGATCTAACAAATGTAATGCAAGAGGAAGCAATGATAGATTCACGTCGGGTTCACCAAAATGTGTAGGGGAAAAAGCGAGACTAGGTTAATCATGCCCTAATCCTACCTTTTGACACACATTACGGAATACGAAAGAGCCTAGAGATATCGCACAATTGGCTACTTCTTTTGGTGAAAGAGAGAGCCACGGGATATCTATTAGGATTTCTATTCCCTTGTTGAAATTGTAAGATCAAGTAATGCAAGTTCAAACCCTAATCTCAAAATGCAAGTATGAACTAATAACAAGATTGCAGAATTGAGATTAAACAATGAACAGCTGTAAATACAAGGATGAAATAAGAATGCAGATGTGTACCTGGAGTCAAAATCGGACTGAAAATGTTCGGGACGGGGGCGCGGGCGCCACTGTCCTGAAAACTGCACCGGAAACTGTTGTTCTGCACTCTGGAACACTATCGGAAAGCTATCTGCAAACTGTCTGTCCGGAGGACCAGGGCGCCCAGCGCCCCTGTCATGGTAGGACCAGGGCGCCCAGCGCCCCTGTCCCAGTCTTCTGCTCTGCAATTTGATACAGAGTGCTGTCTCGACCTTCTTTCTCCGGATCTATATCCCGCGGCGTCGTCTGAATCCCGAAACCTGCAATGATATCTGAAAAAGGGTGTATGGGCGGCTATATAGGGTTTTGCCTTAGTCAAACCCCCACTTCGGTGATTTCCACCTCCACGAATAGCCAAGTTGTTTTGTAAAATGTATTGTGTGTGCAGACCTAGTGTGTGTGCAAGGTCCTAAAATGCAAGAAAGCAAACTAGAGCAACCTAGAAAGTAAACCCTAATTGCTTGTAAATGATAACGTAAATGCTCTAAATCAAGATGCAAAGTGATCTAAAGCATGAATAAATGATGTATTGAAGCTTATGTAAAGACATGAAAACAACATGAAATCATACCCAACCCTCAAGGGAGGAGTACAAGCCAATCTTCAGTCGGTAATCTCCTATTGTTCTTCAATGTCTTCCAAGCCCTAAGTGGATGAATGAATTTGATAGATGCTTGATAGAAAGATGTTGTAAGATGTTGAAGTCTTCAAAGATCTGCCCTTTCGCTGCATATGAAGTTCCTGGAAACAAAAAATCGGATCCCTTCAAATGAGGAAAGAGAGCTTTTATGTATGAAACCCTAGGTCGTAAATTCGTATTTTGGCTGACCTAGAGATTGAATATCGCGCCAATTTCTTGGGGTTAAGCTTTATTTTATGATTGGATCGCGCTCCTAAAATTTCGGGAAAAATGTCCGGGACCATGTTGCACTCCGGGCGCCACGGTCCCGACAACTTTTCACCAAATTTTCAGGGCCGTCGGATATGATGATTTTAGAGAGAATCCCGAAGTTACAGGTGATTTCGAGATGTTTTGACCCCGAAACCAAGCCCCCAAGTTCGCAATAGGACTTAATTAGGGTTTTTGATTAAGTGGTGCATTGGAGGAATAAAATGCGAAGGGCGCGCTTTAGTGAAAAGGGCCCAATTCTATGATGTAGGGAATGATGAAATAGGACCTTAGACCTAATTAATTTGATTAATTAAGTGCTTAAGGAGAAATGCAATGCAGAATGTAAAATGCACTAAGGCGGGTGCTAAACTAGGTGTGAAATTGTACCACCCTAGCAAGTGCGTACAATTTACGACGCTACAGATACACCTTTAGTAGTAGAGGTTTCTGAACATGCAAGGCCAAAATTTAACATCCATTTAAGTCTGTTAAAGATGATCCAAACGGTTTTTTTTGTCTGTTCCATATAGAGTTTTGCATGTTGATGATGTGAGGGCATACATTCATTGTACAATTAAGGAAACTTGGAATAAGGACATCTTAACCCTGTATACTGACCATATAATGGATGAAGTTAGAAATCCCAAGTCGGAATATGCTCAATTGCAGAGGAAGATTTTCACGCAGTTTGTTCACTTTCCATCATTCAATGAGGATGAATGGGTGAGGTACATTCTAAGTCGTGTGCACGATGAGTTTATCTGGTTGGAAAAACCATACAAGATAACCAAGCAGACCATCCATGCAGTCATGTCTAAATCAAACTAGTGGAAAACCTAATATGAGGAAGGTGACAAACCCAACTATTACAAAGCTAACTAGTGCACAATTTGACATCAGAACTATGACCATTGATGATATCCTAGAGCATGATGTGAGATTTGCAGATCCATGATCATTGGCTATAAAGTTTGCCAGTCTACCAGACTGAATTTTGTCTTCGGTACTGCAATTAATGCAACTTATCAGATGGTGAAAGAGGACATGCAATATGATCTATGTTCAGTCCTTCTTGAAGAGCTTCTCGGCAATTTGAAGAAGATTAAATATGGTAAGAAGCATGTTTTTAAATTTGGTTCTCTAATTATCTATTTTGCATTTTACTTCATGAATAAGATCCCCAACACAGGCAGAGTCCAATGGTTTTATGACTTACCAGTGGCCTTTCAGATCAAGCAAGGCATGCAGAGATTCATAAACAAAGAGAATCAGACAACTGCCCTATGGAGCTTCTTTAAAATTTTCCAAGGCAGAATGAAGAATAGAGTAAGGATCCATACAGAGGTAGTAGACAAATATGTAGACACTATTTATTTTATGATAGATAAAGACCAATGCCATATGGAGGCGGTAGAACCAAGAGCAATGTGGATTTTTAACAATGGGCTATGAGGTTGATACCCAAACACTTGAGGTCTATGCTCAACACCTTCTAAGAAAACCGGTGGACTCAAATGAACCAAGATTTGGCACCTTCAAGGAGAAGGATGTGGAGTTACATGAGAAATTCACCCAGTCGACAAGAAAAATAAAGGTATGTAAAATGGTTGAGGAAGTGGCTGTACAAATGGGATTCACTGTAGAGGTAGTCAAGCAAGCGAGGGAGAAGAAGACGCAAATGGAAGCTAAAGAGGAATCAAATAAGCCTAAGGCTAAACCAGTTCCCTCCTAGTCAGAGCCTAAGGAGACTAAGTCTTCTTCTACTCCGGTGAAGTCATCTGCAGCTCAAAGCTCATCTAGAAAAGGAATGTTGAAGCAGAAGCAGAAGCCAAAAAGAACTTATGTAGTTGTATCTCCTATTTCTTTTGAGATTGAGTCATATGAGGAAGCATATAAAGTAAAGGAGGAAGGAGAATTTTTCAGGGTAATTAGGAAACTGTAGTCTGGTGGTGCCCAACCGAGAAAGAAAACACAATGTGAACCCTCTCTAATCGGCAGGCCTAAAAGAGGAAGAAGGGTAAGAAAAAAATTCGATAAGGACATTGAATCCGACAAGGTGGAAGGTAAATATACCTTTATTCCTCCATTAACTACAAAAGAGCTAACCGATAAATTTTTTAAGGATGGTAATCTTAAAAATATCAGTTATACTATGATGATTTTGATGAGAATGAGCAAAGAGAATTTGAGGAGGTTGTTGTGTTGCATTTTCACAACCAACAAGTCATTAATTGAGTTAGAACATAGAATTCCAAAAGATTTGTATAATATTCTTGATGCTAGAAGGCTAACTACAAGTAGACTAGATAAAGAAATGAAAGAGCGTGAATTGATAAATATCAATGCTTTCATATCTCAAGAAGAAGTTGTTAATCTTATGGAGCTGACCAACCAAAAGGAATTCAGAAGCAAAAACAAAGTCAATAGACTTATGGTTGGCAGGGTTGAAGAAGTAAGAAAAGAGACTGAAGAAATATGGAAAAGGTTCCTAAAGGACAATCAATTACCAATCAACCTTAAGTATGATGATGAACCTCTAAAGGAAGATACTTTGCATCTGGTAGACCATGCCAATGTAACTCTTGATGCAGTAGACAACCAAAATCCTCCAATTGATCATCCAGAGACAATGGAAGCGAAAGGTGAAGAGGCTAAAGAGACTCCTAAAGATGATACTGCACCAAGTGGCGACACCGATGCATAGGTCAAGGATAAAGAAGTAGCTCTTATTAAGTAGGAACATGATATAGGAAAAGGAGAAGCGGTGAAGGAGAAGGTATAATATAAGGCAGAAGAAGTAGATAAGGAAAAGCAGAGAACTAACAATGTCCTAACAATCATGGCAATTGACACTCCGAAGGACAAAGGGAAAAGAGTTCTCCTGCAAATCTCCATCAATTTTGATAAACCGCTTGACATTGGTTAGATGTCCTTGGAAGAAAGGCTAATGGTAGCTGTAACAGTCCAAGCTCAAGCTAGTCAGGACTTGGTAAAATCTGAGACTAAGGACAAGAGGTTGATTGAGATGTCTGTGAGTGTTTTGTAGAAGGTGGTACCAGAAGTGCAACTAGATCCAAACTCCAACCACTTCGGTAAGCTCTTATAGTTAATTAACAATATTAGTACCAATTTTGAATCACCGGAGAAGGCAACCACCAAGAAGGTATTGGATAGATTCAAGGAGGTGAGAATGCAGACCTTTTGAAAAATGATTGAAGACAACAAAGTAAGATTAAATAAAGGACTGCAAACTATCTCTAAGGTATTGAGTGAAGGTGGGAAGATATGCAAATCATGCCTCTCATTGTCCAAGTTCACCTCAGATGTAGATAAGCAGATAAGTGTCTATTAGGGCAAACTTGACAATATAGCTCAATCATTGGATTCTAATGTTGCCCTTTCCAGCAGTATAGAAGGTCAGTTGTTGACTTGTATTGACCAAATCTCGAGCCTTAATTCAGATAAGGAGAAAATTTTGAGGTGGGTCGGTGAGCTCCGGAACCTTATTGGTCCCTGGATGGACACCGTGTTGAGCATTAAAGTTGATTGCTTGAAGACAATGACTCAACCGGTTCTGTCTAAATTGAAATATGTGGAGATTTATGTCTATGTTTTCAATGCATTCTTCAAGTGGAAAACTTGAAGAATGGGTGGGATACCCACAGGATTTTTTAAGACCATTTTTGCAGATATCTTCAAGTATATATAGAGTATCCGGTATATACCCTTGTATATGAGTTTTGGTGCAAGCACCCCAACTTTGGCATTGTTGTCAAAGGGGGAGAGTAGAGTAAAAAATATACAGAATGATACAAGTTTTTTAGATTTTGGTCAAGGAGGAGCCTTAGAAATTTTGGTCCAGTATCCAGGTTGTTTCAACACTTAATCATTTTTCAGACATTTTTCACGAGTGTTGCCATCAATGCCAAAGAGGGAGATTGTTGGCAATTGACACTCATCTGGTGGATACTAATGCATGAATAATGGTCTAGGGTTGTCATTGATGGAAAATCTTCAAAGCAATCATATTTTGTAATCATGAATGTTGGTAATCAGAAGCGAATGTGATCTAGTGACAAATAACTGGTATTTCAGGATAATCAGAGCAGTTTTGGTCTGGAAGCTTTCTGGTGATTGCGGTGGTGAAATTCATGCATGGGATGATAGGGTTGACATATAGAAATCATTTTAAAATCATTTGGCTGGTCCACATATTTTTTTGGTGATCTGGTTCAAGCCGACTCATGATTACATGTTACATTACAAGTCGACTTGAAAATTGTTTATTTTGTGATTGCGAATATATAAGACCGATGCAAAAGATATTTTTGGTGTGTGCTATGGTGTGGTATGATCAAGAAACCTTTTTGGCATAGTTTCATGTGTGCATTCTTGATTCGGTAGTTGAATGAGAAGCAAAACAGAGCAGAGTAGTAGAGGTGTTACAGTCAGATTTCTTCCACTTAACTGGAACTCATCTAGGCATTGTTTGATGCTATTTTGGAGTTCAATCATTGTATATGTCATTGTGAATTATATGAAAGTTAGTGAGACTTCCATATTGTAATTTGAGCAGTGAGCTCTAGGTTGTAAGCCTGAATGTAGGTGCATTCCCCTTTTGTAATATTGTTTTGCTATTGGCCATAGTAGAATAATATAGTGGGTTCAAATATCTTTGTGGTTTTTCCCATTTAGGTTTCCACATAAAAATCTTGATGTTATGATTTTGTGGTTGGTTGTCTTGTGTTTTTGCATTTTACTTTCTTACATATGCTTCTGGTGGTTTGAGATTTAAGTCATAAAATTCCTTTACTGATAGATCACTGATTCACCCCCCCTCTCAGTGATCCTTGATTCCAATAGATCTTAGGTGGATATAATCCTCAACTGAATCTTGCATGGTATAGAGTATTATATACCAACTCTTACATTACCAATGTGTATGAGTTGCATATATGCATGTTGTAATGACTAAGTTTGTGTATACACACAAAGATAGATGAGAACTTAAATCAATTACTATTTAGGTTCCAATTACTAAATCTCCTCATTTGTCAATATTTGACATTGAGAACTTCAATTGTCATTCTTAACAATTATGAATCAAGAAAAAGAGTTGTATGTATGTGGATTGTTGATCTTCATTTAGGAGATGGTTATCACAATGAATGTGTGCATAACTTGATATCATAGTTCAATGGGAGCTTTGGAAATGGTATGGATTCATCACTTGGTGATGGGTGACCTTCTATAGTGGTTGTTAGTCATGGAGAAACTCTTGGACCATGTTTCTTGTATATACTGATATTTTTTTGTCATCTTGAGTTCTATTGATAGGAGATGGTTATCTTCATGTGATTTGAAGATGTTGACATCTTGTTCCCATGGAGGACACTTAGAGTCTTCAGTTGAGGTGCTAATTTGATAAATAGTTCTTTTTATGGGATGTATGCTATTGTGCAATGGTATAATCTTTATTTAAGATTAGAGTTTTGGCATAATACAAGTATTTTCAGGAGAAAATATGCTCATTTGTGACATATGATCTTCTTTTAAGATGTAGGTCACATCATCATGGTTAGTTCTTGATTTTGTAATTAGATATTTGATGGTGACTTGACACAATTTGGTTGATGAGTGGTACAATCATTTTTGTTGTGAGCTATTGGTTATTGTGGTGTTGCCTCGAAGTTCAATTGAGATGATCGAGTGTACCTGATTTTAGATTTGGATTAGTTCAGAGATATCTTACTCTTAGTGTCATGTGTTCAGATGGTTAATCTTTTATGGGGTTTTAGTAGGAACATTGAGGAGTCTATAGTTGGGTTAGACATATTGAGGTGAGTTATTGGAGAGATTCATTATATCTTCATGTTTTCTAGAGAAGCAATCCCATTCTCCACTGTTAGTCCTCTTAACAACGAATCATTTAATAGGTATGCCCATTTTTTTTGTTTGTTGAAGCAACCAATATTTTCTTGTAAATTCAAACTTTTCTACAAATAAGCAATGTGCAAAATTAAAAATAATAAGAATGTGTCTTTAAAATGTGCAAATGACCCTTGTTTATAGAGGCAAGCAAGAAGAGGTGAGAAAGTAGGAGTCAAACTTTTCTCACCCCTCCAAGTATGAAACAGGTGTAGGACTCTATAGATAAGTGTCGAGACACTTGGTGAGGAAAAAGTCTTGGTAACCTCTGAGTGGGCTAAAGTGTACCATCAATAGGACTCTACTAAGTAGGCTAACAAATAACTAGTTTAATAATGCATCTTTTCAAAGTAAGAATTTTCGTATATATTTTGTTTTATTTTAATTTTCTAATGAGAATGATTTTTTGGTTATGGATGTTAGTTTAGGACAGATTATTTGGCATGGTTTATTTTCCCTTTGTCTCCTTATGCCTATGGGTTTTTTATGGAGATATTTTTGAGTTGTAGAGGATGACTTCGGGCTTATTCCCTAGGTTTTGAAATGTATTTTTTTGGTTTGATCTCATTTTAGTTTAAGCTTCTTACATCTTAGTTAATATATCAACTCACATTATCTACTTGACATCTGAGTTGAATGATTGTATGTTGACACAATACTTTTCTATTTGGATCTCTTGAAGGAGATCTTACTTGTCATAGCTCAAGCACTTGAGTTATTGGTAGAAGGATTTGCAACAAGTTTGTTATTTGTAGGTTCTATTTATAGTTTTGTGTTTCTTATTGGAGGTTTGTGTTCACATGACATTGGAGTTGAGGTTTACGTGGAGCTATTGTGATCAACATTTTTTATGATCATGTGTGGTTGTTGTACTCATTGTTTTTTAGTAACAACACATAGGCTCTTTAATCTCTTTTATTTGTTGAGTGTAGAGAACATCGAAGATTTATAAAGGCTACTAGTAAGGGGGGTATATTCCAGTGGTTTAGTTTGTAGATTTTGCATATAATCGTGGGTGTTGTCTAGTTTTAGGTGATGTTGATGACATTTGCTACACCTTTCATGTAAGTGTTATTAGTGGATTTTGGATGCCTTGATTAATTTTAGAGTTGACATTACCCATGCAATGAGAGTTCTAGGTTTTGTATGTGTCTATTATTAGACATTCTCATTGTATTGCAGTGTTGAGGATTTTATCACATGTTTATGCATTGTTAACTTGAAGGATTTGTTTATTTAGAAGACAATGTAGATACACAACCTCGCTATCAAGATTTATATTATATTGGATATCTTGATGGCATAAGGTTTACCTATTAAGATGGACGTAGACTAGTTTGGATGCATAATTAGTTGGATGCGTTAGCAACAAGTTATGGTTGTTGTTCTATTTGTGGTGATTAATCCTTACTAGCTTAACAAGCCTATTTGTTACCATTGGATTCAATATTTATGTTTGGATATTAGGTTGAGGAAAGATTCATGCTTCTATGTGAGGGTTAGTGTGACATATCTTTGGATACATTGAAATGGTGGAGGATGAGAGGGTTCATGTTTGAGATGGTGGTCACCTGGGTTATTGTTACAAGCATCTTGATGGAGCATGCAAAGGACATGGATGTCTTCATGGTACATGTTGGCTATGAGGATTGATCCCTTTATGTTTGAGATTACTTTTAAGCCCTTCTACAATTTCTACAAGTGGGAGAATGTTGGAAAAAAGTGTCTTGTTCACCTTGCACAATATATGTAATATAAAATTATTATTTATTTAGGATGCACCTAGGGAATTATTTGGCCCATTTTTATGTTGTACGCAACAAATTAGAATACATATTCAATATGGGTTGCACATTAGAAGAATATTTAATATTGAGAAACCCTAGAACCAAAAAGTAAATGGGGGGGATATTTTATAAGCTCATGGTTTTAGAGGCATGTGATTTACGTAATACTACTTGGTGGTTTTTTACAAGTTTGTTTCTATAAAAGGAAGCACATAAGTTGTAGTTGAGGTTGCTGTCACAATCTTTGGCTTGTTAGCTAAGGTTTATATTGATCATCACATGTAAGTTGCATGGTGAGGAGAGAAAACATGGATTGGGATGTGTGATTGCATAATTCTCATTTACTAGTTCACATGGAGTGTAATTAGGGAGGTTGATTTTTTTGAAGCCTTGCATGGAGACTCAACAAATACATAATAATATTTATTCAATAGATAATACATTGAGTGTGTGAGAATGTTTGGAGGCCATGTTTTCCCCTTGGAGGGTTTTCCTATGGTGCATCTTGTGTCATCTTGATTTTATGTTTGTTTATTTTTTGCTTTATGAATTATGAATACTTATTTGTATATTTTTCTCTCTTAGGATTATGCGAATATAATTTATTGTGGATGTAATTCTCCTTTAAAAGAATATAAAAAGCACACAAAAACCAATAATAAGAGAAGAAGAAGAACCTAAACACTTATACAAGAACACGTATGACATCAATATACCTTATAAAATATCTTATAGAAAAATCCCAACCTCCAAAGCACCACCCAACTCAATGTATCTTATTAATATCAAGATTGTAGTATATTCACATAGACACTCTGTGTAATGCTTCAATGAGATCAACACTCTTTCTTCTCTATAATAAATTTGATAGCACAACCCTACATATATAATGTATCTTCATTTCATCTTCCAACATAGGAATCATATAAATAGAAGATCTTAATGATAGAAAAATATAAGCGCTTTTGAAAACTATTTAACAATAATACTCTATGTATGGTATTTGAATCCTATGGAAAAAATTGTAATGCCTAGCTCCATGATGGGATAAAAATAACTTGTCATATTCACTCAAATTGGGGCACTCTAATTTTATCATATTATGCCTTCTATTTAGCGAGTCTTGGTTTGTGATTCACATAATTTCTCTACTCTAGCTCATTGTCCTGATGATGCATCATATAGTATGATTCGAAACATTGACAAAAAATTACACACAATGAAATCTAGAAGCTATTAATACTCATTAACATGGATCGTGGAAACTTAATGTCTTCAATTGAAAACAACCTACTCTTATCTATCAATGAATCCAAACCTACTATGTTGATATTTACAAATATTTGTGTAATAATGCGAATCCTTAATAGCATGTTTGTCTAATCCTTGGCACTAAAGAATTTTAAAAGGGAGGTACTAAATTCAAATAGTTTGGCATACATAGAATCTAATAAACAATTAATAATTTGGTGAAAAAAATATCATCTTGGGATAAGTGAAGAAATTGTTTGAAATTAAGATATGAGATCAAAAAATAACTATTTAAGTGATATAGTCATGATTCAATTCCTATTGTCTAACTTGATCTATCTCCTCCTCTATGTATTTCCTTCTTGCATTGTAAATCACTGTATATGATTATAATAATAAGAACTCAGAACATGATGTTTTGTGGAGATCCCTTGTTGTATAAAACACACCAAAAATATATGTTAGACCTTGTTCCAACCATTAAGAGAAAATTATAGTTTAAATCATGTAGTCCAAAATGCATGATCATTACCTTTGAATGTATTATAAATTCCATGTCATGCTAGTCAAATAAATCTGATGCCATTGTGGATCACTTTTTATTTTATTTTATATTTTGAAAGAAATTGACAATATGTAACTTATTTAGTATTAAGGAAGAGTGGTAGAGGATAATGTTTATTAGGGGTCCATGTTTATTGTCAGTGGTCCAAAAGAGCGTTTATAAGGTGAAAATTTTAAGGTTTAGCCTTATAACATATTGAATATGCTTAGACATATTAAATATATAATTAATTAATTATTATATATTTATCTTTGTATGAATTAATTTAATAATGAACTTGAAATCTTTGTTATGAAAGGTTATGATGTGATCTCCTCAATGTATACAACCCATACATTACCCTATGTTTCGGGGAATCCTCTTGCAAAAAAACAAAACAATGTGAAATATTATTGCTAAAATACAATCGAATGTATTTCACAATAGTTGTAAAAAGGGTTTTGTGTGTTGAGAGGGCCATCATTTGAAAAAGAAAGATGAAAAAGATTGTAAGTCAAGTTTCTTAGATTTCTACATTTGATAGATTTTAATGTGAGTTTTCTCAAAAGGATAACGATTGTGGTTTTCTTTTACCCTAATAGATCTCCCCACCATAAATCTTGTCCATGGTGTTATTGTGTTTTCTATTTTTCTTCTACAAGTTAATTATATGCTACTTAGATTTAACTTTTGTATTAATTTGATTATGATACCTATTTAGATCCCAATTTCCTAATAAAAATGAACCTAATTCTACATGCTAAATAAATATCACTTTTATATGTCAATCTATTTAGTGAATTTGAATATATACTACTCAATATCAAATTTACATGCTAAATAAAAACTAATGCTAGAATTGAGAATTAAAAAAGTAACTTAAATAGAAATGGTTCTTATTGAAATTTCTAAAAAATATTTAGTGCTAGAAAGGTTCAAGGAACCTAAAACGAGGTATATATCAAGTTTTTGGAATTTCATGAGTAAACACTATACAAATACTCATATCTAATTGTTGGGTGTCAATACCTTGTCCTCTAATATTAGTGACCTAGATAGATGTCAATGACTTCTAAGTATATTTAAAAAAAAAAATGTATAATAAAAATATCTTTCAAAATAAATACCTTTTTAAGATTACTCACTCAAATTCTATAAACCTGTTGATCTGTGCATAATTTTAATGCTAAGAGGGACCCTAATTTTCCATATTTTTTTCGGTAAATCTCTTTGTAAAACCCTAGAGGATCTATAGTATACGGGGTTGTGTACAGTGTTTTAGGTCTGTTTTTCGGGGGTCAGAGGAGGAGGAAGCGGAAGGAGTGGGAATCGAACTGCAGGCCATCTACAGGGAAAAATGGTAAGCAAATCTGTGTTTCATGAAAAGAAATAATGCTGGTGTTCTTTTATTTTTTGATTTTTTTCTTTTTGAATTCCGGTGATTTTCGACTGCAAACAGGGTATTGATTTGGTAGCAGGAGGGAAGAGCAAGAAGACCAAGCGTACCGCTCCGAAGAGCGACGATATTTATCTCAAGCTTCTCGTAAAGGTATTTTATTTGTTTTTAAATTTGTTTTCTCCGTTAATTCGTTTGTCAATCTTTTTCATTTCGGATTTTGTTGCTAAAATCCAAACCCTAATTCTATTTTGCTCGACGATCTGGAACATTGAGCAGCTTTACAGGTTTTTAGTGAGAAGAACCAGTAGCAGCTTTAATGCGGTAGTTTTGAAGAGGCTGTTTATGAGCAAGATTCACAAAGCACCATTATCTCTCTCTCGCCTCGTGCGTTATATGGAGGGGAAGGTTAGTAGTATTTGTGCCTTTTTTAATACTGTTTTTGTCAGGAATCGATTGAAACCAGAGTTTTTACTTATCGTTTAGAGTTAAGGTAATTAATGAGAACAGGGTTTATCTTTCTGGCGACGGTTTGTGGTAGTAGTGAATGTGTTAAGGCCTGATTTGGTATGCTTCTGATTTATAAATTGTTAATGTCATGCCCCCGCCATAAGGAAGATATAGATGGCCTAGAAAATCGTCTAAACACTAAGACTTCACGATTTTCTAACACAAGGAATAAGCGATCAGACAGCAAGGATGACAATGAGAAAAGGAAATTACGTGGAGGGCAGCAATCAATTGGTATCAGACTGTCATGCCCCCGACTTGTATAGCGGGGTGAAATATACACATACTCAGCAAATCGCTAACACTTCCGGTAATAAAGAAAAGAGAGAGAAACAATTTCCTTGTGCGATCTGTTAGTGCAGACGACATGGATTAATGAGGCGTGTTTATCCAAACCACCGAAAGTGAAGAGGTAAAAGTCACAAGGAGGGAGGCGTCACTTTGGAAAGTTGCATCCAGACTAAGGCACACAACCACTCACTCCCCGTGGAAGGTATAAAGGACAATTCAATGCTGGAAGGAAGGGTATCGAGAAATCCGACCAAGAAAACAATAAGTATTTGATCTGCAAACAAGATAAGTGTATCAAAGAACCAGGAGGATAAAAGACCAACCGATAATCTAAAAAACAATACAGCTATATGTGAATTAATAAATACTATGATATGCAAGGATATATGTTTGATACATGTATACAGCATGATACTGATTTCATGCAGTCTTCACTTATCGATATAGGCATTAACATTTATGCAGTGTAATAATGTATTGGATATGTTATCTCTCCTATGTATTGGATATAGACAAATGATGTGAAATACCTAGATTCCTAGTTGCTGCAATCATGGTGAGGCTGGTATCAGAAATACAAGAAGGGAGAAACTGATACAAGCTTTCTCACTAGGCACACCACCTCATGAAGGATGAATGGCTGAAGGTCACATGAGGCCAATAGTGATGATATATCTGCTCTTGGGTCTAGGGCAGAGGATCACCTTGGGCACCCTATTGTAGTTTCCCCTCCAATCTCTACATGGTTTGATTTGTTTCTAAGGAGTCTCAATCATAGGCAGACGAATAAGGTGACACAAATAGTTAGAGCAGGTACAAACACCTCACTAGGTAGACCACCCCATGCTGGATGACGAATGTGCCTGCCACTTGGGGCCAAGAGGGCGATTGTCCACCCTTGGGCCTACCGCGAGGATCGCTTCAGGCGCCCTATCATGTTTCCTTATTCAGTCTGTTATTGTTGAACCCAAATAATAAATTATAGATATTATATGATTAAGATGGTTATGAATATATGTTTTCTAAAACTAGTAATTATAATTGATATCATGTATTGTATTTTTTCGAAGATTGTCTTTCATGATTGCAAGGTTTCAACCAGGATCTAGCTCGCTTTATTTTCTTTTGGCAAAGGTTATATCTCTAACTATATTATGTTTCTTGTCTTTTTATTGAATTTGTAATTCTAGAGAAAATCTAGGGTAATTCCCGAAAGGGGACTTTACAGTTAATAGGCAATCAAAACTGCACCGAGAAAACTGGAAAACAAAAGATGAATTTGACCAACAATCATGTGGAAATATAGTAGTATAAATCAACATAATACCTTGTTTGTGAGGCTTCTGTTCATAATCTTCAACCACAGTAGAGAGAACTAGCTTTTGAAACACGGTATATTCATTGTGCTGTATTAGCTAGGTGGTTAGATCAGGAGAGGGTGTTAGATTAAGCAAGTAGTTGAAGCAGAGAATCTATTTGATTCAGATGGAAATTTATTTGATTTAGGAATTAGTTGAGTTATAATTTTTTTATTAGGCAGATGAAGCAGTTTACCACAGGGACATGCCCCCCCCAAAAAAACCCTGCATTTCTGGGATGAGGATTGTTAAATTTTGAACCAGAATAAATAGATAGCAGAAAATTCAACTTATGAACAACACAAACACAAGAAATTATCCTGGTAAAACCCTCCACCCGAGGGTGAAAAACCCAGCCCACTCAAAAATGAACTTTTTTATATCTCTGAAAATGATTACACTGTTGATAGTTTCAGATTACTATCAATCACAATAAGATAAGCTTGATTCTCTACAAACAATCATGACAATAAAGTCAAATGATACATCTCATGTACATTCTATAAACCTTCATAAGTCTGAAAAACTCTGAACACAAAAAACATATAATATTACTGATCTGACAGACTTCATACACACTATTCTCAACTTGCTACGAGCCAGCAATATGTCTATCTATCTGTCGAAGAAGAAGAAGAAGCAGACCCACGAAAGTAGAAGAGTGATATATCTAAAGAATTGCAAGGCAAGTGAAGAGGCTCCACGAAGGAAGGGGAAAAGTCACTGATAGCCACAGCATCTTCACTGACAGCCACATAAACATGAGGAGTCACCGACAGCCACCAAAGCGATCATGAAAATAAAACGGAAGCGAATGAACCGATGCAAGATGAGATAAATAAGGGACTTTGCATCGTGGATCTCTATTGCAGCTATACCTTCAACAGGGATGTCTCTGGGACATGGGGACAGGGATGGGACGACCCCCACTGCCCCTTCACCACTGCTGGGATGTTGAGGACTTGTTAGGGACGTCCAAATGTCTTCAAGATGTCCCAAGGACTTCTAGGAGTCCCTTGGCCATCTTGGGGACTCCCAGGAGTCTCGCATAGCCCCCATTGAGAAACTTGGTCCCTAAGCAAAACATGGTGAAAATTTTGTAGAAATGGAATTCTTGTCTTCAAGTTAGTCTCATTCTTTTCACCGGATTTTATACATCAAATATAATATTTATGTATAAGTCATGTCATGTATATATTGGCAAGCTGTTTGAGAGTGGTTTCATATCTCTAGGAGTTATATTGCAGATTTTAGGTTGTAGATAAATTTTCAGACTTAGTCAAATTTCAGTGATCAGCAATCTTCTATCAGCATTCTCTTGCTTTCTCATCTCGCTCTCTTTATCTCCCATGAACTCTAGACCTATCTTTCTCCTTATCACTCTTCCTCTACCCCCTCTCTTTACCTCTCTCTATCTCACTTTCTTCTCTCTTCCCCTAGATTTAGACCTATCTCTCTACATCTCTCTCAGCCCCTGACACCCACAAGGGGTGCTACCTTAAATCTCATTTTGGTGTTTCCCTCAAACCCCCGCGAAACTATAAATCTAAGTGAGTAATAGGCCAATGATGAATCATGATCATAAAAATTTATATAATACATATCCCTTGGTTGCAAATCTTTGCATGTTCATAGTCAAAGCCATAATTTTTTTGCCTGAAAGGGGCACTACCCCTTGACCCCAAACCTCCACCCACCATTCTTATTGTTTATGCAATCATTTCCACGTTTTTTATGTTTTTAATTTTTTTAATTACTAGTTTACTTTAAACTTCACTTAGCATGCCAAAGTTTCATTTGCAATTCTTAATACTTATTCTTGGTTTGCACTTTGCTGCCAAAGTTCCAAAACTCTGCACACCATAGTTAATGTTCAAATTTCAAACTTTCAATGCAATCATTTTCATGTTTTTAATGTTTATTATTGTAAACTTTACATAGTGTGGCAGAGTTTCATTTACAGTTCTTATACTTATTCCTTACACATCTTTTTATAACTAATTTTTCAAGTACTATATGCATTTTCACCACTTCCCCGTTGCCTTCCCCCTGCCGTCCCCAAACTTAGGCCCTTGGTCCCCCTGTCCTTGAAGCCCGTCCCCTCGTCTCTGTGTCCCTCTGCTAGGAAACTTTGTGGAACATTGGTTTGAAGCCTCTAGATATTGGTTATTAGTATTTTTGTTTAATTTTTGCTCGTATGTTGCTTTCTCTATTACCCTTCATGACCTGCATGTTTATGGTGCATCTAATTCAATTATTCAAGGACCTAGTCGCTATGGTTTAGGCATCCCACACACAGACTTCGATATTGGCATATTACTCAGTGAGCATAGTTTTTGGTAAGTTTAACTGGTGCCTCTAATGAAAGCCTCTTTTGGTAGATAACTTGAGCTTTCAATTGAGACCAATTTTTTTTGCCATGTGTAGATGTTTGAGTTCAAACATGCTTCACTGTGGTCTATTGCTACTAGAGGTAGATTATGTAAATAGGTGATTTAGTTGAATTTGTTAGTCATCAAGGATTTTTCTACTAGCATTTCCAATATTTGGAAGATTTTCCCTATTTGGACAAAGTGCCAGTCACACCATTGTCAAGCTAGTGTCAATTTAATGATATTTTGAGTAGCCTTTGGTTGCGCATGTATATTTATTATGTCTGAGTTTCCACCAGGCACAATTGCAGTTAGCAGTGAAGAGGCTGCTTATTGGTAAATACTGCCAGGTGATGAAAGGTTTAATTGGTGCGGCTTCCATTTAGTTACTGTCAAAGCTATTTAAATATCTAGCATTTCATTCACATGGAGAACTAATTTGCATCCAAAGATGATTGAATTTGAAAATATCCAAATATCAGCAAACATCATGTTCTTTAATCAAGTTTAATTATGATTTACGTTTCTGACATAAGCTATATGATATGTTGGTAGAAACGCTATTGTGCAACTTTCTGCAAAGTAAGAGAGGTTTGTTGCTATCTGTGCAAAGCACTGACATATCATTGATAGTTTTAAGATATGATGATAAAAAGGTGATTCTTTTGAAACTAAAGTTAGATAATTAAAATTCTTTCAGCATAGAAGAGATTAAACTCCTAAAAATTCTTCCAGAACATCTCAAAGAGGTGTCATTCTGGTTGTTTTGGTGACATCTAGATAATGAAGTGACACATCAATCAGTAGTCATGAACTTGTGTGCTCACAAATATAAAGGATTCAATAAAGAAAGTTATTTTTTTAAATTTGATTTTTCACTATCCTTGTAATTGACCAAGATAGATTTGCTGCCCAGTACAATCGGTTCTGGCTATGGAGGGGATTATTTGCACCTGCCCCGTAGTGTAATTATAAGTTAACACTTATAATTACACTATGGGGTGGGTGCAAATAATCACCCCCATAGACGGGGCCTCCAATTTATGCCCTTGGTTGACTGAAACCTCAGTTTTCTCTTGCAAGGGTTAAAGAACATTTCATGGAAAATGTTTTCTAATCTCTCTCTAATGCAAGTGCATCTAGAGTACTTGGACAATAATAAGAGAATATCGTATACAAATTGTAAAAAGAATTTTTGAATTTCTCTAGATTAGAAATTTCATAATATAATCCTAATGTAATATATGGAAAGATGATTTTAGATAAGATGTACTATTGGGGTACAACTGGCACTTTAAGTGGCCATTACATGTTGAAATGCTATTTGAGGAATTTTGTTAAATGCTTTAAATAATGAAATGCTTTTTGATTTTTCTGTAGCTTTTTATAGATGAAGTGGATGGGCAACATGTTGAGTAGTCGATTAACCTCATTTTTTTTGTTTTTCAGGAGGGCAGTACTGCTGTGTTAGTTGGTACTGTAACTGATGATAAAAGGCTTTATGAGCTACCAGCATTGAAGGTTGTAGCTCTTCGATTCACAGAAACAGCAAGGGCTAGGATTTTAAAGGCAGGAGGGGAATGCTTGACCTTTGATCAACTTGCGTTGCTTGCACCATTGGGACAAAACACGGTATTGTAATAGAGCATAGCTATGTTAATGCTTTTTGTTCAATGAACATTGAATATGGATTTTTAGTTTAGGATTGCATTATCAATCTGATCATTGTCTGTAATAAGATTGTTATTTGTTTAGCAATGATTATTGAATTTTTTCCCTTGTTTTCTCTAAAAAGATCAATTTGCCAAATAATTGCGGACTTCCATTCCTGGCTTTGTGCTTAAAACAGTTTTTAATGTTTGTCAGGTCCTTTTGCGTGGACCTAAGAGTCACCGTGAGGCTGTTAAGCATTTTGGAAAGGCACCTGGTGTCCCACACAGTCACACCAAACCTTATGTCCGCTCTAAAGGAAGAAAATTTGAGAAAGCTCGTGGTAGGAGAAACAGCCGTGGTTACAAGGTTTAAATCATTTAATAGGTAATTTTCCTCCTGATCTACTTCTGAAGTATTAAACAAAATTAAGGCTTCACTCATCTTCAATGCATACTAAGTTCAATTGTTGTGTTGCAGGTTCTTTGGGGTAATTTTAGTAAATTGTGGAGACATAGGCTTACTACAACTTATGTGGTAATTGTAAGCAGTGATGCTATATGATTGTGTCCAGGACTTTAAAGGTTCATTCTAGTTATGAGTATTAACAATTTTGTTAGCTTTTAAATGCTTTTTTACTCTCTGTTAAACATTGAATTCGTGTAACCTTTGGCACAGTTTTGCCAAATTTATATTTTGGCCACTTCAATGTTCACGGTATCCTGAAAACTATCTTTTTTGAATGGATTTTTAAAATGTCGTTCTTGTGGCTTCAAGGTTTTGTTCTTAGTGGTGACTATAGAAATCAATTATACTGGGTCCCCTGAGACCGCTACAAAGTTAGCAAATTCAGTCTTTTGACATGGTTTAAGGTCCTTTGCGAAATGTTATGTTGTGCTGCATCTAAAATCTAGCATTCAACTGCAGTATTGTTTAGCTTACTTTTACTTTCCAAATATTGGATATCCATTCTGACCAATACAAAAATGACTGATATGCTTAACATGCATTTGTATGGTTAGTGGACGGATTTGTTAATGTCTTGTTAAATTTGAGGACCAGAGGGAATGGTTTGGTCATAAGAGATTAGTTTTGATCGTACAATACAGCAGTAAGTTAATATGTGTCTACTCCATAGATTGTAAATAACTGAGATTTGTTTTACATGTGGTTAGTGGAGGGATTAAATAATGTCTTGATAATTAGAGTATGAGAGAAGTTTTGGCTGTACAAGGCATCAATAAGTTAATATTGTCCAGCTTGTCAGAACATCTATGTTCCTAGCTACCCCAAGATAAAAATAACCAAGTTTTTTTGCTCAGCACGTGCCAGGGACCTATACAAATGACCTGATAGACAGACAAATCAACAGTACTTACTGTTTAATTGCTGTTGTTGATTATTATGAGACGTACAAAGCCATTACTTAAAAAATTGTGGCTGATAGTGTAAGATGACAATAGCTGAGGTCTCTCAGCATGTGGATGGGCTTACAGTTCAAGTGCTATTGTTGTTTATTGTGATACATGGTTAGGCTATTACTTCAATTTTTTTGGCTGATATGTCTTATGATGGCTTGGTATTGGTTAGGCTATTACAAAAGAAGATAAATGACGAGATATCCAGTTATGATGGCTTGGTATTGGGGCTTTACTAAATGAGGCTGTATATTGTTACAAAGTGAGGAAGGACAGTAGTGTTGTAAAATATGTTGAAGCACTCAAATACACAATTCTCTTAGAAAATCCATGGAGCAGGGCTTACTGATAAACTGCAAACATACAAATATGCCTAAAGCAATTTTAGAAAGAGGAATTGTGAATCCATTTCAAGGATTTAGGAAAAGAAGAATTATAAATAAATTTTAAGGATTTAAGAAAAGTTTGGAAGTTGCAAAAGAACTTCATAGGAGTAAAGAGTCTTCTGTGACACTAAAGAACCTTTCCACAAAAGAGAGATAAGAAAGAATGTTAAATTGGCAGTACCTTTCCACAAAAGAGAAACACGAATGAATGTTAAATTGGCATTACCTTTCCACAAAAGAGAGAAGCAAGAAAGAATGTTAAATTAGCAGTACTTATACAAAAGAATACAATGGAAATGTATATGGAGATTGGACATTGAGACTGTAGTTTGCAAAGGTGATACAAGAGAGAAAAATGAACGAATGTTAAATTGGCAGTACTTGTACAATAGAATGCAGTGGAAATGTATATGGAGACTGGAAATTGAGACTAGTTTGCAAAGGTGATACGAGGGATAAAATAGGAGTAAGAGTCTTCAGTGACACCCAAAGGACCTTTCTTCAAAAGAAAAAAGCAAGAAAGAATGTTAAATTAGCAGTACTTGCAATAGAATACAATGCAAAATTTTATATAGACCGGACATAAAGACTAGTTTTCAAAGGTGATTCAAGAGATAACTAGGAGTAAGATACTTTTGTGACACCAAATAACCTTTGCACATAAGAGAGCAGCAAGGAAGAATGTTAAATTTGTATTACGTTGTACAATAGAATACAATGTTAAATTGGCATTACTTTTACAATAAAATACAATGCAAATGTATATAGAGACTTGACATAGAGACCCCAGTTTGCAAAGGTAATGCAAGAGATAACATGTGATTGCAATAAGAAGTGTCTCGATCCTCCAGATACAAAAAGTGAGCACCTTAAACAAAGCTTAACAGGCAGGGTTTGAAAACAACGCAAGAGGAAAAAATAGATTTGTGATAGACCTGTTCGGACCAACAGAGGTGATTTTAAAAATCACATTTTTGGATCATTTTCATTATAAATAAAGTGATACAAGGTTTCCATTAGGTGGTCCAGAAATATGAGAAGCTTTATCGAGTTGTAAATGAATAATAATAGGATAACCTGTTCACACAAACATATGTGATATAAAAAATGACATTTTTGGATAATTTTCATTAGAAATCAAGTGATGCGAAGGTTCCATTAGGTAGTCTAGAAGTATGAGAGCTTTATTGAGTTGTTAATAAATCATTGAATGATAATAGGATAACAATTACAGGAATGTGGTTATTACTATAGGATGACTATTGCTATTATAGGTTCATTTGTATAATGGTTATGGATTATAGGATGACTATCGTAGAAGAGGTTCATTTGTGTGATGGATATTAGTTATATTGGAAGGTGTGACGTGATAACCAAATGATTTAAAGGTTTTGTGATGCTGAGGTATTGAATTTGGATTAACCAAGTTTATAATGTTTACTATATCTATGTTATTTGTTTAATGATTATGCTAAAAAATCTGAATGATCAAGCGGAAGCAGCCTCTTCAATATTTTAGTGACAAGAGTAGACCATATTTCAGAAATCCTTATTATAAAACCATTGGTGCTTTAGAATAGAAAATGCACAAGTTGGATGACTGGTTTGCTTTTCTGGCAGCCAAAAAGCAAAAGACGAAGGAAAACGGGGCAAGTAGATGAATGGTTATAAAAAAGATTAAACACATAATGACGGGAATAAGATAAATTTCTGGCCATGATAGCTACAGATAACACAAGGAGTAGAAAGAGAAAGGTGGGATGACCAGTATTGTTAAGCAAAACTGATTCAAGGGTGGGGAAGTGAAGGGGTGAATGACATTAACTAAATCTGGGCAGTGTACAAAGGAAGAGCAGCACTCCACTCCAATCATTACTAGCGATTGCTGTAGTAGTTGTAAAGGACATAAAGATATTACTATCATTTAAACGTTGAAAAGCCGGTTACGTTTCAAGAATTGCCATTGCTTTTAAAAATCTTATGCGTCCATACTAAAAATGGGTTCAAAATTATATAATGTGAGAAGACATCATGATTTTTTGAGGGGCTGGACTTGTGATGTTTCAAAAAGCGACATTGCTTTTTGAAATTTGTGTCCAGCCAAACTGGACTCTAAACTGCGTGATGTAGGAAGAATTTATAAATCAAGGTATTTTTTTCTAATTATTCATGGAGGGTAAATGCTTCATGATTATTCATTGAGGTCTAGTGCTCAATCAAGTTTGTGAAGCTCAGAAAACTTTTGAAATTTTAATTGGAATTTGTTAACTCAATCATAGCAGACTCAAATTTCACTGGGCAGAACTTGGCAACTCAAGAAAATATACTTGAAATTCTTAAAAAACACATAAATAGGATCCCAATTGCTACGCATGTGCAAATAAATCTTCATTGAGCATTTTGAAATTCTAGGACTCGCAGCATAATAAGAATTAACTGGAAACCTTAGAACTCATCAAGCATTTTGAAATTCTAGGACTCGCAGCATAATAAGAATTAACTAGAAACCTTAGAACTCATCAGCATAATATGAACTAGAAAACTTTACATTAGGAGAGAGGGATCAATAGTTGTGTGGACTGATTTGTGATAAATCTATTGAAGTTACTAATTATTAAGCTCCTATCTAAATAGATTATTTGATCGCGGAAAATTAATTCACAACAAATATTGCAAATAACACAACTGCAATTTGACAGATAAAACCAGAGAAAAAAATACACAAAACAATAAACACAATTATTTTGGACAAATTATCCCTGAAAAACCCCGAAGGGAAAACTAGTTCAGGAAATGAGGAATTTTTATTGAACTTCAGCAAATCAAGAGTTACATAAACTGCTTGCCTCTTACAGATAGAGCTCCGACAATAGTTTTCTTTTCCGGAAATTCTTCCCTCAATTTCTACAACTGAAATTCCAATACTATTGCATACAACGTTATCACTGCGCTCTTGTTATCACTGCACTCTTGTTATTACTGCTCATCGATCTCTTATAATCTCTCATTAAAAAAATAATGAGCCACATCTAATCTCAATGGCTCAATGGCTAAGATTATCTGGACTTTATCACGTACTTTTTGGAAGGTATCAATTACTTTCTACTTTTTGGAAGTTTTCAATTACTACCTGTTAATTATCCTGGACTACACAAACTAACATGATTAAATTTACGAACATGTAATGGTTTCATAAAAATGACCTCATAATTTTTCTAGTTTGTTTCCAAATCAATCGCTTTGGCATCCTTAAAACAAATATCAACACTGCCATTTCAGTTTTCACACTAAATTTAATGCACATACTAGTTTCACCATTTTAGTCGATTCGAGAAGCAACCATCATTACATTTATGTTCTGATTCCTACTTTAATCCTAAAGTGAAAATGCCATTCATTCATATGTTTTATCCATAAAACTTGGTCAGTACTAATGGTTGCTCACATCCTTGAAAGCATTAGTGGAAAGGGTTCGAGGAGTTTCACATCAGTGGAGGAATGAAATAGATCTATTCTAGGAATTTTACAAATAGAAAAATGTAATGAAAGACATTTTACACTTATGAGCAAATGATATACCTCTATTTCTTTGTTATTGTAAGTGTAGAACATGTAAATAATATAAAAAAATATTATAAATTGCTTTTTTAATTTTAAATTACATTTTCAAATATACATTTCATTGTACATATGATTTTGATATGAATTTATATTTAAAATTATATAAATTATGCATTCACACAAAATAAATTAATGGAGCTCTATCGACATCCTACATGTGATTAACATAGCTCAACAAAAACAAAGTGTTATAGGTGAGCATATCATAAATAAAAATGTATTAAATTTAATACTATTCAACCTTAATTTAGGATGAATTTTTAAGATTTAAAATATTTTACTAATTATAAAAATAATATTTATATTATGATAATTGTTATACTATATTATTTAATTATATTATAAAATTACTTATCTTTGTATTTTTAAATTTTTTATCGACGTTAAAGGTGGGTTTTGAAAGGATCCTAAAACTTTACACAATGTATATACGGATATACTAATGAAGTCTATTTGAAAACAAAACTATTGATGAGCGCATGATAATATTGAGGGGGTGGAGTTGAATCAGTACAATACTATTTTCTACTTTTCTAAACTTAATATCATAAGCATATCAATTGCACAATATTAGTAACATAAGATGCAACAATTATGCAACATAAGTAGAACACATGATTTACATGGAAACCCATATGAGAGAAACCAAAACAAATTATTGCTTATATAATTTTTCCTTTACAAACTTTCTTGGCACCAACCCACAAGAGACACCAATCCTCTCAATTTGTAGGCACTAGCCTATTGGACAATGACCCTTACAATTCATAGGCACCAACCTTCTCAATTTGTAGGCACCAACCTACTTTTACACAAATTCACCAGAGTATGATATCGTCTTCATAAAGATTTGATTATGAATGCACTTTCTTTCACACCCTTTCTTATGGGTGATCTAAGTATTATCACACAAGTGCTCTCCTTCATGACTTGGTTTGTAGATGATGTAATCACTTTACAAGTCTTCTTGATAATGATGCAACTACTTTTCTTCACAAATTTTCTTTCAAATAATGCAATATTTCCCTTGATAATTTTGCCTTAAATCTACTCTAATTTTATTTAGAAATCTACCCACAAATTGTGCATCATTTATTACTCCCTTCACAATATTAACACTCTTCATATATTTTAATATAGATCTAATTTACTCTTCATATGCCTTTCTCTAGACCTGATTATATCTTTTCCTCCACACTGCACACTTCATCACATTCCACAAAACTCTTTACTTCCCTTGAGTGACATACATATATTCTATTCATACCAATGTTTACATATTTGATGCAATTATTCTCGTTGTCAAATTTGCTTATATACTATCCATGGATCCATTGTTGTGTATTTGATATTATTTGTGTTATTTCTCACCTCTTTCTCACAATTTTCATTCGTTATTTATACCTTATGTCTCTTCATGAAGGGAGACATCCCTTCGAAACAATTACATCCTTTTAGAAAGCACATGACTTTTATTTTGAGAACTAATTGTTCCCTTTGAACATATAATTATAGCTCTTTGCTAATCACTGTCTTTTAAAATATAATCACAACCTTTTATTTAATAATTTCTATCTTCTCTAATATGTCGTCACCAACATGGAATCATTGCCTACCTTAAACTTTATCATGCCTTCAATAGTCTTAGTAATTGCCTCTTTTTTTTTTTTTGACTTATTCTAATTATGTCTTATATGTTTTTTTTCTTATATATAGTTGCAACATTTATTTATCATTAATTTCTGCCATTTTTCTTATACAATTTGAATCAGGTAATCAATACATGATTTCCTTCCTAGATATTAAGTTTTGTATCTATAATGAATATACAAATTGTTGCACCTTTAATCTTCTATTTTCTTCTAACTTGTGTGACTTAAAGCATTATGAACATATGCCTTCACTTAATTGTCAAGCTCTTAAATATATTCACTCTCTCACATTTTTTAGGAAATTTAATACTCGTTTAAATACCTTAACATGTGTGCTAAACACATCAATGTCAACCAACATAAACTATTGAGTGACTAGAGTTTATTTTTCATAAAGAGGAAGTCGTCTAGCATAGTAATTGATAGAAGGAAACACCAAAGAGGTTGCTTATCTTTGGAGACATTAATTTAGTTTTATCTTGAATAAACATGTATATTAAACACAAAACAAGTTGGTCATCAAATAACATTATATCTTCTTCATTGCTCCACAATTTCATATAGGAATATTTATATCTTCTATTCCCTCCATGTTGCACATAACTAGTCTAGGGATAATAACTAAATTCCCTTCATAACTTGCACACTTCTATGATTTCACCGAATAACTCACATTTCATTGCTGCAATATTATAGATGAAGTTGGCCATTAATAGCGAATACAGTGGCTTTTGACCATAACAATTTTCTCCAACCTTTGACATCACAGATATTATCAATGACAACATTCTAACAATCTCTCATAATTCTTTGGCATCAATCACAATCAATTCCAATAATCTCCCACTTTATCATTAATGACAAACATAATTCTTCCCCTTTCTCTAACTCTTCCCCTTTGAAATCAATGACAAAGGGTTGTAACATAAATAGATCATGGAAACATCCATTTATATTCTTTGTGGTTACTAATCATATCTATTTTAATAAGAATATACTCACATCCATTCTAATAAGAATATACTTCTCCCCTTATTAAAGATTCTCTTATGTTCCTCATTTCTCTACTATTCTATCCTTTGTTTCTATATTACTCGGGATTTGGATCATCTTCAAACTAAGTACTCTACCCTTTGTTTCTATATTAATTGGGATTTGGATCATCCATTTATAACGAAGTACTATCTTATTGAATGATGACCTCTATTGAATTGGGCACCTTAGGAGGATGGAAACTATTATTTCAATTAGGTGAAGTGAGGCCATTCCATAGCCACAGATTAAATGGATGGTGGTCCACCTTCCCTCACCCCAATCCATCTAATTTTTGTTGGTGGATGAACCCTAGAGTCATATTATGTAATAGACTAATTCATGTGCGAGTGGGAGGGCCCCTACAATTTGCCAGGTAGCGGTGGGTGGGTGGTCCTTTTATTCTAAATTATTCTAGCTTATTTTAGCAGGCTTATTAATTCACTAATTAGTTTGGTAGATTAATTAAATACTAATTAATTATTCTAGCAGACTTATTAATTTACTTACTCTAGCAAGTTAATCAATTTAGGGAGGGCCCCTAATATTCTATGGTATTTCTAGCTTATTCTAGCAGATTTGTTAATTATATAATTAATTTATTGATTAATCAAGATGTAGATTAGTTATGAGGCCTCTCTTTCAATACATGAACCTTTTCCAAGAGTTGGGGCCATCCACTTGTATATCCTTCAATCCATCAACCTAGCCTTTAGACACTCGACTGCAACAATAGTATAGGGGCCCCACTCCACCCCTAAGGGATAACTTGGAAGGTCAAGATCCGAAGCTAGGGATTGAGACACATTGATCGAGCTATTGAACCCTTCATAAATGCACTATCTTGGACCCTAACCTTTCACAATCTTCTTCCTTCACTTTCAATTAGGTTCTCACATCTTCTTCAATCTTTTTCCTTTCTTCAATTTGAACTTTAAGATCTATGGTTACCTTTTTGGATTCTTCAAGGCTTCATACTAACTCTATATTAGATTCATTATCCTCTTGAAGTTGTAGCTATAGTTTCTGATTTATTTTCTTAAGTTTCTTAATTTTTCTATAGGCATGATGAAGTTATTCTTCAAGATCCACTACCCCTCTATCTTCGCTACCCACTTCATTTAAATCCTTTTCTTCTACATTCATCTATTCTTTTCTTTCACTCATAGATTCACTATCTTTTTCAAGGATATCATCTTTTGTTTTTATTTCCACGTGTGTTCTATTTGTCAACTCATCACTATTTCTTTCATCTTAAATATCACTTGCATTTGGTATTATTTGTGCTTGTTGATCGATACTTTTTTTTGTATTTCCTTTTCTTCTTTCCATATGAGCTCCCCTAGATTAAGCTTCAAGCAGTTAGGCTATATCAAAAGGAACTCACTTTGATACCAATTGATGAGGATATGATTATACTGAGAGGGTGGGTGAATCAACATAATACTATTTTCTACTCTTTCAAACTTAATACCATATGTATATCAATTGCACAATATTAATAACATATTATGTAACAATTACTCAATGTAAATAGATCACTTGATTTATGTGGAAATCCTTATGGGAGAAGACCGCAACAAAAATTTATTATACAAATTTTTCATTACAAACTTTGTAGGCACCAACCCATAGGAGGCACAATCCCATCAATTCATAAGAACCAATCTACTGGAGGCACTAACCCCCAAAATTTTTAGGTACCAACCCCCAAAATTTGTAGGCACCAACCTACTTTTACACATTCATCAAAGCATGAAATTGTCTTCACAAAGATCTTTTTATCAATGCACTTTCTTTCATACCTTTGCTTGTGGATTATCTAATGGATATCGCATAACTCTCCTTGATGAATTGGTTTGTAGATGATGTGTTGGTGTTTTCAAAGTTGATTGCACTATTATCTCTATAGTTTATCCATCTTTAGTCCTTGAGATTCTCATTTCAGTGGCCAATGAACAAGAGACAAAACTTTGTTCTCCTTTGCATTTTAGGATTTGCTAGACCTAGAGGTAGCACTTATTATAATATCTAAAATGTCAGCCCTTATATCTTAAGATATTTATTGAAGCATAATGTTCTCACAACTTTTACTAAGGTTTGAATGATTTTACCTCAGATTAGCTAGATCCTAGTAATAACATATCTATTTCAGCACCTTAAGAATATGGAACAACTTGAACATATTAAAGAGAAATTAAAATGTTGTTTCTATGTTTTAGGGTTTTAATGGACATGGAATGTTCTCAGATTATTGCGTACTAAGGAAAATAGAGTCAAACAATGCATGTGCAATTGCCTCATTTTAACAAAAAAATTCTTACTTAAATGATTGATAAGATGTCATTGTCTTAAGTACAATGATAGGTCTAGGAAAGGGAACCACAAACACCTAAAATTAATTAAATTAATATTTAATTAATTTAGCCTTTTTGCATAATTAATTAAATTAATTATGCTAGTCCTCTTCTTCAAATTAATTAAATTATACTTTAATTAATTTTATCAATATAGCCCTTATTATTAATTTGTCAAAATTAATTATATTGCCTGTTCTTTTAAAATCAGTTCAATCTCCAATATTTCTTCTAAATCCTAATTAGTTAATTAATTCCAATTAATTAGGTAATCCCCTGATTCCTACAAATCACCCCCCTTAATCCTACCATCTAGCCTAATCATGATTAACATTTCCTCCAATTTAATATTTGGCCACTCATTCTCTCTCCTCATGTTCCGTCCCCCTAACTTGCCCACTTGCACTCCTAATCCCTCATTAACCAACCTAATAACTCTTCCTAATCATTTGCACATCCCTATTAACCTTGATTAGGGATGGGTCAACTCTTTGCCATAAATGGATTTCCCATCCCATCCTCCAAACCTTAAATACCACCAAATTTGGCTTTTGCAAGGAATTTCAAATTCCTTGAATCTCCCATGCCCCCTCTTCCCAAGGAATTTTTAATTCCTTATTCTTTTATCCTTCCCACACATCATCCTATTTTGGAATTTTTAATTCCTCGTCTTCTCCCAAGGTACTTGGTGAGCTCTTCCTCATGTACTTGAGAAGGGTGGAGACAAGAAATGCCTTTATGAAAAATCTCTTGGATCTCCCATTTTGTCCTCTCAATCCTCTCCCACCTTCTTTCAATCACAACCCTTCATTCATCTTTAATCTTGGCCATCCATTTTGGGCCTCTCCATGTTGAAGATTAGTGTCAGTCAGTAATATGATCTGACTGAGTCATCTAAAACAACTTAGATTACTAATTAATTATATTGTTGTAATAAAATAATAATGAATATACATTGTTTTCGTACCAACTATCATATGATTCGATTATTTAAGATAATCAACATATATGATTATGTTATTCTATGCAATATTATTTAAGATAATCAACATATATGATTATGTTATTCTATGTAATGCATATTACATATGAATCAATTCATATATTAATCGATTCTATGTAATAGTGTGAATTACTTTCTTATTAATTCATGTTAACTAATTACGTGTTAATACTTGATTCAATTCAATGATCAAATCGTATTATCTTCTTTCTTAGACGTGTTATGTCTAACCGATTTGATAGAGAGACATGATGATCAGGAGACGTGATGATAAAGAAGGTTGTGTTGATTGGTTTAGACGTGATGCTCTTATATTAGTTTGATCTCCCTCTCTCTCTCTATTTAAAGTTATGATTCTATGTAATGCATATTACATATGAATCGATTCTATGTAATAGTATGAATTAATTACTTATTAATTCATGTTAACTAATGATGTGTTAATACTTGATTCGATTTAATGATCAAATCATATTATCTTCTTGCTTTAGACGTGTTATGTCTAACCAATTTGATAGAGAGACATGATGATTAAGAAGGTCGTGTTGATTGGTTTAGACGTGATGCTCTTATATTAGTTCAATCTCCCTCTCTCTCTCTCTATTCAAGGTTAATAAGTGCAGAAAAATAGAATTATAACTTTACAATCCCACATATATAGACATTCGAATTGTCCAGCATCATTAGCAATTCAGATTTATTGTCATTGCTTTCACCATTCTCATTCAGATTAAATCGAATCATCTCTCAGTCTTCTTTCACTTTAATCAAATAGATTTGGATTTCTCCTCTTACGCCATGATAAATCTGTGTCTATCAGTTTATCTTTAAGGCAAATTGAAATTAAAATATGATCTCTATATCATAGCACTCTAATCTATAAATTGGAGTTTCTAATCCTCACATATCATCCACCTTTTGAGTAAAATTATGCTGTCCATGTGGGTTTCAACAATCATCCATCATACCCTCATTATGCCAAAATCTTATCTCACATAAGCCAAATCCATTATCCATCACACCTATCCCATATCATCTATCTTGTTGTGTAGTGGAGAGCAATCCACATCGATTCCATCTCAAAGAGAAAATCAAGTGGAGCATTGGGCGCACACCACTTCAAGCTCAATCGGAGGAGGAGGAGAGAAAAGGTATATAGGATCTTTGTGTATTTTGAATGTTTCTATTGTATTTCATGACTAGTTTATGCAAATAACCTTCTCACCATTTTCTCCACTTCATTTTGGTACGCCCAGTGGGACCCTACGTCCCTTTAATTTGACTTTTTATGTGAGTTTTTGTGAAGGTTTTTCGTAGGTCACAGATTGATGTCTTTATCTTGTACTGACGTTTGCGCTTGTCCATAGACATCTCCTAGAACAACGTCTCTGCTCAGATTACTTGCCAACTGGCTGTGTTTTTTTGTAAGAATTGCAAATCCCTGCCTACGTCTACAAATGGACGTCTCTACCATGGTTTCACCATCTTCACCAGACCCAATCGATGTCTCAATTTTCACTAATGTTCTATGCAAAGTTTTTCATTTTTGAATTAAAAATATGCTTTAAACAAAAATAAATAAATTCATATATTGTTATAAACAACAAAAGAATATTTCCTATTTTTAGCCTTTTATTTCTATAAATCAAAGTATTTGCTACTTTTCCTTGAAACATTGTATATTTTGGATTTTGTAGTTAACTGGTTTTCTGCAAGGGTGAATTGATGTCTATATAGATGTTTTGACATCTACGCTTTTATTTCGATGTCTCCGTTATATTGGTTTTTTGCGATTTTCTAATTTTTAACAATTTTGGTTTTTATGGTGCAACTGTTTTCGTGCACAAGGTAATCGACGTCTGCACTTGCACTTCAACATCTCCATTGTAAGTACTTTTTATTCAAGGTCTTTTACTAATTCTTTTTGTTCTTGCAACTTTCTCGGTTGTCAAATATCATAATAAAAAAAATACTAACTATTTGTCGCAAGATGTGTGTAGAAGAATTTTTTTAAAGCTAATTGTTTTCTCTTAGATTAGATCACATTTTGTATTTGGTGTTTAAAAGAACAAGTGTTTTCCGTGTTTGGTCTTCTTCCACAAAAATTACCTGTAATCTCTTCAAAAGTTCCAAATCTTTTTGCATTCACATCCTTAGGCATCTTAAGAAAAATTTCCATAATATCCATACACTCGTCCTTCAATACCTCATAAGGAAGCTTGTCAACCCATGAAGTTCTAAGGAAAGCAACCTCAATAAAATAGTTGTCTTTATCCACTAGGAAAGTAATATCCTATTTGTACCACTCAATAGTCTTTAGAGAAATCCGATTCCTCAAAATCAACTCTTTTCAAATATCCAGAAAGAATATATGACATACAACATCACAATCATTCAAGTTGTCCAAATATCCTTTTATATGAACACAAATCGAAACATGTATTATCTAAACTATATTGTTCATTCAGAGAAAAGCATTAAGAAAGTAAAATGCTAAACACACAATGAGTGATACATATCGGAAGGGATATAGATTAGTCTTTGTCAGTCGAAGATTATCCAACAATTGACGCCTCAACAATTCACACAAATCATAGTCAACATTCTACTTTACCATCTTATAAGATACATACACTGCAATAGAAGAGGTTGAACCTTCCTGATTCCTATAGTACACTTTGTATGAAATACCCATATCTATATATCTGATAGGTAGGTCATCAATAGTATCATTTCGTAGGGCTCTTTTATCAGACACAACACCAGTTAGCTTGTTCACTTCATCAGTCTCGACATATTTCAAAGTAGGTACGGTTCTAAACGAACATAAACCAATTAAATAACTTAGGGCCAATTCCAAAATTTGATATGGTTGATCTAGCCACAAACAATGATCCTCATGAATTCTTCTTAAAACTATACTTTTAATCTCCCCATCATAAAAAAATAGGAAAGTCACTCCAAGCATTCAAACCCTTGTGCCCTAGAATAGCATATAGAACCCTTAATCCTTGTTCGCCAACTACCAGATGAGTTCTCTTGAAATCCCTAAGCTTTCTATGATCATATTATTCCAAAGGGGCATGAATATAATTGGAAATATATTTCTTACATACCACATTGTCAAAAATAGTAGGAAATGCTCCAATTTGATTGCTTGACACCAAAATAAATGGTTTGAATTCCGAACTAGGTCTAGCCTCTTCGTTGCTACTAATAATTTTAGGATTTTCCATCTGAGAAAGATTCAAACAAGAAAAATACCTTGAACAATTCTTCTTCACATCTCCTTGCACTCTACTGCCTTTCGATCACATTTGCACAAATAACTTTTGAATAAGCAATATATAATCGTCAAGTAAGGTTTTTCCAAAAAAGTGAATACACTTTACAACTGCAATTGCCAAAAATGTTCCAATACACAAAAGTTGCTAAAAATCCATTGAAAAACACTTCCACACATCTGTAGTGCCGAGAGAAACCCAACACCAATCCAAGAGGGGATGAACTACACTCTTTTAAGATCTCCCCCTCAGACACAATTGTCTGAGGTTATTATTGGAAGAAGGGTCTACATGCACTAAAGATACAAATCCATCCTTACTCTTTCCTTTAGTTTTAACATATGACTTGTTCACCTATTTAATTTTCATCTTCTCCTTTTCCTTATTGGTGCCAATTTTCCTTTCTTGACCATTAGATTTTTTTGTTCTACTTTTGCAATTTCTCGCAATATGATCTATCTTTTTATAATTGTGACATACCAGACCTTTCCGAGGTTTCCTACCATTCATCCTAATGTTCCCAAAGTTTTTGTTTGTCTTGCACTTATCCACTTTGTGTCCAAATGTTCTGCAAGCATATAATATTTCATTAAAAGTATGAATATAGTTCAAATTTCAACATCCATTCCTCATTATTCTACTTTTGCATTCGATAGCCTTATGACAAATCTTGTTGCAAGAAAAACATCTTATACCAATTGATTGATTTCTATTCTGTCTTCTGCATTCACTGGCTTTATGTCCAAATCCATTGCAAGAAAAATTATAAGAAACAATCCTAACTTGTGAGTGCAAATTCTAAATAAGACAACTAGGGGTGAATCTAAATCGCCTTAACAATCACAACGATCTTAATGATCTAATTTGACTCTTAATTGAAGGTTATGTTATAGGTTCAAAAATTTCTAAGTTTATTAGACAAATGCGTGACATCAAGTAATAGATGCAATGCTATGTCTGACAAATGCATGACTGAGTATGATAGATGCAATAGAGATTGATCAGTTACTAGACATTAAAAAATTGTGGCAATCTATTTTTCCCAAGATTTTATTCCATATTTTGATGAATTTTGATTTTGAACATACAATAAAAAAAATTGAGAACAATTTGGTTGTTGACTTAGTTTTGCATAAGTATGGGGTCCTACCTATGCACGAAAGGTTAAGGTCTTAGAGCTAATGGCATGAGTAAGATCATGTGTTTCCATGCTTGATTATGATCAACATGCTTGTGTTGTAATTATTCAAGCTCTTTGTAGAGTCCATTAGTTCAGGGCATGACAAGTGTACACGGGACTACACGAGAGATATCATAACTTCCATTGTTAATAACACTGATAATATATCTTAACACATTATGATACTTCTTCTAGCTATTCATAGGTGAGAAAAATTGACTTGTCCAGCTGCTTATGTTTTGGTGTGCAGTGTTTTTGAACAGTATGACTTGACAAGATGAAACCTTATTTGATTGAGGAGGAGAAAGTACATGAAGAGAAGGTGAGATTTATGGAGAATGTAGTTATTATTGGCACTCAAGAAGTTGCTATTAGTCATGATAACAAGTCTGATTTTCATGACAACATCCTTCCACTTGAGTGTAATGATGATTTGAAAGTTATGGTAAGTTCAAAAAGTGTTGTGAGAGGGACCTTGAGTATTGACACTCATGATACAAGTGTCACAAATGAGGATTACATGGGAATTTTGGCTCATAATAGTTCTGAATTACATGGTAACAGTGGCAAAACTTTGCATCAACACGAGATAACAATGACTACACATATGCAAGATGCTACTATTGAGTTAGTACATGAAAGTACTCAGAAATTAGGTACTAATGATGCATTGCATGTTGTGGATTCATGCCATGATGAATCTGATTTATCAAATCAGACCTTAGAAAACAAGTTAGAAAATTCATTGGTTGGCATTGAATCTGAGGATCGTGAGTTGGATGGTGATACAGTTGCATTGGAAGTGGAAGTGTGTGAAGATATTGTCATATCAACAACTTCTACTTTTCCAGTTGAGCCATCCTTTGAGGTACATAGAAGTAGTACCTTAGATATTGATGTGTGCATGATTGATTGCATGCATGCCACTGCTTATCATGAGGCGAGTGATGTAGATACAACCTCTTACCATAGTGTAGATTTGGGTGGAAAGAATGAGTCATAGGGGTATCATGATATGACTGGGCAGTTGAAGGTTAGTGATGATATTATTGCTACAACTTTGGAGCATTTTGATGTCGCTTGACAGATGTTGGTGACCTATGGTTGGAGTAATCCTGAGACAGATGAGCACGGTGATAGTAGCCTTTCCCTAGAAGAGTTCCACACACTTCGAGAAGCTATTGGGATAGTGAAACAAAATTACTTTCAATTACTAGCTGATAGGGATTATCTTCTTGAGTGGGATTGCACTTGCTATAATGCACTGAAAGGAAATGAGGATGAGGTTGATGAGCTCACCCATGAGCTTGAGGTGACTATGGACTCGTTGGAGAGTGCTTAGTCATCCCTTTGTGAGTCATAGTAACAGGTTGAGGAGCTTACCGCGACGTTGAGTTTAGTACAATCTTCACCATTTGTGGATATAGTTGAGTTTCCTATAGCAGCACTTGGTGATGAATTTACACCCATGGGTTGTAGTGATGGATATGTTGAGGATGTGGATACATCCATCATTGATGTAGGTACACATGACTTAGTTGGGATGAGTACTTCGATTGAGAGCAACAGAGAGCCACTTGTTGCATCAAGATCTCCCGAGGTTAGTACTATGACCGATGATGCAGGTCAGATTATTGATAGCTCTTGTTTGGCAGTGGTGGGCTCTCCAAAGAGTTGTGTGTTAGTACACAACGTTAATCCATCCACTTCACATGGGATCATAGAGTGTCATCTGGTTGGGAGTATGGCTCTCATGTAGATTTGTTTCCCTCTCCTGGAAGAAAATCTGTTACTTCATCCCTTGCAGATTATTTTGGACGCTAACTTGTTGTGTCTTAGAGTCAGAGTGATCAGTTGTAGGTCTCACTGGACAAGGTTGACTTAGCCTTATATTTTTTTTACTGCACATATTCATTTGTTGAGTACCTTCTTGAGAGTCTTGAGTTTCGAGAGGGTGTTTGGAGCCACCAAGGATACTCTCATCCGAGGTTCTCTCACCATCAGGCGCGGTGTGGGAGTAAATGTAGATACTCTAACTACAATGCTTCCTGATAGAGATTTTGTGTCTGGGTTTGTAAAAAAGGTTACCAGAGCCCCTACCCAATTATCTATTCAGGATCAGAGGTTGGGGCCATCTCTTGATTCCAATATCGTTATAGATGAGCCCTTGACCAAGGTTGGAGCATTTTATCGCAAGTACACATCGAGGAGTTCTCATCACTTTTCTTTTGATCCACACGTGGAGGACTTGATGATGCATTGGTGTGGATTGGCTTTGAGATTTTACCATTCATTGTGAGATGTAGAGTTACCATCTTTAGTAGATGGAACTAGCAGTTGCAAGTACCCGACTCAATTGATTGCTAGGGGCTACTTGCTGGGGCAGTGTTTAGTTTCCCATCATGCTGATGTGTATCCGGTGAAGATTGTTACTCCTATAACACAGAGACTATCTTTGGATACATGGCTTTAGAGAGATTATGGTGACAATGAGCATGATGGTTTAGTTGGACATCACATCCATGAGAGTTTAGCAAAGGTTGTGGAGAGTTGTTACGTAGCAGATGTTTCCAGGTACTCCTATCTCCACGACACAAATGGATGTGTGTATAAATTGTACTGAGAGCCAAGTGGCGACAAAGTTAGTGTTGCAGTTTGGATAGGTCCCATGGTTGGCTTCACCACATCTGGCATGGTGAAGTGGAGATTAGTGTTGAGCAGTGTAAATTTGAGGGAGGTTTACATGGCAAACTTCTTTCTTGGATTTGAGATCTTGGTATATTATGTTGGACACTCGCTAGTATGTTGAGGGATCCTTTGTGTGTATCAGGGTTTCATTTTGCATTCATTGGGGAGTATTACTGCGTGTACATGGTGTGGATTGTTGGTAATCCCATTTCAGGTTCTCATGTACATGATTTTTTTCAGATGCACATATCAGTTGCGCATGTGTTAGATGATATGTATGGCAACTTATCTTGGACAATTTTGGGGAGCAAACATTGTCAGTCTTCAGAGTTGCTTCCACTTGATGTTCATGATCTTGCAATGTTTGTTGTTGAGTTTGATTTAGTTTGGTAGGTCTTGTTAGTTGTGCTGTTGATGGTGTTGCAAGAATTGGTTATTGACAGTAGGGACATTACACAGTTCCACCCATGGGATCCTAGTGGAGTTGTGGTTACTCTTCAGGCAGAGTGTAGTGAGCTTCCAGATGTGAGATTGCTTGGGGGAAAGCAATTTTAGGGAGGGCGGACTGTAATATCCCCATTTTAACTCACCATGGTTTATGCTTGGTTTAGCCTATCATTGGGTCCTTGTAGGCTAATATTGGTGACTAGAGGAACCTATTGTGGAGTTTTTTGGCTCTCCAGAGTGCAATTGTCTGTGTTTTCATCTTTAGATCCTTCATATGTTTTGAGGCAATTGATATTCAGGGCTTTCTGGCTCTGTTTGCATATACTTATTATTTATAGTAAGTTAGTTGGACATTAGAGAGCCACTTTACTACTTTTAGTAAGGCATCCAGATTGACAGTGGGAGTTGTGGGCTAGTCGGTGATGAAGTCAAAATCATTAAATAGTGATTATTAATGGAGTTATAATGACATTTAATTATTTTTAAAGTGTTACTTTAATAATAATTAATTATTTTTAAGGAATATTAGATTGACTTCAAGTGAATTTATAATTGAGGGGTATTTAATATCATAAGGTCAGAATATAAGGTGTGAACATTAAATGACTTTATTTGGCTTTATGATAAAAATGTCATTTAATGATTATAAAGTCAAGTTATTTAAAAGTGCATTTTAGTTATATTGGGGGGCCCACTTTAAGAGATGATATAAATTTATGTTAAATTATTTTAAAGTATACTTTATTATAATTGATAAAGTGTTATTTAAAAGGGAGATATAAGTGATTAATAAAGTATACTTTAAACTATAATGCTGTGCACTTAAAAGGAGATGAAATTAAAGTGAAACTAAGGGAGATGAACCCAAATACCAATTGAATGTTATATAAAGGCTTTTCAAAAAGGATTTCATTATCATTGGATCATTTTATACTTGTACGTTTGGAGAGATCTTCTCTTGGAGAAGGAACCTTAGGGTTTCTGCATATTCAACATTGGAGAGTGTAGCTTCTTCATTGTATATAAACATTATGAGGTTGTGAGATATCAAGTGAAGATTTCTTAACTGTTGGCTTCATCCAGATGTCAAGTTAGAGCTTATTGGTGAAATATTTTAAAGGTATTTACAAGGGTTTGAGGTGCTGCTATGGTACCCTTGAATAGTGATGCTACAATACTCGTGAATAGTGATGCTACAATACCCATGAACAGTAATTGCTATAGTACCCATGAACATTAATTGCTACAGTACCTTCCTCTTAGTAAGGGTTTCAGAGAATACTTATTTATAGATTAGAAGTTTGAAGATTATTTATCGATTAGAAGTTTGAAGAACTCAACAATCAATGCCTAGCGTCCACGAATAAGGGTTTACCATTGCTGCATTGATCTTCAGAATTGCTAATGCGGATTCTTTCATATAAGATTTTTAAGTATTTGACTTCAGTCATCCGGGTATGAAGATTAAATAATTTTCAATCTTTGTTTGTAGAGCTGAAGTAAATATATTGAAATATTACATGTTTTTAAATTCTGAAACAAAGTGTATCATACCTGATTTGCATTTTCTACACACGCTCACAAAAGCAAAAGCTGGCTACCCAAAACACACATTCAAAAATCATGGGTTGGTTTGAATAAATGGCTATGGAAGTTAAAGGATCACCCTATCAATCATGCCCATCTAGCTCATGCATGCCTCAAAGTTATCCAACTTCCACCTATTCATGTCTCCCACCCTACCCACTTACCAAGTCAATCTCATGACCTCACATCCATCTTCCACATCCCCATCCATTTCACCTCAACACATTATATCCAATCCCATTCCATATTCCATTCCTTATCCTTTCTCTACCTTTGACAAGGGAAACCCATATGATTCCTCATCCATGTCTCCATATTATCCCTCCCATCCAATATGTATAACTCAATATTCTCCCCCATCCACATCCCAATCCCCCTCTTTTTATACACCTTCATCACCTCCACTCACCATCCAAGTCACTTACACCATAATTCTCCAAGCCTTAATCCTAATCTCCCACTACATAATCCCAATCTTCCATCTAATGCCAAACATTCACATAATCCCAATCCTCCAAAATCCACATCAACCCATCCTCCAATTCTTTTCTTCATAATATTATCTAAGAAATACTAGAAAAGGAGATAAAATCCCTCCCTCAAAATAAAGTTGCCCGATCTCCTCAACTAATACGCCAATGTCCATCCCCTCCCCATCAAGTCACACTTCAATTCCCTATGCTTCATGATACCACCACCCCCCATCTATCCAAGTCAAATAATCCACCTCCTCCATCACACCATCCCCCCAAACCCAACCATGTCTAACGCTTGTTCCAGATCATGCTAGCATAGATTCCTCTCCACCTCAAGATCAAAGCATCCCTCCTCATGATGCCACTCCATCTCAAAATCCAAGTCTACCCTCCACTCCATCCTATGATCCCAATCCATCCTATTATCCTCTTACCCATCCTAATTACCCTCATAATCGCATTCCATCTCAAATCCAAGTATCCCCTCCACATCATTGCATGATCCCCTTCCCTCTTGAGATCTAATCATCCCTTCCACTCCACCACATGTTCCCATACCAAGTCAAGATGTTGGTATATCTTCCATCCTTCCTAAATCCAAAACCCCTTCGTATAAATCAAAATCACACCATCCCCCATATTCCACATCCATTTTGGGCCCTTACATCCAAAATTTCATTCCTTCATCATCCGCATCCATTTTGGGTCCTTATGTTACAAAGATAAACCCTTCATCCCTTCCATCCATCTTGGGTCCTTACCTCCCTCCATCCACCATTCCATCACCTCAAATGATCCCTAAGAAAGATCAATAAAGGTAAACATCCTTGAATGCATTCCCACACTCTCCCTCCACCATCCCATCCATAAAATCTCCAAGTCATCCATCCTCATGCATCTGTACCATTTCTATTGGAAGAAATTTGGATGACAAATCTAAAATGCATAAAGCTAGAAATCCATAAAAAATCTAAGGATCAACATATCCCATAAAAGATACATGCTCAAGAAAAGAAAAATATGATCCAAAAGAAAGAAAAATCCAAAAGGCCATAAAGGCCCAAAAAGAAAAAATAAAAAACTATGTGGATTCCAAAACTACTCATATAAAAAATGCATCTCAAAGTAAAATCCAAATTGGCATCCAAACTTGCTAATCCAAAATTTCCCTCCACCCATAAGTCCTCCAATCGCCCAACTAACAATCCCCCATCTTCAAAATCCATTTTGGGTCCTTATGTCTCAAAATCCACCATCCCAAGTCCATCATCTCTTTCATCTATTTTAGGTCCTCATGTCCCAAAACCCACATTTTATCCTCCATCAAATTCAAAATCATCTCCTACATAACTCACGGGGCTTCACTGGATAGACAATATTATATCACGTGTATTCATATTGGGGGGTTTAATATCCCAAAAAATAAACTCAATATATTGTCTATCTGGTGAAAATAGAGGGGTTTTTAATCCATCTATGAAAAAATGCAATATTTGGTGAAAATAGGGGGGTTTTAATTCAGGTTGTGTATTGGGAGGGGGTTACAAAAAAGGAGTTTAGGGTATTTTAGGGCAATATTTTTTGAAAATACCTGGGGATTCTTTAGTATGCCATGAATGCACGTGATATAGCCCAAACCCTATTCACTAAGTGAATCCCCCGTGACACAACTCCACCACCCTTTAAGGTGTGTGCCAATGTTGATCTTGCCAACATCCCCATCCATTTATCCACAAGTCTTCCACAACCCCATCCATTATCCAACATCCATTTTTCATAATTCCATTCCTTTAGTCCAAAATTTTGCATAAATATTTATACCCCTCCATCTTCCATCCATTCCATATCCCCATCCATTTCTACTAACATCTATGAGCAAGCCTCCAATTGTATTGGTCTAATATTATAACACATCTTCAAGGGATACTATCAATGGAACTAGATGCTTGAGTACTCCCTCCATCTCCATTTCACACATCCATTATCTTCCAAATCCACTTATCTATGTCCACTTATCCTCATCTTATCCATCCAAACTATTCCAAGAAATACAAAAAAAAAGAAAAAAAATGAAATAAAAAATAAATAAAATGCTTCCAATGGTGAAAACCACTTCTTGTGGTACCTTGGGCAAGTACCATGATTAAAAATTGGTAAATAAGAGTCATGTTTAATCCCCCAACCTCTTGGAATATACACTTGGGGGCAAGCTTCATCGATGCCATCATACCTTCCATATTATCCATATCCCTTATCCTTCATCCATAATATTATCCAAGTCCATCCTCCGTTTCTATCTTTGATCTTGACTATCCTATCCATATCCTCCATCTCATATCCCTCATCATATCCAAATCCATCCTTCATTCATACCTTTGATCTTGATCAAGATAGAGGCAAAATAATATCCATGCATGCTTTAGAAAATGCACACCTAAATTCCTCCTCCATCCATATCCATTCCACATTATACTTCAATCTCATACATCTTTCTCCGCCATCCTTCCATCCTTAATTGCACCACCTCTAGTGTGGGGTATTTTACTCCTTTGCAACATATTCCTTTGTTCTCCATCTTCCTATCCTCCATCCTTTAGTCCTCCATATCCTATCCAAGCAATTTCTCCATCCATTCCATCATTTTACCAAGCCTTGGATCTCCCTTGTCATTAGTTCCAATCCATTTATCCTATATCCACAATCCAATCTTATCATATCAAATCATTTATCCTCCTCCCATCCTATCCAATCCCTTTACGATCCCCATCACATTGAATTTCCCTCGAAAAAACTAAGCTTTTCCCATCTATCTGAGCTTATATCTACTTATGCGTAATCCAATTAACCAAATACAAGCATAATTCCTCCCACCTGTAGACCAACCAGCTTGTCTTTTGCTATCTATCAATCTATCCACACCTTTCCTATCGAGATGCATCCTTCCCATGCATGGTAGTTTATCCAAATCCATCATCCTTACCATCAGGATGCATCCTTCCCATGTCTGGCAGTTTATACAAATCTATCATCTTGCCCATTGGGATGTATCCTTCTCATGTTTGGTAATTTATCCAAATTCCCATCCTACTCTTGGCAAGAGATTTCCATTGGCCATGTGTGTATCGTTTGCATGATTCCAGTCTTTTTGCTTTGATTTTCATTTTGTGTACCAAGACTATACCTATTCATGACTGCCTTGATCATTCTATATCTTGGTATGTCTTGGATTGGTGTATATTGGGGCATCCTTTTGTGGTATGCTGTGTTTGGTGATTTATCTTGTACAATACAACAATATTTCACTCTCACCTTGATTAGTGTTTGCAAACTTTTGTGCATTGAGATAACCTCTTGTTTGAGAGTCTAGTCCATGCATCAAATATTGACAACTTCCTGACTTTTATAGCCAGTGGTGTAGATCGCTTGTTGCAATATCAAAACTAGGTTTGCTCTCCACATTTTACACAACAAATCCAAGGGTGATCCCATAATATTGGGTTACACTTTTTGACCAAACTTGACACTGAAATCAACATTTTGCATCAGATCTTTACTTTCTAAAACCTATAGCAGCTAAACCATTAAGAATTTGAAGATGAAGTAAACTACTAATTTGTGAGATTTTTCATATAGATTCTAAATATGTTTTTAAAAAATTAATTAGAATTTAATTTTCCATATTGTATTGTAACTTTTAATAACTCAATATTTACAGTAATCAATATTTTTCAGAAGTGACATTTATTTGGTAATGCATAAGATTTTTTTATAGCCAGAAGGAAATTCTAATTTTTGAAATATAGAATTGTCACACCAATATCTAGTGAATGAATATTTTTTCATAATTTTTTGTTACATATATATATATATATATATATATAGTTTATTTTTGAAGACAAAGTAATTATAATTTGGACAGAGGTGTATTCCATAATGCATAACTTTTTTGTATGCATTTGAATTAATTTTGTTTTTATTTGTGTTGAAATGAGCATATCAATACCTAGGGGAAATATATTTTTTATAATTTTTTTCTCTATTTTTCAAAATTTTCACATGTGTGAAACACAATCCTTAATGTTCTATGAAAACCCTACATTCATAAGAAATAAAACATAAATATATTAAAAATTATACTATTTGAAAAGTTTAAAAAATAAAAACTTATAAATGAATTCATTTTGTTAGTTTTAAGATTAGATTTAACATAAAGCAGAATATGCAACACATGAACAATAAACACAACACTTTTACCCTGGAAAACCCTTCTACTCGAGGGAGAAAAATCCAACAAAATATATCTCTATATGTTGAATGAATAAGAGTACAAATCTGCTTACAAGTCTGGCCTTACTCAAGACTGAATTAATACAATGAATAATAACATCACTCCTTGATGCTAAGTACAAATAAATATGCTTTCCCTTGAAGTCTGATCTGTTGCAAATGGAATGCCAAACTTTTGTTGGAGGTAAGAATGACGTGATTGAATTGATTATTGAAATGAAGGATCACCACCTTACATATATACCAATCTAGGTGATCTTTCATCTAGGTTAGCTCCCTCATAAAAAAAAAAACATAAAATAATAATTGCAATATGTAGGCCAACCTGCTTTTAATTAAGGAGAAAATATCTCATGAAGCTACCAAACACTAACGAGAAAATATCTCTTGAAGCTACCAAACACTAACACATTTGAGCCCCCAAAAGCTAATGTAAAAGTGGTTTTTTATCAGCATTTTGATAGGTGCAAAGGATACTCCATTGCAAGTATGATTTAGAAGAAGAGAGGTTCTATCCAAGAAATTTTGATCTAAGAGCCTTTGATTTAACTCTCTTCAATTGATTACTTCAGATGGGACCTCTTAAAGCTTAAATCATTATATTTCTAAAAAAAGTAAAAATTAGGATGTCTGAAATATTGTAACCTGGTATTGTGTGATCACTACCCATCCATCCACTCATCCTACACTCATATCATTCATCATTTTAGTTCATTTGTCTTGAGACTCCAATTTATTAATTCATCCCCCCTTCATCATCCTTATCCTTTTTAGCTCCTTTCATTATCTAGTCCTCCTATCCATTTTGAGAGCACACCCATGTTCTTAGAACCCACATGTCCTCTCGAGGGGGCATACCTCCTCGTGATCCTTCCTCATCTCATCTATGACCGGGGCATCATGCTACTAGTCTTAATCCCTTTTATCCACTATATTTTATTCTTCTTTGATATAACATCACTTCATGATGCTATATTAAAGAGGGACAAAATGTAGATGCCTAAAATTAATTAAATTAATATTTAATTAATTTATCTTTTTCACATAATTAGTTAAATTAATTATGTTAGTCCTCTTTTAAAAAAAATTAATTTAATTATATTTTAATTAATTTTATCACTATAGCCCTTTTAATTAATTTATCAAAATTAATTATATTCCACTTGAGTGTTTACGGATTAGATTGTGTATGAGTTTTCATCAATGTTTCGGATCACACTCCATGATCCATCACCAGGATGACAAATAGAGAGCATGCAAAAATGAGAAGATCATTTCTGCATGCTCTCTATTTTTCATCCCGATGATGGATCACAAAGTGTGATCTGAAACATTGATGAAAAAACTCATACACAATCTAATTCAGAAACACTCAAGATAAATATATCATGGATTGTGGAGACTTGATGTCTACTAATTATATTCCTTATTCTTCTAAAATCATTTCAACCTACAATATTTCTTCTAAATCCTAATTAGTTAATTAATTTTAATTAATTAGCTAATCCCGCGATTCCTACAAATCACCTCCCTTAATCCTACCATCTAGCCTAACTAATCCCAGCCTAATCGTGACTAAAATTTCCTCCAATTTTATATTCCCCCACTCATTCTCTCTCCTCATGTCCCATCCTCCTAACTTACCCACTTGCACTCCTAATCCCTCATTAGCCCACTTAATCACTCTTCCTAATCATTTGCACATCCCTTATCATTTTGATTAGGGATGGGTCAACTCTTTGCCATAAATGGTTTCCCATCCCATCCTCCAAACCTTAAATACTACCAAATTTGACTCTTCCAAGGAATTTCAAATTCCTTTAATTTCTTATGCCTCCTCTTTCTAAGGAATTTTTAATTCCTTATTCTTTTATTCTTCCCACACATCCTCCTATTTTGGAATTTTTAATTCCTCTAGTTCTCTTCCAAGGAATTTTATATTCCTTTCTTCTCTTCCTATGTACTTGAGAAGTGCGGAGACAAGAAATTCCTTTATGGAAATCTCTTGGATCTCCCACTTTGTCCTCTAAATCCTCTCCCACCTTCTTTCAATCCTAGCCCTTCATTCATATTTAATCATGGCCATCCATTTTGGTCTCATCTAATCTATAAATTGGAGTCTCCAATCCTCACAAACCATCCACCTTTTGAGTAAACTTATGTTGTCCATTTGAGCTTCAACAATCATCTATCATACCCTCATCATGCCAAAATATTGTCTCACATAAGCCAAATCCATCACCCATCACACCTATCCCATATTATCTATCTTGTTGTGTAGTGGAGAGGATTCCACATCAAGTCCATCTCCAAAAGAAAATCAAGTGGAGCATTGGGCTCACACCACTTCAAGCTCAATTGGAGGAGGAGAGAAAAGTTATAAAGGTTCTTTGTGTATTTTGAATGTTTCTATTGTATTTCATGCTTTGTTTATGTAGCTAATAGTCTCACCATTTTCTCCACTTTAGGTACCATCTGTAATGCTACTTAAGGATCCCTCAACACAACACAAATTCCCCTATATCTCATTTAAAATATGTTTAATCCATTAATTAAATAGAAGTAGTAGACAAGATACACCATGTATCAAATGTATACTGATAAGATCGAAAACCCTCAATTTCTTTACTTAAAAGGAGAATGCATACATTCAAGGAGACAATTGTGAAGAGAACATACACAAAGTGTTTTTAATATTATCTTCAACTTGAATAGAAAATTGTCATACAAAGTATTCCACCTACATGCAAATTTTTTCTAAAACACTAAGTAGCACTTATCTTTATTGAATATTTCCAAAAATAACAAAAATTGTAACTAGATTCGATCTTATTATCTTTCCAATAGAATTGATAATATAATGATTCCTATTAAAATATTATAAGCTCCTTCTTATAGAAAAGGTAAAGCATGTTGGCCTAGGACCTAATAATGTAACCTTTTACAATATTTGTCTTTTCAGTTACAAAATAAGCTTGGAAACTTGTGCCCATTACACTATTTGATTTTGTATTTAAAAATGACTTAAGGATCACATGTTTTCTGATGAAGTTCTCTAATCTTGATGCTTCAATTGCTTTCATTAGCCAAACATGTTGCATCACTCTAAAATTATCAAAATTAGGTCATCGGTTGAGTTGGATTTGATTTCATTAAATTTGATGATCGATTGAAATACAAATATGCCTACTCTCCATATTCCTCCTCTCATGATACATAGGTTCTTTCATCTAGTCATTGGAACTCTTGAATTTTAATGATCTTATCATTATGATTGGCATTGTTTGCATCCAAAATTGCCCTTGCATTCTTAAGGAAACTATTAAAAATTGTTTCTAGGACCAAATATATCATCCAATGTTATATTCAGTAACCTCATGTTCAATTTATTATCAATACAAACAAAGGATACTACATTAGGACCCACATCATTGAATTTTTCTTTTCATTGTTCTAGGGTTTTTGCTTGACATCTCTAATATTTGATGCCAGACATCATATTTATCTCCATTGAGTCAATCAACTTAATATTCTCCTTTAGTTTCTTATCAATCTTTAGCATGTAGGCCACTCCACGACCTCCATCATTTCACTGACATCTTTTATTTCTATAGGCTTCTCTTGATCAAACCTTGATACTTTGGTAATGTGTCTCATTGCAGGAGTCCTTGATATCCATTTGTATCTGATCTCATTGATATTATTTGAATCCAAATTATACCTGGCTAGGAAAAAAATTAGATCTGCATATGTCTTATATGTTTCATTTGCCTTGCCAAATTAGATGACCTATGATTGACCAAGTTTGTAACCATTTTGCTCATAGCCTACATCTCATCTTCCTTTATTGCTTGGATATGCTCCTTCAATTATTTGATCTTAGATAGAAAAGCCTCTGTATTTGATGAAAACACTTATACAAATCTTGAAGGGCCAACTCCTTATCTTCATACTCCCTAATTTTGACCAAGGATTGCAAATAATTTTGCTGCAATTCATCACATGATAAATCTAAAATTTCTTTCTCATTGCTTCATTAAAATGAGTAGTATTCACTACCAAAGATGCTACTTGTTGAGTAGGAGTTTCTAAAACTCTCTTTTTATCACATCACCCTTGAGCTCTTCCACACTATTCACAATATTTGTCTCATCTATATTTGCAGCCAAGGCCCAAATTGTTAGAGTTCCAAAACTAGGACTAAACCTTGAAACAAAAATGCTTTCTCCTCTTGTTATTCTATAGTATACACTTGTTTATTTTGTTTCTTTATTGTATCAAATGATAAGACAATTTGTATGTCCTAGTTAGGCAACAATAACATTCCATTGTCTTTCACCATTTGCCTGCCCTTGTCAGGAGTTATATTGTCAACCTTGAAATCTATCCGAGGCAAAAATTGCTCTACCACCTCCTTCCATTGGTATGGATCATTCTTATTCCTCTCTTCTGCCACTTTTCCTTGATATTTATATTGTCTGACCCTAACCACTTAATGTTTAAATTCCTTGGTCCTAACAAATTCATCATCTAACAAGACATTTTGACAAGCCAGAGTCCATATTACTATTATTGCTAGTAGCAAAATTTTCAGGTGCTCTTCAATTTTGTTTATAGGTATGATAAGAATAACCATCGTAGATGGTGAGGACTTAGATTCAATAGCTTCTTGTTCTACTTTCTCCTCCACCACATCTTCAATCTCAATTATTTCAACATCTTTTACCTTCTCTCTAGTGTCAAAGATCTTTTGCCTCTTAATTTTTTTCTCTTCAAGAGTAGAAACATCTTGAGTTGTTTCACCAAGCTCTTTACTTATGTGCCTGACATATGGCTTGACTGGGACACTAGGATCCCTTTGAATTTCTAGTGTCTCCTCTCTTGGTACCATCAACTGATCTGCATTAGCGAGCATTTTCTAAATTTTGACCATTTTCCTTTTGTATTTTGAACCTTTCATCCCTAACAATTACATACCACTCCCTTCTATAAACTACCTCCTCAACTGTGAGGTAGTTTCTAGTTACATCTTCATGAAAATATACCTCATGAGAAAATGGAGGCCTCTTCACACTTTCCCTAACTAAATTTATGAATAATTCTGGATCAAAGTTGATTCTAGGACATGTAAAAGACATCGGACTATACTTCTGTAACATAAGTTATATCTGATCAAAATTATGTTCCGAAATTATTTCACAAGGTATGTCTTTTGCTACACCATTTAGTGATATTCTTCTTAAATTCTAAAATTCAAGAATGCACATGTCACTGACTAGAATACTTTACTTTGGTTGGATATTTTATGGGTAGGGTCCCATTTGAAAGCATGCTAAAAGGCTGGGTTGCTATGGCTTGGACACAACATAAGATTCAGAGTTTGTCACTATTGAAATCTAACCAAATACTTGTTCCCTTTTTGTTTTTCTAAAGCTAATTATGTTGGCATAGTGTTTCACTTTGGCCCTTGTCTTGGCCATTCTTTGCTTTTTGTTTTCTAATCATTGACACAATAATTTGTTGTCTCAAATGATATATCCTTCAAAGTCCTTATTGGGGTTGAATTACCAAGGTTACCCTACCGTGTTGAAATATTTTGAGCCAAATAATCTCCTTTATAAGATTAGTTGTTTGTAGAGAACTAGAGAGGTTTTGTTCTTCTCATTAAAAGTAGTACGTTTGTGTCAAGGTGGAACTATCCAAGGACCTTAAGGACACTATTAATTTTAGGTTGCCCAAACTAGCTATACATGATATGTTCATTATATTAACCTTCCAAACAACTATTAATGTTGTCAATAATTAAAACACAAGATTAATGACTACCTTATCTTCTCTAAGTCCAACATCTATTCCTCAATCCTCTTTTGGGGTGCCACCTCTTGTAAAAGAAGATTAAGGTTGGTCTACATTTTTTGGCCATAAAGTGAAGAATTTTTGTCAAAAGAAGCCTTCTCTTATGCTTTGGATTTCTAATTCAATTTTGATTGCCATTTTGGTTCTATGTAGATATTTTAATATGATATAGATGACCTATTTGGGGCCTTGCCTATGTAGTAAATAATTAGTGAAAGAGAGGTATGATTCTACATGCATAATAACTTGGGGCTTTTGATTTCAATCTTGATCATCACCAAGATAATATGACTTAATACACTTGGAGCAATTTGTATGTTAAGATTAGTAGAGTTTAAAGAGACTAAAATGTACCATGATGTGTACTCAATCATTTTAAAAATTTTCTAGCTATTATCCTTTTGCTAATTGAACCGTTGGCAAACATTCTCCTTTCAAATCATTTTTTTTTTCTTCTAGATCTTGTTAATTTTGGCTCTTGAGCTCATCAATTGTGGCCTAAATCCCTAATTTTAAAAATTATTATGATGTTATTAAATTATTTTAGAGTTCCTCACAACTATCCATGCAATTTTTTATGAATTTTTTCCTCGGTACATTTTATATAATTTTGTTGTTGTTTCACTTCCTAGTAGATTACTTGTACACTTTTTAGCACTTAGAAATATTTTGTTTCTAAAATATGACTTTATTTGAGGTATTCTATATGTATTCATATATTTTGTCCTTTTTGGGTATTGTAGGCATCTTTATAATTATAGATGCACTGAAATTAAGTGACTCTATTGCACACGACTTTTAGAGATTTTATACATCATGTTGTGCCTTCATTTTGTACATGCACTTTATTATAAATTGTAATGAATAGTTCATTGTGTCTGCTTGGTTATTTGCAATCACAACCTTGTCTATCTTCATGCATTTATATTTACTTGTTTCTTCACCTTCATGAACTATATTATGACATAACATTTTGGTTGACCTATCATCTCTTTCCCTTACATTAGAATTATTGGAGGTTTCATATCATTGGTGCTAATGGTTCCTTGGTTTCAATTTGGCTATGTATCTAATTTGTTTCTTATTGTTGGAGTAGATATTGAGCTCTTATACCATGCCAAAGTTGATAGTTAACCCCACATCTCCTGGAAATCACCTGTAACCAGAACAACTATCACATCTAAAGAGACAAAGTAGTAATTGATGCTATGAAACCTTGGGAGAGAATCCAAGAGAGAATTTGATATTGAGATTAACATGAATAACATGAATTTGTTAGTGATATTAGAATAAATCTTTCATTTGTATTTTATGGAGGTAAACTATCCTAGTTGATCAATTTTTTAGACTATTAATACCTATTTTTTTATTCATGGTATTCTTTGCATAGGTTGAGTGTTGTCATTGGGGTGACTTATGCAAATTGATGTTGTTGGCATATGCACACTCTAGAGATGTTGTAGGTGATTGAAGGTTTTGTCATTGATGGCAACCTTACAATCCTATGACACCGACAAGGCATTCCACCGACACTAGCAAGATCAGACTCTACATCGACACTCAGATCACCGGCACCGACAGTGAAAGAAAGCATACCGACATAGAGGCCGACAGGATTTTTGTCGAAATATATTTTGTTTATTATTGTAAAATCATTGTAAGCCGACTTGGCAAGTTGTAAAATGACTCTTATATAAGAGAGATCATTGTAGAACATTTTGTGTAAGAAAGAGGAATGTAATTAGGCGAAATAAGGCAGACCGATTATGTGAATTATAGATTAAGGGTTTATGTAAGAAGCAAAGCAGAAACCTGTACTGGATCTGGCATTATAGATGCTATTTTGAAGCAGTACAAGACACTGGATTTATATAATCCATTTTGTAAGTCAGTGAGACTTCCTATTTTGTATTTGAGTAGTGAGGTCTAGGCAATTGGCCTTCCTGCATGTGCAGGCCCCTCTTGTAGCAGTAATATTCTCTTATTGGCTAGTAAGTGAATATTGTGGGTCACAAATGCCACGGAGGTTTTTCCCACACTGGGTTTCCTCGTTAAATCCTTGTGTTATGGTGTGTTTTTCATGTGGTTGTTTTTATCTCTGTTTATTGCATTACTTTTTGTTTACCAGTACACAGTATTAATATGCTCTACATGTTTTAAGTTAAGAAAATCTATTAACCGGTTAGATACTGATTCACCCCCCCCTCTCAGTAGCTGTGGGAATCCTAACAATTGGTATCATAGCTTGGTCCTCTATTTTCAAAAGCCTAACAGCTTGAGGAAGATCTTGACACTGGTAGAGATGGAAAACTTGATGAAGCAACTTGAAGGAGCTCTCTCAGACTATGATGCAGAAAAATTGAAAAATATCAAACTTGAAGATGATCTAAAGGCTTCTCAGGATATTATTGAAGCACTTCAAGAAAATCTTACTATTTCAAGAAACAAGAGAAGAGAACTTTGTGAAAAGATGCAAAATGAAAATGATGAAAAGGAAACTCTTGATAATATAATAAACAAGCTGAAACAAGAGAACATGACAACAAAGAATGAGATGCATGATATGACTATGAGATTTTGTAAAGAAATTGAAGATAGAAATAAGAATGAAGAAGAGTTGACTAGAAGACTAAATGATGCAGCAAATGAAAACACAAGACTTAGTTATGAAAATGATTTGTTGAAGACAGATCTAATGCACACTCAGAATGACTCCAATGAACTATCGAGGCATAAAGAAGTCTTAGAAAGAGAACTAGATACTGCAAATCAACATAAAGAAAAATTCAAGAAAAGCTCAGAAGAACTTGGTAACTTACTAAAGAATCAAAAACCTAAAGGTGACACTTGTGGAATTGGCTTTGAAGTTGGTGAAAGCTCCGGTACTGCAAATAAACATGATCATAGCAAACAGGTAAGACAACCTACTGCTTATAAATTCAGTGGCAAATGCTTTAACTGTTAGAATTATGGTCATAGAGAAAATGAATGTAGATCTAGAAATTATCAGAATACCAATGCACCCACTGGTCAATGTTCAAAATGCAACAAAGTTGGTCATAACTCTAAAAATTGCAGAATGAATGTGAGATGTTATGTTTGTGGAAGATTTGGACACCTATCTAATCAATGTAGAACACAAACTGGGATAGGTTATGGGAAAGTTATTTAGAGGAATAATGTGACTTGCTATGCATGTAACAAGATTGGGCATATTGCAAAATTCTGCAGAAGTAAATGATCACCGACAGACAACAAAGGTTCTAGTTTGAAAGGTAAAGAAAAAATTGGAGAGGTTAAGCAAGAATTTTCAAAACAATGGATTAGGAAATCAGAATTGAATGTGGATAGGAATACTCCTCCACTGGTAGAACCAAGCAACACTCTACCGACATGACAAAGTGGCACTCCACTGGTAGAACAAAGTAGCACTCCACCCGTAGGAGTCTCTTCATCAAATTGAAGAAATTTCCTTGAGGGTTTGGCAATCAATGAGACATATGCTATTATTCCCTTGGTTGATGGTAAGAAGTTGAATTTACTTCTATACCGACAGATATGTTAAGTGATTACTTAACTGGCAAGCATTGAATGTGTTAGTTGGAAAATTGACATTATAAATTAATGTTTTTGGCTCCATTTTACTTCACTGAGCATTCAAACATTTGAAGAGCGTGAAATCTCCAGAGCTAAGGCATTTTGAGCAAAGAGGCAAAGCACTTCAACAATCAATCCTTCCTGAGGCAAAAAAAGGTATTTATAATCATGACATCCTCCTCTACACCTGAATTCATAGCAAACCCTACTGTAGTCGAGGTAATCAAATGCCCTAGGCCCATATTTCAGCTAGTTCTCGAGATAGCTAAAAAGGATGAAAATGTAGGTGCATTTTCTCAAATCCCAAAAGGAGTTGTTTATGCAGAAGACCCTAGAATCTATATCCATTGCCATATAGAAGAATTAGGAGATGAAGAAATCAAGAACATGTACAAATCTATTATCTGTGATGATTCCAATAAAGTAAAACTTGAACACAAAATTGTTAAAACCCTAGGATTCACTGAGATCATCTGCATACCAGACTTTCCTAAGGAAGTTATTAGGATAGTATTGAACAGGGTACATGGTGAATTTTTCTGGCTAGATTCGGTTCACAAAATTACCAAGGAAGCTGTGAAAGCTGTAACATGGTTACCCTCCACTGGTAGCAGACCAGACAAAACAAAGAAGGTCTCAAATGACCTGGTAATGAACTTAACTGGTGCAACATCCAATAGAAGGTCTCTAAGGGTTAATGATGTGACCGACATAAATGTGAGATTTATTAGCATGATTTTAGGATACAAAGCAACTCATGCAAACAAACTTAACTCAGTTTCTAGTTTATGCATAAAAAGTGCACATGATATGGTAAAAGAGAATGTGAAAATTGATGTATGTGAATGGCTAAAGGATGAATTGATTGACAATTTAGGGAAGATCAAGAAGGATAAGAAAGGGACTTTTAGATATGGTAATTTACTTATATTCTTAATGCTACACATAAACAAATAGGTGCCCGGTATAGGTATCAAGAACCTTGGATTTGACATATCGGTAGGGAAATAGTTATCAGACTTATTCAACAACATGGGTGAAAACAAGGAAAAGAATATCAATGAGTATTTTCAAGCACTAAAGGCCAGAATGAACAAAAGAACTAGACTGTCACAGGAAATTGTTAACAAATATAAAGATGATATATGTTTTGTGATTAAAAAGGATGAGATCTGGATGGAAGCAGTTATCCCAAGAACAATTTGGGTTATTGAAATGGGCTATGAGACTAATGACCACATCATTGAAACATATGCAAAAGCCCTTTTGGAAGCACCCAATGAACCTAAGGAAGAGGTATTTGGTAGTGCTAAGACCATTGAAAGCCAAATTCAATCTAAGAAGAGAGTAAAGAAAGTAGAAGCAACAGTAAGGAGAGGTTCAAGGCAGGCTAAGGCTATAAAAGACTGAAGATGAGTTACAGGAACAACAACCAGAAACTCACCTGTCACAGGTAGAAACTTCTTCAGAGAGTGACAAGCCAACTGAATTTAAAAGAGTTGTAAGGAAAAGACAACCTTCACCGGTATCCACACCCTCGCCTAGAAGAACTAGACAAAAAACAACAGGCTGTGAGGTCTCCGATAAAGAAGACAACCCCAAAGAAAAAACTAACACCTAAGAAGAAAAGGACTCAACAGAATATTTCTCCGATTGATAGACTGTTGGATGAAATAACAAAAGAAGAAAAACTCAAGAACATATAAAAATTATATGATACACTATCAACAGATGAAAAAGAGCAAGTTGAAAACAGTGTCATTTTACACTTGGATATCTATAAGAAGTTTTTGATGCAAGTTGTAGATGAACTACTAGATGAATTATTCAAGAGACTGAAAGCAAGAAGACAATCTGTTGTAGAACTTGACAAGAAAATCAAAATTGAAAAATTACTTGCTGTCCACTCAGTCAACTCTCCAAAATAAATAGATGATCTAATTGCAAAGGCCAACCAGTCAGTATTCTCTACTGCACACTGATATATTACACTAATGGCAGGAAGAGTAAATGAGGTAATAGAAGAAACAAAAAATGGATGGGATATGTTCCTTGTGGAGAAGGAAAAGCAGGAAAAGTACAGGAACCCCAATCCTATCAAAGTCTATCAAAAGGACAAAGATAAGGGTAAAGGAAAGGTTGGTGGACCTCCTAGAATCAAAATAAAAGATAACTTATCCCCACCGCCTCTGATTACTCCACCGGTAACAACAACTAAAGACCAACCAACAGATGAAAGTATGGATGTATCACAAGTGGATACAAATCCTAATCTTGAGGTACTATACACAGTGGATGTTGATACTCAAAAGGTCAACATTGTAATAGACAAGGACACAACCGGTTAGATATTGATTCACCCCCCCTCTCAGTATCTGTGGGAATCCTAACAATTGGTATCAGAGCAAACATGGCTAGTGAGCCACCGACAACTGACAACATTGATAACACTGAAGGAAAAGTGGAAGATGATAGCACAGGGAAACAGACAGAGACTCAGATAGAGAGACAAGCAGAGCAATAGGCTCCAGAACAACAACAGGTTCATGTGGAAACAGTGCCACCGGCAATAGGAGAGAAACAAAAACCCTTGCTTAAGGAAATGGAAACACAGACTGACCTACCAGAGGTCACTACAAGCATGGTTACTTCCTCCACCGGCGGAATTCAAAATGTTGGTTCCTCCTCAGCAGGTTACAAATCAACCAATGTAACTGAAGTTCTTTTAGATTCTTTGAAGAAAATAACTGATTGTAGTTCACAAGCTTATAAATCTATAGATGACACAATCCCAATTTTGAAGATGATAACTCCAAAATGCAACATAGATAATAAGGATTCTTTGAGTCAACTTGACACTTTGTTGAAGTATATTATTGACAACACAGTGATAGTTGAGCAAATAAAGGAAGATGCATTCAAAGAGAAATTAGAAATTGAAAAACAAAAACTCCTTGAGGATCAAATAAAGAAGTGTACTAGGGAATTTGACACACTTCTACCGAAACTATGCAACTCATTGAAGGAATTTAAAACTCTGTACAAAGATACTTGCAAGACAAACTTTTTAACAGTTGACATAGATAAGAAAATGAGCAAGGTACAAGAAGAAATAAATAAACTTGCTGACAATTTTGTTAATTCACCTGATACATTATCAATTTTTGAGCAAAAGATAACTAGTTTTGAGGAAGAATTACTGAAGCTAGAAAGAGAAAAGGAGAGAATAATAAACAAGGCTAAAAATCTGAGACTAAGACTAAGTCCAAGACTGGACTATCTAGCATCCTTGAGGAAGGAAATATCTGAGGCATTAGTACAAGGACAAAAAACACCGGTAGAGCATTTGCAGCACCTCACCGGTACATTTCAAAGAAGAGAGGCAACAATAAAAGACAGGAAGAAGTTTATGGAAAGCATAAATTTGGTTTTGGCGGATCTTTTTCAAATTGTAACCACCCAGTTACAAGGTTGAGACATAAAAACTACAACTCTATTGACACCTTGACAACCTTTGTCATTGATGCCAAAGGGGGAGTAGTAGTATGAGAAAATAATCTGCAAAAGACTTATTTGCTCAGGGGGAGCTCATATATTTTTGGTACACATTTTTGGATTACAATACACTTTTGAAATTTTCTCATGAGTGTTGCCATCAATGCCAAAGGGGGAGATTGTTGGCATATGCACACTCCAATGAGACATTGTAGGTGATTGAAGGTTTTGTCATTGATGGCAACCTTACAATCCAATGACACTGGCAAGGCATTCCACCGGCACTAGCAAGATTAGACTCTACACCAGCACTCAGATCACCAGCACTGGCAGTGAAAGAAAGCATACCGGCACAGAGGCCGACAAGATTTTTGTTGAAATATATTTTGTTTATTATTGTAAAATCATTGTAGGCTGACTTGGCAAGTTGTAAAATGACTCTTATATAAGAGAGATCATTGTAGAACATTTTGTGTAAGAAAGAGGAATGTAATTAGGCGAAATAAGGCAGACCTATTATGCGAATTATAGGTTAAGGGTTTATGTAAGAAGCAGAGTAGAAACCGGTACTGGATCTGGCATTATAGATGCTATTTTGAAGCAGTACAAGACACTGGATTTATATAATCCATTTTGTAAGTCAGTGAGACTTCCTATTTTGTATTTGAGCAGTGAGCTCTAGGCAATTGGCCTTCCTGCATGTGCAGGCCCCTCTTATAGCATTAATATTCTCTTATTGACCAGTAAGTGAATATTGTGGGTCACAAATCCCACCGAGGTTTTTCCCACATCGGGTTTCCTCGTTAAATCCTTGTGTTATGGTGTGTTTTTCATGTGGTTGTTTTTATCTCTGTTTATTGCATTACTTTTTGTTTACTGGTACACAGTATTAATATGCTCTACATGTTTTAAGTTAAGAAAATCTATTAACCAGTTAGATACTGATTCACCCCCCCCCTCTCAGTATTTGTGGGAATCCTAACAGATGTGTCATCCGTATCTTCAACTATCAAATTATTGTATTGATTTTTCATCGAATTGTTATTTGCATACTATTGATGGGGGCATTGATGTGGAATTTTGTCTTCTTGGTTATGATCACCACCTTGATTTTAGAGGAATCTCTTTAATTTTAGTAATGTAGTAGTCATCATTTGATTATAATTTACATCTTCTTTGTGCTTTAGTGGTGTTCTTCATGTTCATATTCTTTTTGGAATATTATTTTGGAGGCTTTTTAGTGTTCCACTTGTAAATTTATCTTTTTTTCTTGGCGGAGTTTTTTCCATGAGGTTTTCTCTTTTTTCTTTGGTTATGAGAGATATTTTATTTTTTCATGGATTCCTATCAAGCCTAGTTGTTAGGAGCCATCCTTTATTTTTTTGCATTTGTCGTTTAGAGGTTTTAGCTACTCCCAAAGTTGCACTTAGAGGACATGGTAAAGTAACATAATTTTACTATAATTACTTAAGCTTACTTAGTTCATGTTCATTTTTGTGTCTCAACTCATAGGATAAGGATACATGCCATTATCTATTTTCATCATCGCCTTATGTTTCTCTAGGGTTTCTTTTTCCTTTTTCTTTATTTATTTATAAGGATTCATTATCGTACTTAATTGTGAAGTTTTCACATTCATGGTAATTTTTTTTTTATCAATTATCTCTTGGCTTGTGTAGCTTTGCTTTTTCTATTTTTTTACATGATAAATATTTGATGATAGGTGATCCTTGTTGTAGGATTGTAGGATTGTAGAATCAACCCTACCATTTCCAATACAATTTAGCTAACCTTTGACGAACTATTTAGAACCCTTAAATTGATTATCCATCCTAAAAGATAATTGAATGTACATCTCACCCAAATTGTAGATGATCTTAAAGTAAGAAGTACAACTATTTTAAATACTCACTATAGAAACACATCAATATAATTTAAGAGTCTATTTTTAAACATTGAAAACAATTTGATGCAAGACAATCCTCTTGCCCGCAACCAAAACTCAAAACACAAACATCTAGACAAGAATAGAGACTCATGTTTAACTCAACACCTTATTGCAATTGAAACACAATTTATTCATTTAAATCTGCAACATAATAATTATGTTAATGGCCTCTCTTCATTTCTGTTCTTCTCATTGTCTCCTTTTATGATATGCCTTTGCTCTATTGAGTCATATTCTATCAATGGCTTTACATATTCTCTTTTCCTCTTGTTTCGCACTTCCCACCTCTTTTCTTGGAAGCTGAATGGTATACAAAGATTCTAAAGTCTTTATCATGATTGATTCTATTACCTCATCCTTAGATTAATTGCAATCAAATAAACTGTGGTTTGTTTTTATTATTTCATCTTCCTTCCTGCCGTGTAACGTCTCTCCTAATTAATTTAAGCACATAAAAATGACTTATCAATTTGCCATCGATGAATGGCCTTTCATTGAATCTTGCGCACAGCTATCAATTAAAATTGTAATCAGTTCTTCACTGATTTATGCTTTCATGCTAGGAAAGGCTGTGGAATTTGTCTTTACGACTGTCAATTGATATGCTTGAAATACATTTTGTGCATATACTGCGATCATTGCATCCACAAGATCACATTCATTGTGGCATTTTGTCAATCAGTTTCAAATGCACTGTCTATGCTTCCACAGCTGTCCATACTCTGTTTCAAAGCTCTCATTTTGGCACGGGTTGAGAGGAGTTCCAAACTCTACATATAGTTTACATTCGGCAAACATTTCTACCAAGCACTTTAAACAAAACGAAGAAAACAAAATTAAATAAAACCAAAATCGAAGAACCAGACTAGAGATCTTTTGGTGGTGCCGATTGCAGATACACTTGGGTGCTTCTGCACCACAATTAGTACTTAAGAAGGCACCAATTTGTTGACTGTTAAACCTGCACTTCAATACAATAAACTCTAAAAGATTAGAACAAAAATAATCCATTGTCTATTAAAAGGTAGTTATTCGATAGGATAAGCATAATTGGTGAGGATTATGTTATGTTCAAGTTGATTATGTCATCCATTAAGGTTCAAATTCTTGGAAATATGATATAAAGGATGAGGAAAAGATTGTGCCCCTACAATTGTTGTCCTTGTGTGTGCAATGTCATAATTTGTGATGACAATTCTTCTATTGAAATGTTATTGTCAACGGCAATTTTCTCCATCTCTTTTTTTACCTCATCCCAGGAGTCCATGTTTCTAAGCTTTTCTAGCAATGGTTTACTTTCATGTTGACATAACGCTGAAGAGTTCCCATTTTTCTTAAGCCTTGGTTGAACTACACCAATTGGATCATACTACCAGAGACCCTCATCACCAAAGCTAAAAACTGTCAAAAAATCATGTGCCACATTGAATGCTTTTCTCTCAAATGTGAACCCTCCACATGAAAAAGGCAAGGAAGGAAATTGTTGGCATTCTACACTATATGAGAATATGGTTGATGTTGTCATTGATGGCAACCAACAAGTAACAAGTTTCTACATAGGCACCGACAGGCACATTCACCGACATCTAGACTACACTAACAATGAAGTATACCGGCTCTCAAGCCGACATGAGACAAAGTTTTGTTTATATGAATTGTATTGTAAATGTAATTATTTATTTGTAAGCTGACATGATGTATTGTAAAGACTCATATATGTATGAGATCTTATAGATCATTTTGAATAAGGAATAAAGAAGGATAGGTTATTATTATTGGTATATGCAAAGACAACGAAAGGTTTTTGGTTAAGGTATCTGACTGAGCTTAAATCGGTACTGAACTAGGCATTAGAGATGCTATTTTGAGTAGTACATTGTATTGGATTTAATTATTCATTTTGTAGTTAGTGAGACTCTTCTATTGAGCAGTGAGCTCTAGGTTGTTGGCCTTCCTGCATGTGCAGGCCCATGTTGTAAGTAATATTTATTCATATTAGCGAGCGAGTAAATATTGTGGGTCACAAATGCCACCGAGGTTTTTCCCACACTAGGTTTCATCTCCAAAATATTCTGTGTTATGGTGTGCATTTATGCTATCTCTGTTATTTCTCTTTACTGCATTATTTCTTGTTTACCGGTACATTGATTTGGATTGAAAAGTTATAAATAAGTTTAAATATTCTATTAACCGGTTAGACATTGATTCACCCCCCCTCTCAGTGTCTTTGGGACTGTCATTGCATCTAACCAAAATATGCTCTTCTTTTGCTGACCATGAAAGTGCCTATCTGTGCTGTCCAACTGTCGTACATATTTCAATGCAAATACCCTCTTTGTCACATGTATTGGAAGTATGTAGGGTTTTACTGTTGATCCGTAGAACCTTAACACCATGTATTCTTCCATGAAGAACTAGTCAGCCAATGGTATTTGACTTCTGAGTTGAATGCAATCTCTACAAGACATAGACAATCTAGGCATTGGAGTGCTTGTAATTTCATTATACATTGGTGCCAAAAAGAGGTCTGCAAAATGGTTGTAGTTCTTTTTGTTATCATGCATCCTTATTTTAAGTGTCCATTCATATATTGGACATGCTGTTCTGTTCCGAGTCTTCTCATCAATCTTATAGTTCACAATGTGAATATTGTTGGTCTCGAATATTGCACGATACTTGGATAGAAGAAGATAGCACAATTAGGATGAGAACCTAAATATCTTACAGGAACCTTTTTTGATCATTAGTAATTGTTTTTGCATGGATTGAAAAACATGCTCAACAAAATTATATCTTATTGGTTGAATTACACAATGGATATTATAAATCATTTCAAGAAGGCTAGCACCTACTTCCCTATCATTTTCCAATCCCAAACAAAATGTCATCAAGGAAATAGTATCCTGAACCCATGGAACAAAAATATTATAATCATAAGGAGGCTTATGATTCTGATCCAACAGAGTACCACACATTATTAGAGGTTTGATAAATGAATCTCTATGACTTGGATCAAGACTCTCATATTTCTCTGCCAGCTTTCCTAGGTCAACGTGGACGTTTGAGTTTTGTGCTTCAAATCCTAGGTTCAACAAACGAGCAAATTCTCCCTCGGTTATGGATCTAGAATTTATTATTTGGTATTTTTTATTGATAATTGCTTTTTTATCTTCATCATAATTTTTGACGCAAACCATGACAAATTCAGAGCGAGGGAATACTTCAGGTAACACCATGCTTCCCAATCCAACATCCCACGATGCAATTTTATTTGTTCTTTGTTTTAACATTGTGTTGAAAATAGTAAATTTTTCTCTATCTAGATCGCCCTTCTTATTAGATAATACATATCTAATTTCTATGATACACTTTTTATTATGGATAGCAAGGTCATAAATATCATGGTATTCATCAGTGAAACCTGGGGTTTTAACTGGTTCGGTTAGGTATATTTTTCTTTCACTTCAAATTGGCTTTTTGTTGAATAGTTTCCCCATTGTTGTTACTATTAATGGTTCAAAATAATGCTAGATACAAGCGGAAGCCTGAAAATGATAACCCTCAAATTGAACCACGAGATTAAAAAAAAAACAAAAACACGAGATGTAGGTGTTCTAGATTTTACCCGAAATTTCTATTTCACTAGATTGGTGCAAATAGACTCTATTGCATTCCTCAATCTAGTAGCCATTTCTGAATCTCCCTGGATTTACTAGTTTGTCGATGAAATGAAATATGATTATGAGTCACTTATTTTGAAAACACTGAAATTTTTTAAAAGTAATACCTAAAGGGCAAAATTTCTAGAATCATGTTGTAATTTTATAAATTATTATTAATATCTATTCGCCACAGAAGGACAAATCATTCATTTCTTCAGTCTAAATTCTGAGGACAGTGGACATGTCACTAGACTCGAGTCACTTTTCCAGACCATTTTTGAAGTCTTTTTAATCCTTTTCAACTTCTGCCCGAAATAGATCTTTTTAGACTTAACTATAGTTAATTAAATGTAAAACGTTCAATTTTGGGTGAAGTTCTCAAAAATGTGTTTACTTCCCACATTTGGGCCGAAATCCACCCTAAGTCGTTGATCTGTGCTCATCCAATGGACGATGGTATATGTTGTCAGTTGTCGTGGGTCCCAAGACTTTTGCCATTTTTTAGCCACGTCACCAGACTCGAGTCACTTTTCTGGACTGTTTTTGAAGTCTTTTTAATCCTTTTCAACTTCCACCCAAAATAGAGATTTTTAGACTTAATTAAATATAAAACGTTCAATTCCAGGCGAAGCTCTCACAAATGTGTTTACTTTCCACATTCGGGCCAAAATCTACCCTAAGCCATTGATCTATGCTCATCCAATAGATGATGGTATCTGTTGTCAATTATTGTGGGTCCCAGGACTTTTCCCATTTTTTGGCCACGTCATCAAAATCGAGTCACTTTTCGAGACTGTTTTTGAAGTCTCTTTAATCATTTTCAACTTTCGTCCAAAATAGAGCTTTCTAGACTTAATTATAGTTAATTAAATGTAAAACGTTCAATTTCGGGTGAAGCTCTCACAAATGTGTTTACTTCCCACATTCGGGCTGAAATCCACACTAAGTTGTTGATCTGTGCTCATCCAATGGATGATGGTATCTGTTGTTGGTTGTCGTGGGTCCCAAGACTTTTGCCATTTTTCGATCACGTCAACAGACACGAATCACTTTTCGAGAATGGTTTTGAAGATGTTTTAATCCTTTACAACTTCTTCCTGAAATAGAGCTTATTACAATTAATCAAGTATACAATTACAAATTTCGAATTTAACTATACTTAATTAAATGTTTATCGTTTATGGAAGTCTTCCGTTAGAAGTTTACAAAAAATGTTTATCATTCCCACATTAGACCCAAAATACACCTTATGCCGTTGATCTGTGCTCATCCAATAGATGACAATATCCTTTGTCAGTTGTCGTGGGTCCCATTATACATAGGATTTCTGCCACCCACACGCCATGTCACTTGACACTTCATCGTCCCATGGGCCATAACCTTTCTTTGCCGTCGGTGTTCAATGACGCGTGTTTCCAGAGAAAGTTTGAATTTTTTTTTAGAGATCCCACAGTCGGCCCATAATATTATAAATATGCAAGTATAGGTGAAATAGTAAAACCACCAGAGTTCTGCCATTGCAAAAAACACCCCCAAGGGCCAAAAAACCCATTCCCAACAAAAAATAAAACCCTACTACATGCAAAAACCCTATAATTCCAATTCGGTGTACCAAAATTGTTATCAGATATCCTCTCATACATACAAAGTTGGGTAGAAAACAAACATGGTACAAAAAGATAGAAACAGACAATACCAAACACCACTGACCATAGTAGAATTAGCCCAGAAATGACCTGTACTCCGGGTCATCATAGAATTCTGAGAGCCTTTTCATTGCTTGGGTAGTCTTGGGTCTCAGCCGCAACTCTCGACCCACCTTTGCACGTGCCACTTCATGAAGGACTATTAAAAACTCATCACACTGCATCATCCTTGCAAACATTTTGAAGGCCTGGTACCCGCACCAAGTAAGAGCTCTTCATCTTGCCTTCAAATCATCATCAGCCCATCGAATGAGTGGTAGCGGCACCATTGGACCAACCACCCCTACCTCAGGAACAATGCCCACCTTTGGGACCACACAAGAACACACACTATCTAGTTTTAATAGGTAGTTTGAATCAATTACAACTCTCAGGGAATTTTTTACCTTGTCCACCTCATCCTCAAATTGGAAACCCCAAGCGATAATCAATGAATATGCCTCCATGTTTTTCTTGTAGTGATGATACACAATTTCCTCTCCTAACAACATTTTCACACTCTCGTACAACCGCTCATCCTTAAACAAGAACAAACCTTTCAACATTCTATCTATAAATTGTCCAAGAAATGGGACTAATTTCTTATTAGTATGGAAGGAGAAATTGGCTTCTATGTTGCTTAAGAAACCCAAGACAATGCTGCAAGTGCAGACAATATGATACCAAGAATTCCAATCCACCCAACCTTTAAACACCTATCACTCAATTTTAATTTCTGACATCCAACAATGACGACTGTTGGCATTAATCACAAACTCTGCTATCATTCCTCCACATGTACTAGTTCAGCCGCATAATTCGTTCGCACAAGCTGACATTAAAGCCGCCTAAAGGCTAAATGTTAACAATTCACTTTCAGTGATGTGCATACCATAAGGCAATATAAATGCATATTCGTTGTCAGTTCCTGTGAGTCCCATTATACATAACATTTTTGCCACCCAAACGCTACGCCACCTGACACTTCATCGTCCCATTGGCCATAGCCTTTATTTTTGGTGTTCAATATACATGTACCTAGTTAGTTGGATTTTTTTTTGTATTGAAATTATGCAAAAAATATTACAACAAGTTAGTTGGACTTTTAATTCACTTGTTTTTTGCGAGGTAAACATCTTTTTAAAAAAAATTTATAATCAATGATAATCAATGTACAAATAATTAATGAAACGAACTCAATTTATTTTTATATATTAAATATAGAGGAAGAAACATTACATAAAAAAGATCACAATTTTAAATTTATTTTCATTGTTTAACAAAATATTAAAATAACGTAGCTCATAGACAAAAAAATGTATGAGGTAAGACATTGCGATCCTTATTGGATGCTATCACTTGCAGGCAATCCCTGACATTATGTTTTTTCAAATTCTTCTTTGTCAAGCACTTCAAATTTCTTTTAGAAAAGGTCATCTCATAAGTGACATTGAGTTTGTTCTTTAACTTTAGAGAAGAAATTAGAATAGACTTGCTATTTTTTTATGGTGAAAATTAAATCTTATATCCACACAAATTAATAACTATTTAGTTATTTCAAAACGTAATGATTATGCTAAGTAGCCTGCCATGGCATGATGGCAGCAAATAATAAAATGAAATAGAAAGTATTTTTATATCCATAAGAGGCAAACTGAAATGAATTGAAATTTGCAAATTATCATTAATATATATGTTTTACAAATTTACTATTTTTACATGTCACAGTCCCTAAAAAAATTTAAAGCTAGAATGAGTGAGGTTCCGAGGAAATAGCCAAAAAAAAAAAACTACTAGGGGGTCGAGGCTAGGGCATAGACAGTGGACACATTCATGGTTTACCCTAAGAATCTTACCCTCCCTCTATGTAGAATTCTTCAAACATTATAAGTTGCGAGAATTCTTCAAGCCAATTGTAGTCTGGAAAGTCATCCAAGAGAAACCATTTTCAGGGAAACTCCCTACCAATCCGTGCCCATTTTCTACGACGCGTCAACTGCTTCGCCTTTAGGTTAAAAAGAAACGATTGCCTGGCCACTGTTTGGTTAGGGAGGAGAAGCTTGGTTAATTCACTCGCCCAAGGGATCCCCACCCCTACTTCTATAAATACAACAACACTAACGTCATCTCCAAGTAAGTCTTCTTTAAACACCTTAACATCAACAACATATCCACCTTATCTCCTCTGAGGTCCAGAAGAGACACCAAGAATCGAGACATAACGTCCATATTAACACGGTATCTATTTTCATTTCGCAAAAACTCTCTGCCCAACACCATCCTCACAACCTCATTAGTGAACATCCCAACCTCCTTACAGACTGATTGGAGGGTTGGGTCTCTAACGGAGCCCAAAAAGGCCCTCTGGTCCTCCACAAAAATGCTTCTCAAGCAGATAGGAGTGTCCATCTTGAGAAATGGAAATACAAAATTATACAGCATGAGCCTATAGACCTAAACCAGAGGCAGAATTTAACTACCATGAGCTCCGACGATTTATCTACCAAAGGCTAATTGAAGATGAAAGAAACAAATATCGTCTATAAATAGATGAAGCTCTTGATTTTAATAATTATTTCTCTAACCATATTAATTCCTTTAATTTTTTTTAAATCTTTCGTGTATCTCTGCAAATCTTCCCCATAATTGCACTAGTGTGCGAAATTGGAAACAACTCTAAACCGGTACCAAATACCACATTGGAAGTCGTGGGGGCAGAGTGGATTACTTTTAGTGACACGACATATATTAAATGAACAACATTGTCGTCTGTGACACTTGATATGTGCCTATTGAATCCAATTCCATTCTGGGCACTTTCTGGAGAACTACGTCCTCTTCAGAAATTTTGGCCGAAATAAAACTTCAGTCATTGATCTACGATCATTGAACAGTTTAAAATCATTGATGGATTTTAGGTACATGTGACATGTCAATGAGGTCATGCTTATCGATACATGTGCAGAGTCCAGACTGATGTGATGTGATGTGTCTTGTCTATTAATGGCAATGAATTCATGAAATCATAGATAAAATATATATTTTTCCATAAATAATGAAATATTAGCTAAACAGACTAAATAATTTTCAAATGGTGGATAAAAATCGGCAATACACTTAAATAATTTTTCCTTCGGAGTAAAATGTTTTGCCCATACACTTATATATTTGTTCCTTTAAACAAAAAACATTCACCTCCTACAATATATATTTTTCCCAGAGAACAAGGTATTATTCTCAAAAATTTTATGGAATTTTTGTACCCTAGAAAAAAATCGCCAATAGAAATTAATTTTTTTTCCTACTTTGAAAAAACATTTCACCATCAATATGAAAATTTCCTCCCCAAAATAACACTTGATTCGCCACGGTTTTACACTTTTGCCCAGGGGGTGCTTTTTTAAAGTTATCCCCGGTCCCAATCATAATTATTGTGAGAAAATGTGGCTATCCCTATTCATAACCTTGATGTTAGATAGATGTGCTTGTACCTATTCAAACTTGATAGAAAACTTTGAATAGATGTGTTGGTCCCCATCCTTGGTTCTATGAATATATGTGTTTATCCTTATCCTGGGATGAAAGCACAAAAGTGTACTAAGGCTGGTTCTATTATTACTTTTCAAGAGTAGATGTCTATGTCCCTCATTATATTAGATGATGAACTACACAACGTGGTCATCGAGTATTTTTGCTGTAATTATCCCTATTTAGAGATTGATACAATATAGGGGGTGTTAGGAATATTGCATCATAGGACATGCATAAAATAATTAGTTATAGTATGTTGAAATAGGTTATTATAATAGTGGTACATATTGAGTTGTTATAAAAAATGATGCCATTGTAGGTTACGCCTCTCGACGTAACTAAATATTAAAAAAAAAGTTATTTGAGGAGTTACCTATAAAATAAGTTATGAGAATCCTATATATATATGGATGTGTGAGATTATGCTTGACGCAACCAAGATCAAAGAGACCAATAGATAGCACAATAACAAGAGAGATAAAATATGTGACAAGAATAAACTATATTCTCATCAATAATACAAAAAAGATCAACTGGATCATGAAGAATCACATACAATGTATGATGGGTCTGCTTATAAAGGCAAGGCTAAGAGACACGATAGCACATAATGATGACATATGGCTCAATGAGATGTGAAGGTAGGTAGAAGAAATAGTAAAATATTCCACATGAGGTGGATCACCCATTGAAGGTGGAGTTATCACTCCGCAATAAGTGAATATGATAAAGTAATAACAAGATCACACCATAAAAGGTGAAAATTCTCCTACATACACACTCCCAATGTATGCACATCTCCCTAAATGTCTCATATTAAAACTACAATGAAATGCATGTACCTAAGTAAACTTAAGTAAAATATAATTATATCCAAGATGAATAAATAATTATACCAACACCCCCCCTTAAGTTCAACTTAGGGGAATGCACTTAAGTCTACAATGAAACTAAGCAATGCAAGATGGGTCTCGACTACAAGGCCATGTTAGGTACCTATGTAAAAATGCAAATGCAATCTCCCATAAAGCAAGGAAAGAGAGAAAACCCAATGGGAAAAAACCCTCCCCCAAAAGAGAGATGAAAACTATACAAGAGAACTCTCAAAGAAGTATGTGAAGGACAAAATGCCATGTGAGGAAAAAGTCCCCCCCATATTCAAGAGAAGAAGAGAGACAAAGTATCCCCCCCTTAATGTAGAATTTGCACCAATAGTAAAAGCTTGAAATTGAATGAAGAAACTGCTCCATGAACATCGAACAACGTTCCTCCACTTAGGAAGAAACAAAACCAAAGGTGTATCCATGAAGTCTCCCCAATCATGAAGGGAAGATGTAGGAGAAAAACACATGATGTATGTAGTCTCTGAAAAACTTCTCAAGTGCCCCCATGTCAATGTTGAAAGTTACCCCCTCCAAAGGTGGTATACTGATCCACACTTCTGAAAAAGGAACTCCAAGATCTAGTGGAGATGAATGTAGAACATGATCCAAAGAATCACACATCTCCTCTAAACATAAAGAGGCCTCCTCCAACTGCCATACATAAGAATCCACAATCATGTCAACCTCGAAAGAATGATCGTTGACATGCCAAAACTGGGGCAAAGAATAAGAAATATTTAACACTTTATAATTAATTTCAGTTCAGTCTATACGTGTCCATCCGGGGTCGTAGACTGATGAAAGGTATAGTGGCTATCTACTCAAGGGATGAAGATAGCAGACCAAGTGGGGATGAAATGCATCTAGAAAATAAACCTATGACAATTCAAAATAATTCTAGTGAGAGGAACTATCACTTCTTGACAACAGAAACTGCAGAGACAACAAATTATGAAACAAACAATTTATTAATAATTGACAAACCTTCTCATCAAATCAATAATACCAATCAAACTTTAATAAAATCTTACAAATGAAACTTAAATCATAATCATTTTATGAAACTAAACTAATGAAATTTAAATCACACTACTGTTAAAGTTTAAAATTGAAAAGAAATAACACAAAAAAATAAAATATCACTGAGCTTCCCAAGGAGTGGGCCCTTGCTTGTGGTTTACACGGTGGAAGAAATGAATGTCTTCTTACGCTGGTTTTATTAGATCAAGCACTATTTTATTTATCTCTGAATAATATAAAATTCTTTGTCTTTCATCTTCCCCTTTCAATGATATTACATTGCCTTTATAAAATGAATAGGTGTGCAACAAATTCTCAACTATTTCCTATTCATGGATATTAGTTTGTTGCATTATTTTTCCAATGCTCTTCTCTATCAATAATATATTTTTGCAGCCCTATTTTATAGCATTTGATTCTATTCTCTTGCCACTTCTTTTGGAATTATTTGTGGCTTGTGGGTTGGAATAAAATAAGCCACAAATATAGGAATTTGTTGTGCCACAAAAGTAGCCATTCTTTTGGCCTGCGGACAACATAATTTTATTAGTTGTGTAATCACATAAATATGTCCATTTAATTAAATGAATATTTCGTATTTATTTGATTAAAAATCCACTAGCCATCAGTTAATTAAATTAATATTTAATTAATTCATCTTCAAACATTCTCCTATCAATTAACTAAATTATTCAATTTATTTTAATTAATTCATTCAACCAAATTCACACTCAATTAAATGAATAAATACTATTTATTCAATTTAATCCTCTTTCCTCTTTTAAATAAATTAAATAAAACATTTATTTAAATCATTTACCGCCCCCCACTTGAATTTTCCTACAAATGCAACTTGCACCTATTTATTGAAATAAATGAATTTTATTTTCATAAAAATCCTATTTTCCTTCACCCACCAAACCCACTTGCAATCCTAACTCCCTTCTAGATTCTTTTAAACCCTTCCTAATTAACCTAATCCATCCCCTAAATATTCTCACATTCCTAAGCAAATTGGAGTCACTTCTCAAAGACTCCAAAGTCTTTGAAAAACAATTAATGCTTTGTGTGTTCAACAATTTAACCTCCAAAGTCTTCCAAACCACTTATGGCTCTTACATGACCATTTATGGTTAACCCCTAACTCAACCCTCATGGGACTCATGTGTCTCCTCAAACATTTATTGCTTTGACCATGGTTATCCCTTTAACCTTTGCACAAGAGTTTATCCATTGGATAAAAGCTTTATTCTTTGAATAAATAATTTATTCACTCAACCCAACCTTGTCCTTAATTCCCAAGTTAACTCTCAGGTCATGTCAAGCATTTAATGCTTATTCCCTCTCCTCTCAACCTATCTCACATTGACACTTGTCATCTTGGGATTGGGTTGAAAGCCATCACATGGATTGAATATCATTCAATCCTGACTCTTGTTGAGATTGCTCAATCTCAACCATCCATTGTTCCATTTTTCCTATAAATAGAGCCCATTTCTTCATAATCCAGATCCTGAAAATTTGTATGCATTTAATCTATATTGAATTTTAGAGAGAGCATTTAGCATAAATCACATATATTGTCATTTTGGACTAAAATCAATCTTAGTTCATTTCATAATATGTCTAATTAGTTTGTTTTACACTTGCATAGCATAGTTAAAACATTTCAATCTTGAACCTCCATAAGCATCCATAGTGCAAAAAGCTGTTTAGAGCTACACTAGTTTGGAACTTGGAAAGGAGAGGAACAAAGGAGAAGGAGCTAAGAGCATGTTAAAAGGCATTTGGAGATGCCTTGTTGTATTTACTTCCATAGTTAAATATTTTATCATGTTTTTAGTGTCTCTTTTGATATGCTTGCTTAGATTAGTTTTTGGTTGATTAACACTAACGGTTTCTTGTGTTTTTGTGTGTTATATGACCATAGGTTTTAATCTAACACTTGTCCATTTTGTAGAGCATCATTTGGTGAACCCGACGTGAATCCAACAACCAACAACATTTTTATTTTTACAAAATTAAATTTTTGACTGTTTAGCTTGACACACAGGCTGCACTTTGGCGCTTTTGTTCGCACTTTAGCACTATTGGTTTTGGTATTCTAGCACTTTTATTCTTACAATAGCGCTATTGTCCAATAATTAGCGCTTTTGTTAGTATTATGGCACTTTTGTTCATTAGTTAGCGCTTGTGTTTCTATATTAGCGCTTTTGTATTGTTGTAAAAATCTTTTCTTTTAGCTCTTTTGTCTATATTGTAGCGTGTTTGTGTTAAGTAGCACTTCTATTTTTACACAGAGTAGTGCTATTGTAATAGAACGTTGTAAAAAAAAGGCCTTGTAACCGATAAAATTATTTTTCTTAGGCTTGTGGGAGGCAAAATATATATGGAATATAACATTTAAGTATAAGTGACATTTCCTCTTCTCTTTTCTCTTTCTTATACTTTAAGTTATATTCCTTATATATTGTTAGGATGTTTGAGAGGGGTTTGAGACCTCTAGGAGTTATAATGCAAAATCTAGTTTTTGGAAGATCCTCCAAATTTCAGACTTAGTCAAATTTCAGGGCATTCCAGGATCAAGATTGTAAAATTTGTAACTAAGATCATAATTTAGGCTTGTGTAAGCCCACACTAACATTTGATCACTTACTGTGTGCAGGTTCTAATTTTTTTTGTGTAGGGGAAGGATTTAGTTTAGAGGCTTTAAGTTTCCTTTTTTACTTTCTTTCAACAAAAGTTGGTTAAAAAGAATCCACTCTCCCTTCTTGTACAAGTTAAAATAAACCTCACATTTTATTTTGGAGTGCATAAAATGAACCTCAAACTTGTTTTTGGTGCTTAAAAGAAAATTCATCTTTCTTTATTGCAAGGTAAAAAGAACAACAACTTCAAATTTCATTTCTTTGCAAGTTAGGATCCACTTCATTTTGGTGCTCTAAAAACTTACAAACAAACTTTATTTCTTGCAAGTTAGGAGTAACTTTTATTTGGTGCTTTAAACAAGACAAGAAAAATCTCATTTCTTGCATCAAATTTAAGAAAAATCACAATCCACACTTTAATTTTGGGGCAAATAAAAAGAACAATCAACTTGTCTCATTTTTTGCAAAACAATTTTACTTCATGCAAACATGTTTTTCATTAAGTTGACCAGGATTTCAAATTCTATTTTACTCAACATTTTGCCTTTGAATTTAAAAAGAACATCATGGTTGTTGGAAAAACATCTCCAATTAGATAGAACATCATTGCAATGACAAGTTAAAAAAAATAAGTGTATTTTGTGTTTGACACACTTGTGCAAAAGAGTTGGTCAAGTGGTCCTACTTCCAACACACACTATCCTCTCCCTTGGCTTTCGTGGTCCTAGGTGCAAGAGAAAAGCATTAGTAACATTCAAGTTTTATCTTTTTAAGAGAGGCCTGCCAAGAGACACATTGCTCTTGGGAACAACCTCGCGTGGTAAATCCTTCGAGCCGCTATAGAAATCAGGTGAGAGCGAAAGCTGTAGCCTTGGGTATAGCTGTTCCTACAATGTAACTTGCCGAAAGGACAAATGGTCCCCACCACAAGTTACAAGGCTCTTAAGTGAGTCACCGCAGAATGAACTTATGTTCAAAAACATCAAAAATTACTAAACACTTTTAAGTAGTAACCCACTCATTCTATTGATTGAGGATATTTGTGATAAATTCAGTGCAAGAGCATAGATGGTTTTGTTCCCAAGATACTCACCAAAGGTTACTTGTAGCCCGATAAAAGTGGTGACTCCCCTATCATAGGGATCATCTATTTGTTATGCTCACGCAAGACTTAGTATATCACATCCTTACCTGCCACAACGGGATTCATAAGGTATGTAGTACCAAAGTCGAAGAAATATCAAGATGTGGGCTGAAATTATCACAATTGGCCATTTGACCTTAGGGATAAAAAAATGTTTGAAGTATTTTCATTTTTTTGAGTCAAGACCAGTGCAAATTGAGCCGAATTCAGGCTTTGGAAACACCTAAAATATATTTGGATGAAAGGGTCATAAAAAGTCCAAAGATTGGGTTGATCTAGACCCATACTTACTTGTGCCTTTTGAGGCAACATTCTTGTGTTTGTGTGCTTGCTTTGTTTTCTTGTCAAAGAAACATCATAAAAAACCAAAATCCAAAACAAGTATTCATCCAACACCAACATTTTCAAAAACACAAAAGATCAAAAACAAAGAGCAATAATCAAAAGTATCAAACTATATGACCATTCTTCACATCTTGAGAAAGAAGAATCTTCATCAACACATCAACTTGAAGAAAAGACCATTGAGCTCAAAGGCTCTTATTAAAAGGAGGAAATTCTTCTATCTTAATAGACAAATCTTTGTCTCTCATAGAACCTTCCTACGTCGCATGCATCTGTATCTTCAAGGGAAATCAAACGAATTTGATCAAGAGTCATTAAACTGCAGACCTTTTATGCAATTTCAAGCTTTGAGTTATCACAAAAACAAAGGAGGCAAATTCAATCCTAACTTCTTTCCTGACATTTGCATCACATATAACATAGCTCAGGAATAACCACCAACTCCCGAGAGAGAAGAGGAATAATTTGTCCCATATGTAACATAGAGCTTTTATTGAAGTTCACATTTCATCCATTATCACATTCATATCTCATCAAATCCATTCCAACTCTCAAAAACATCAAGAGGTTTTTGTCCTAAGTTCTATTTTTGATATTGCTTGAATCAAACACATACAAATCACTTTTAGATTGTCTCTACATCTAGGATAAACTCATCCTAAGAGGAATTTCTACGCAGGTTAAAACTAGTGTATGAGCACATCCTCTCATTACTAGGTAGTTGAGTCTGTAAAACATCTCAGATCTCTCTAAACCTTATCACATCAAACTTTGTCAATCAAACACAACAAGCAATTCAAGAAAGAACTTTGGTAGCATCTACCTTTAGTGCTAAGGATCTGTATGCAAAGCACTGCACCAAACATCAATCTTTCATTTTATCACCAACTCATCATCATTTTCATCAAACTTCAACAAAAACTTGTAAACAAAATGGTTCATACCAGATCAAGATCTAGACAACCTGAAATTGAAGAGGAAGAGGAGGAAAATATCAATGAGTTCCAAGAAGGCCTTGGAGGAAACATAAATGATGAAAATCTAGACACTCCTACTCCAGCAGCAATAGAAAGGGCACAACACAACCCTCTCTTTAATAGGCTTTTTGATGAAATACCCAGGAGCAATGCTGATGCTCACTTTTTAAGACTTGCTCAAGAAGGGCCTAAACTACCCTTTGACTTTGATGTAGCACAACTAAGACAAGTATCAGAATGCCAAAGTCGTAATGAGGATGAAAGAGGTCGAGAACACATCAGATACAACCTTCATCAAGGTAATCCCCCTCCTCCTCCTCCTCCTCCAAATGAATTAGACATGTTGCGGCAACAAGTCGAAAATCTTGCCCAACAACTTCATAGTGGTGTAAAAACCAATCAATTTTCACTCAATGACATTTGTCCCTATCCTTTTAATAGAAATCTTCATATGCCACCTTTTCCACGAGGGTTTGAAACACCCATGTTTGAAAAGTATAGAGGAAAAGGAGACCCTCATGATCATGTTAGAGAATTCCATTTAGCTTGCCTCAAAGTGGCATACGAGGATACATACCTAATGCACCTTTTTCTCCAAAGCTTGGGAGGAACAACCACATCATGGTTTTCCCAATTACTAGGTGGCATTAGGACATTTGAAGAACTCATCCAGAAATTTCTGGCACATTACTCACACAACATTGAACGTGATATCACAATGGCTGATCCATGTAACACTAAACAAAAACCAGGTGAGCTATTTTTAATCTTTTTGTAACGATGGCATCAAATGTCTAGCATGCATTCTCTTCAGTTACCTGAACAAGAAATAGTGGAAATATTTATTTCCAACTTAAATGACGAAATAGAATTTCACCTAGACGTAAAAGACACAGACTCTTTCAATGACATTATCACCAAAGGCTTAAAATGTGAGCGGGCTCTCATAAAAAAAGGGCTTATCAAGATATATAATGAGCCAAAAGATGGCCCTCACCTGCACTTCAATAGTGACAAGCCTAACTTCTGGAACAAAAATAAAAACATCGTCAATGACAGGGTTGTGGATGCAAGAACTATCAAAAGTGCACAACTTGTGGTTTGACTTGCAGGACAGAACCCCCCACCCAATATTAACACAGTTGCTCCTCCAAATCAAGGCCGCAACACATCTCAAGAGGAACCCAGACAACGTCAACAAAATTTTAAACCAAAATGAACATACACTCCCTTAGGGGAACCCATCGAAACAGTGTTATGTCAGTTGGTTTCTCAAAATCTGGTGACTTTGCCCAAAACATCAAATTATGAACCTCAAGTCAAGCCTTCATGGTGGAGGGATACTGAACATTGCGATTTCCATCAAGGGAAAGGACATAAGACAAGAAATTGTTACAGATTGAAAGATATTATTCGGGATCTTATTGACTGAGGTGAAATCAAAATAGAAGGACATGACCCAAAGACAACAAACAATGATCATCTCATGTTTAAAAATCCACTTCCATCACAAGATCAAAGGGGTCCTTCCACTTCAAGGCGAAACATAGATACCACCAATTATACACAAGCCGCATATAATTACACTATGAATCACCTATATGATGCCAGCGAACAGATTGCAACTATAACCATAAAAAATCCCATCTCCACTTGCAATGTTGTTACACGTCATGGCAAGATTACCATAAAAGTAGCTCCACAAGGCACCCCATCTATCCCAAAGCAGTATAGCCTTGTGGACCAATTAGACAAAATGCCTGCACTGATATCTATCTTAGAGCTATTGCACCTATCTCCATCCCATAAAACAATCTTCGATCAAGCTCTCCAAGAGGCGTTAGTCCCTACAAACCTAAATACAGATCAGTTCCAAGCCATGGTTGGAAATCTAAGGTCATCACCTTGTCTCATTTATTGTTAGGAAGACCTTGGATACATTCCATGCAAGCCGTTCCATCCACCTACCATCAATGTATCAAGTTATCGCATAATGGTGTAGAAATCACAATCTTGGGTGATGCAAACCCCTTTGCATATTGTCATAATATCAGTCATCAACTAGAGATTACCATTCCCAACAATAGAGAATCCATCTCCTCCACACCATACGTAAGTCCAACCTCTCTTTCCAGTTCAAACACCACTATACCCAAGCAAGAGAAGCTCAAGATGAAAATAGCAGAGGAAGGTCCTGGGGAATACAATCTCAACCAACTCTTTTGTGTTGGACAAATGCCCACTTCTCCTAGAACACATGGTAAACTTCAATGGTTACTTCAAATGCCACTGGTCAAGACAACATATACTTTGACACCTTTCATCCTTGGAAAGAGTCAAGAAGAAGAGACCAGAGATGAGGACTTAGCATAATGGATCTATAAAGATCCTATCACCATAGAAATCTAACAAGCTAAGCTTCCCATAGATCAGTATGGCAAAGGCCTTCTCATTATGCAAAGAATGAGTTATTATGGTCAGAGTGCTTTGGGACTTTGCAAGCAAGGATGACATGAACCGCTGCAGCCGGAATTAAAACCCAAAGATAACACTGGCCCAGGCTTTCAAAAGGAGATCCTTCCTAAGCTCAGATTCAAAGGGAAACCCAACAAACCACTATATCAGCCTATTACAAAGAGGTCACCTTTGATTATAAAAGCAACACCTTGCACCATAGCAATTTCCCCATTGAGGCTAAAAATCCCAGCAATAACATCCACAACACCCATCATCCCACCAATCAAACTAGTAACCCCATTAGCAGCAACAATAACATCAATAACACCATTAGCAACAACAACTATATCAGAACCCCCAACAGTATCGACAACACTAGCAATTCCAGCAGAAGCAACAGAATCAACACTACTGATACTCCCTGTATCGGATTCGTTGATCCCTATAATCCTTCCTGCAACACCAATCATTTCATCTACAAAGGTACATCAACCAATCACACCTGCAATGTTTAACTCAAAGGATATCCTAGTATGGTATAGTAATCGGTTACTGGAAAGTGAGTCAGAGACCGACTCACATGAGTGGGAATTTGATTCAGTGCAGATTAATACTTCAGATGAGGAAGACACATTACTACCCCCACCCTGCAAAGACATACCTATTTATGGAGAAGCACAAATAAAGACCTCTTGGGTTCTTGAACTGGAAACTTCTTCCATAGACCCTACGTCACATCCTACGCTTGATTCTGACAGGGAGAGTACCATCAATGACCTTCACCATAACGTCTTAACCCTCACTAATACATCTAATGAACTTAACCTAATCATTGAAGTAATGCCCATTATCCATCCTGAACTCATCGAATAGAACCAACCTAATCCCCCATGTCTTGACCATTTCCAAAATGATGAGGCGATCATTGACTTTTTGGAACTACGGGATAACATACCAAGTGGGGATCACAAAGCTGGATTCACCATTGAACTTAATAGCGCAACATACTTCGGGGCGGATGCTAAACCTTTTAGTTGCAAAAATATAACAATAAAACATGGATCTTCCAATGAAAACCACACCGTGGCACTGTTTGATCCCGCAAAAGTAAAAAGAAAGAGCATATCCAATGGTGAAAACCTCTCTGAGGTGCCCGAGGATGAAAGGTTTGACATTCTCCCCTCTAGTACACAACAGGAAAGATAAAAAATTCTCATTGAAGAGACAAAAGAATACAACGTGGGGACTCCTGGAACACCTCACCACATACATCTGACATCTCTTTTAACTCCAGAGGAACAACCTAAGTTTGTAGAGTTCTTCCATAAGCGTTAGATCAACTTTGCATGGTCATACATAGACATGCCTGGGCTTGATCCTGATTTAGTCATGCATCACCTCATCATAGCAGAAGGAGCCAAACCTGTCAAGCAGAAGCTTCACAAGATGCATCCTCAGATTGCAGTACTGGTCAAAGCAAAACTTAAAAAATTCCTAGACGTTGGTTTCATTAGAACAATTGATTATGCAGATTGGATATCCAATATTGTGCTTGTCGGCAAACCAAATGGGGGCATCCGTATCTATACTGACTTTAGAGATCTAAACAAATCATGTCCTCAAGATGAATTCCCCCTACCAAACACTGACATAATAGTGGACCTAATACTAGGACATGCCATGCTTTCACTCATGGATGGCTTTTCAGGATACAATCAGATAAAGATCGCACCAGAGGATCAACATAAGATGACCTTCACATGTCCATGGGGAACATACTACTGGAATGTAATTCCTTTTGGTCTAAAGAATGCAGGAGCGACCTATCAACGAGCAATGACCACCATCTTCCATGACATGATGCATACCATAATGGAAGATTATGTTGATGACTTATTGGAAAAATCACTAACAAGAGAAGGTCATCTAGAAATATTAGAGAAAATCTTTGATAGACTGGAACAATATCATGTTCGACTCAACCCAAAGAAATGTGTCTTTGGAGTAACCTCAGGGAAACTTCTAGGATACATTGTCTCAAGCAAAGGTATTGAGGTCGACCCAACAAAAGTCAAGGCAATCATGGACATGCCACCACCAAAGAACATCAGCCAGCTAAGGACATTGCAAGGATGAATTCAATCCATCTAGAGATTCATTGCATAACTGGTAGATAAGTGTCACCCATTTACACACTTGTTACACAAAACATCAGCTTTTAGTGGGATACCGGATGCCAACAAGCATTCCAGATGCTTAAAGATTATCTCATGAATATGCCATTACTGATCCCACCAGATCCAAATAGGGCTTTATTACTCTATATATCAACAACATTACAACATTGGGTGTACTATTGGCACAACACAATGCAGAAGGGAAAGAGTGTGCTGTTTACTACATCTCTCGTACACTGGTTGGCTATGAACTCAATTACACACCTATTGAGAGAGCTTTCCTAGTAGTAATCCTGGCAGCCGCTAAACTGAGGCACTATTTGTTGACACATAAAGTACAGTTAATTGCAAAGATCGATCCAGTCAAATACTTACTCAGCAAAGTAGCATTGACAGGCCGCTTGGCCAAATGGTTGATGATTCTAAGTAAATTTGATATCGAGTATGTGGATCGTAAAGCTATCAAAGGACAAGTCATTGCAGATCAGTTGGCCGATGCACCACTCATAGGCGATCATCCTCTCATTTCCAATTTTCCAGATGAAGAGATATTCATGATCACAACAACACAACCATGGAAATTATACTTTGATGGTTCATACACTAGGCATGGCTCAAGGGTAGGCATTTTGTTTATCACACCTCAAGGTGACAGTATCCCGAAGTCTTACAGGCTTATATTTCCATGCACAAACAAAATAGTTGAATATGAGGCCTTGATAATAGGACTCAGGCTAGCCATACAATGGAAGTTACAAGAACTACAAGTATATGGCGACTCCCAACTAGTCATTCGATAAGAAATAGATGAATATTAGACCAAAGATGACAAACTCATGCCATACAAACAAATGGTGGACAAATTAAAAATATCATTCACTACTTGTGGAACTCATGCAAGCGGTCTTGATGGTACTCTCCTTCGATGTCTAGAACAGGATGAGATAACAAAGGCCTTGGAAGAAGTACATGAAGGAATTTGTCGAACTCATGCAAGCGGTCCGTCACTAGCCAAGCAACTCCTGCGCACTGGATACTATTGGCCATCCATGGAAAAAGACTCCTACTACTTTGTCAGAAAGTACAATAAATGCCAAGTTCATGGAGACCTGATACATGCACCAGCACAGGAATTGCAACCAATCATAACACCATGGCCTTTTTGTCAATGGGGACTTGACCTTGTGGGTAAAATCCATCCATCTTCATCCAATGGCCACAAATTCATTATTACAGCTACTGAATACTTTACAAAGTGGATCGAAGCTCTTCCACTTACCCAAGTCACCGACAAGTAGATTGCCTCATTCATCTTTAATTACATCATCTGCCGGTATGGTGTACCCATGTCCATCATCACAAATAACATAATTCCATTCAAAAATTAGGATGTTCGTGAGCTCTGTGAGAAGTTTCACATCCAACACCGCTTTTCCACTCCTTATTACCCACAAGGCAATGGTCAGGCCGAAGCATCAAACAAGAACATATTAAGAATCCTCAAGAAGATAGTCAATGATCCCGATCATGATTGGCACGTTCAATTGAATCCAACACTATGGGCGTATCGAACTAGCATTCGAACCCCTACAAGCGCAACTCCCTACTCATTGGTCTATGGAGCAAAAGATATCTTACCTATCGAAGTTGAAATACCATCACTACGAGTTTCCTTGCATAATCTCATTGATGATGAAGCATATTGAGTATCACATCTCCAAGACTTAGAGCTACTTGATGAGAAGTGACAAGCTGCATACAATCACCTCAAAGCCTATTAGCAACACATGAGCAGAAGCTATAATCATCGGGTTAGACCTCGTACATTCAAGGTAGGTGATCTTGTTCTTCGAGAAAATCCTCGTAAGCAACCCAACCGAGAACATTAGGGAAAGTTTGAATCAAATTGGCTGGGTCCATATGTTATTAGTGCTGTATTTGGGTTCGGGGCATATCAGTTGGCTACTTCAAAAGGAGAATCGCTAGCAGATCCGATCAACAACATGCACCTCAAATGATTTTATACATAAGCTGCACAGAGCATCAGGCTCCTAGGCATACCGAAAAAACACCAAAAACATTCAGATAAATGACCTGAGGAAAATATAAAAAAACATAAAAAATAGTAAAGAAAAATCATGCATCCAAATGGTGAACAACCACTCTAGTGGCACCTTGGGTAAGTGCGATGGTGAAAACCTGGCAAACAGGCACCACTCATAAAGGTTATGGCTCCATTGTTTTTCAGACTTGTTGCGATCAAGTTCATTACATCCACTCATCCATCCATCCTAACCATGGCTGGTTATTGATCTGCAATCCAGGATAATACTTCATGCGTCTGGCATCCCACTTTTTCATAAATCATGTCTAAAACTGGGGGCAATACCCTTAACTATCTTGATGGAAGTGGATTCTGCATTACTTGTGATTCAATGGGTCTTCATTCAAAATTGTCTCACAAAATCCAAAAACATTCAAAAACAATATCTCACAATACCAAAAACATTGGAAAACTATCTCACAAAATCCAAAAACATTGAAAACAATCATCACAATACCAAAAACATTGGAAAAATTATCTAAAAAAAAATAAAATACAAAACATTCAAAACTATCTCACAAAATTGAAAAACATCAGAAAACATAAAAAATCAATCAAAAACATGGCAACACCCTGTACATATGTTTTTCAAAGTAGATACCAAGCAAAACATTATGAAAAACTCCAACGATGACCACTTATCCGATCAACCAAACAATCAACAATCAAGCACACAAACTGTCTTAAACGAGGATGCATCCTTCCTTACCAAAACAAAGACAAGATGACATTTCTTTGACAAGAGAATTTTGTTTAAAGCTATCAAGTACTTGGTGGATTTGTAGGTTATTCATTCGTTTATATATATCAGGTTCCTACAACATTGTTTGTGTATGTTTTGCAAATTATTCTGATGAAGTTCTGGGGCATGTACTAATGGTGTCTACGTGTGAAGTTCACTAAGCTACGTGATCATAGGAAAAATACAGTCATAGATCACTACAGTTTGATGACTACATCGTATACCTCGACCATATGAGCATGAACTATTATCAAGGATCCATATTCTTTATTCATTATATATGCTGTTTGCTTACAGGTACAATGCTCCATCTTTGGTTCCTACTGCCTCATCCAAACTCGATGATGGTTTATCTCTGATTACGGTATGAACTTGTCTCAGGATATGATCGACGAAAGATCAAGGAGAATGTTCCAAGTCATGAGTAAAAGGAGATAATCCTTGTCTGTTCCACAAGCAATACTCAGGTCAACTTGATCCATTATATCAAGTTGCTTGTATTAACTTGCTATATAAAAATTCATGTAAGAACTACTCAGGTCATCTTGAATCATTATGTCAAGTTGCTTGTATTTTCTTACAACATTTTTAAGCTCAATGATGAAAATAAAGCACTATGGATCATCATTCCATCTCATCTGTTTATATTGCATTCCGTTCCATCTCACCCATTCATTTACTCATTCATTATTCATATACATGGTTTTGTGTGCAAGTGCGAACAAAGTTAATAGAAGCAGTTATGTCAAATCGAGCTAGTGTTTGATACAATCACGACATAGTATTTTGATACATCATCAGTGCATCATGCAAAGCCTAAACAAGCTTGCATTCATCTATCATGATCATATCATCATCATTACATTTAGTTGCATTTACATCAAGTGCATTTCATATCATTTAGATGCATAAAGTTACATATAGTTCATTATCATTTATTGACATTAGTCTTATTATATCATTTTCATCATTGCATAATCATGACATTTAGATTCATTCATATGATAAAAATGTCCTTGATTGTATTATCCATTACTATGCATTCATTTAGTGTCAAGTTACCAATCATCATTTATCATCAATTATCATCATTTATCATCATTTATTGTTGCATACATCTATTTATCTATCCATTAGTTAAGTGAATTCATTTAGTATATTTTTATACTCATTCAATGCTTTTCATTTAGGATTCATTACAAACATGCATTCATTTTATAATTGCATTAAGGTGCAGTAATTCATGAGTTGCATTACCATTGCATTATCATTTCACATCATCATATTTTTCACCATTTAGATTCATAAACAAAACCATTAGTTTCCACATAGGTTCGTATACATTATCCATATACGTTCATTTAGATATCATCATTTCAACATTTTGTACTTTACATTTGTTACATTCAACATCTAGATGAATTTACATATATAAATCATTCATTCACCACATTAAATCCTAAAAACATTGCATATCATTTGTCTCATCACAAATCCAAAAAAAAACAAACAAAAAACAAACAAACATCATAATCATCATTTTATTATGCATACATAATCATCATGGCATTACATACATAAGTGCAGCGTCGTAAATTGTACGCACTTGCTAGGGTGGTACAATTTCACACCTAGTTTAGCACTCGCCTTGGTGCATTTTACATTTTGCATTGCATTTCTCCTTTAGCACTTAATTAATCAAATTAATTAGGTCTAAGGTCCTATTTCATTGTCCTCTACATCATAAAGTTGGGCCCTTTCGCTAAAGCGTGCCCTTTTCATTTTATTCCTCCAATGCATCACTCAATCAAAAACCCTAATTAAGTCCTATTTCGAACTTGGGGGCTTGGTTTTGGGGTCAAAAAATCTCAAAATCACCTGTAACTTCGGGATTCTCTCTAAAATCATCATATCCGACGGCCCTGAAAATTTGGTGAAAAGTTGTCGGGACCGTGGCGCCCAGAGTGCACATGGTCCCGGACATTTTTCCCAAAATTTTAGGAGCACAATCCAATCATAAAATAAAGCTTAACCCCAAGAAATTGGTGGGATATTCAATCTCTAGGTCAGCCAAAAGACGAAATTACGATCTAGGGTTTCCTACATAAGAGCTCTCTTTCTTCATTTGAAGGGATCCCGATTTTTGTTTTCAGGAACCTCATATGCAGCGAAAGAGCAGATCTTTGAAGACTTCAACAACATTCAACATCCTTCTATCAAGCATTCATCAAATTCATTCATCCACTTAGGGCTTGGAAGACATTGAAGAACAATAGGAGATTACCGACTGAAGATTGGCTTGTACTCCTCCCTTGAGGGTTGGGTATGATTTCATGTTGTTTTCATGTCTTTGCATAAGCTTCAATATATCCTTTATTCATGCTTTAGATCACTTTGCATCTTGATTTAGAGCATTTACATTGTCATTTACAAGCAATTAGGGTTTACTTTCTAGGTTGCTCTAGTTTGCTTTCTTGCATTTTAGGACCTTGCACACACACTAGGTCTGCACACACAATACATTCTACAAAACAACTTGGCTATTCATGGAGGTGGAAATCACCGAAGCGGGGGTTTGACTAAGGCAAAACCCTATATAGCCGCCCATACACCCTTTTTCAGATATCATTGCAGGTTTCGGGACTCGGACGACGCCGCAGGATACAGATCCGGAGAGAGCAAGTCGAGACAACACTCTGCATCAAATTGCAGAGCAGAAGACTGGGACAGGGGCGCTGGGTGCCCTGGTCCTACCAGGACAGTGGCGCTGGGTGCCTTGGTCCCTGGGACAGAGGCGCTGGGCGCCCTGGTCCTCCGGACAGACAGCTTTCAGACAGCTTTCCGACAGTGTTCCAGAGTGCAAAACGACAGTTTTCGGTGCAGTTTTCAGGACAGAATCAGGACAGTGGCGCCCGCGCCCCCGTCCCGAGAATTTTCAGTTTGATTTTGACTCCGGGTACATATCTGCATTCTTATTTCATCCTTGTATTTACAGCTGTTCATTATTTAATCTCAAATCTGCAATCTTGTTATTAGTTCATACTTGCATTTTGGGATTAGGGTTTGAACTTGCATCATTTTAGCTTTCAATTTCAACAAAGGAATAGGAATCCTAATAGATATCCCGTGGCTCTCTCTTTCACAAAAAGAAGTAGCCAATTGTGTGATATCTCTAGGCTCTTTCGTATTCCGTAATGTGTGTCAAAAGGTAGGATTAGGGCATGTTAACCTAGTCTCGCTTTTTCCCCTACACAATAAGGCATTACATCACCAACACATCATGCACACATATATAAACCTGCATATGCATGTGAGCATCACGTCATACAATATACATATAGACATCATGTAGGCATAAATCATCATAAAAACATGTATATAGGAATCATCTCATAAAAACACATATATATAGCAATTATAAAGCATCCATATGAGCATAAAATCGTAAAATCATCATCCTGCATAAATATCCATACATGTCATCAAAATGCATATCCTCACAAAAATGGGATCTCCTCATATGTCATATCATATCGTCAAACATATACATGTATCAGAGTACAATGAAGTCCAAAACATTGGCTACCAAGAGCCATCCAAGACATAGTCCAAAATGACAATATAAATACATGCATACAAAATTCTCTCTCAGATACCACTCTGACCAGATGCTGCATACCCATCTCTACCTGCTCCCCCACTATTCCTTGCCCCACCTGATCTATCTTTTCGTGGAGGACCCATCACACCACCACTGCTCTGCATCCTCTGAGACCGCTCTGATCTTGCCTACCACATTTGGGAATAACTCAGTGCTCGCTGACTAGCTGGCACCACTTGCTCATATAACCCCCGCCAATACTCTATCTCTGCCTGTGCCCGTCGAATCTCCCTCATCACCTCCCCAGTAGGACCCTATGCTCCTACTCCAACCCGGACTCTCTCCCGCAGCTCTGCTAATCTCTCTACTGCATCATTCCTCTCCCGCAACACCACAGTAAGATCTGACTCTCGAGAAAACAACTGAACATCTCTATCTGCTACCTCTGCCTCCAAATCCTCTACACGAGTCTGCAAATATCCTATCATATGATCCCGTAGATCTCCACCTATAGCTCCCATATCCATAGGTCCCTCCCTAGTGGCTCCCTCTCCCGTCACTCCCTCCTCTGTATCCATAGGTGCCTATCCCTCACCTGCATCCCGACCACCTAATCTCATACCTCCCTACATCAACGGTCCCTGAGATATCCACAATGGCTACCCACCTCTCCCTCTCCACTGTAATCGACCACCACCCCACCTCCACCTTTGAATCCGCCACCTCCTCCAAACCCACCACCCCCTCCTCCTCCTCCTCCATCCCCACCAGCACCATATCCATCACCACCATCCCCTCTCCCCCGTCCACCTACTACTCTGCGACCTCCTCTCCTCCTCTGTCTCCGTTCCCCTCTCCTCCTCAAATTCTGGAATCGGCTCTACCGGATCTGATAATATGAGGAATTGGATGCGTCGCAATATACTGCATATACTTCTTTGACACCCCAGCATCCACCATCCCCTACCTCATATGCCATGGTCTCGCATGTAGTGTGTGAAACTCTGCTAATGCCTGATCATATGGTAATACTAGCCCCCATAAGTACCTCTCTCGAACCACCCTGACATACTCTCCTGAACCACTAAGCAATCCCTGCCTCCACCCAAAATATCTCAACACTCGGCCTGGAAGCTGTCTCTCCATATTGTAGGCTGCCCTACCAATGAGGAATCGAGTCATAAAAACATATGGCAACACCTCTGCATCATCCTCCCATGGCTCACACTCAATGTATGACCTCCATATCACTGTATCCAAGTCATCCAGTGCCTGTCGCCACCACTCTAACTTCCCAAGGTGGGGCTGACTCATCATCCCTCCATACATGTATACATAGGGCTGATCCACTGCTCGGAATCTCAAACTAACTGGTTGGGTAACTGGTAAATGCTCCCATGCCCAAATATGCAGTAACGTGATACCCACTCCCAAAGAGCCCCTCCCTCGGTATGCGACCTCATGAAGATCCCAATATATGTGCGATAGCACGCACGGTCCCTACGCAAATTGGGTCCCCTTTGTAATCATCTGCTCGATCACTTGCCCCCACCCAATGACCAGTCCATGTGATCGTCTATCCGGACACAGTAGTCCCCCAACAATACCTGATAGCACTGCTAGTAACGACTCATACAACGTGGCTATGTCCTCCCAGGCTATCGATCCATCATCAATATAGACATCCTCCTCAAAAAATCTCTGCATTGCTAGGGTCCCCCATGCTCGATCATAGCTCACTAGCTCTCCTCGGATGGGAATGTGCAGGATGCACCATACATACTCTAGTGTAACTGTCATCTCTCCCTGCGCTAAGTGAAACGTACATGTCTCACTATGCCACCACTCTGCCAATGTTGTAATCAAATTGTGATTCAACCGAATCACGGGCATATACATCACATCGTACAGGCTTGTCGCTGCAATGCAATCCACCTCGGCCTCTATCAACCGATCTCGCAACACCTGTGTGGTGGGATGCCTCTCGCGCAACTGTAAGACATGAAGATCCTCCTACACAAGTGCATCAACCATCATCATCAGTTGTTTTGTTTCAAACTTTTTTAAGTTTAAACCTAGACTATCAACAGATACTTTGATCAAGTATCTTCGGGTCTCAACAGGTAAGTAATCATGACACACCTAGACTTCAACAGACATTTATCCTAATGACCTAAGTCTCATCAGGGCTGATATGGTTCAAAACAACTCTCACCTCATCTCTCCATCCATCCATCATTGACATCGGGAGATTTTTGTTCAAACAAACTAGGGCATCTATTTTCCTACACACAAGCACTACCTCATCATAACAATGCTCATATCTTGACAAAAGCACTCACTCAACTAGGCAATAGCGCTAAACTACCACTAGCACTACTTTGACTATGCCATAGCGCTACCTCGCAACAAAAGCGCTCAATCAACTGGGCAATAGCGCTCAAATAACAATAGCGCTACCTCACCTCAAACGTGCTTAATCAACTACCCAATAGCGCTAACAAAATGGAAGCGCTAAAACAACTAGTCCATAGCCCCAACTTTGACAAAAGTGCTAAAATCACTACACAATAGCGCCATAGTGGCACAATAGCGCTAATTAAATTAACAACAGTGCCAAAACACAGTTTTAGTGCTATTGTCTTGACTCAACTTGGATCTAGCTAAAAACATATAAAAAATGCACAAAAATAAAAAATTCAAATTCACATACCGCTGGTCCGTAGTCGTCTTGATGTTGGAATCGACGGACTCGCTCTAATCGGTGCTCTTCTATGGGAACCGACATCCCGACTGCTGCTTTGCGATAAACCACACCGTCTCAAAGAGGGGCAAATGTAGTCACATAAATCTGTCCATTTTAATTAAATGAATATTTCGTATTTATTTGATTAAAAATCCACTAGCCATCAGTTAATTAAATTAATATTTAATTAATTCATCTTCAAACATTCTCCTATTAATTAAATAAATTATTCAATTTATTTTAATTAATTCATTCAACCAAATTCACACTCAATTAAATGAATAAATACTATTTATTCAATTTAATCCTTTGTCCTCTTTTAAATAAATTAAATAAAACATTTATTTAAATCATTTATCGCCCCACACTTGAATTTTCCTACAAATGCAACTTGCACCTATTTATTGAAATAAATGAATTTTATTTTAATAAAAATCCTATTTTCCCTCACCCACCAAACCCACTTGCAATCCTAACCCCCTTCTAGATTCTTTTAAACCCTTCCTAATTAACTTAATCCATCCCCTAAATATTGTCACATTCCTAAGAAAATTGGAGTCACTTCTCGAAGACTCCAAAGTCTTGGGAAAGCAATTAATGCTTTGTGTGTTCAACAATTTAACTTCCAAAGTCTTTCAAACCACTTATGGCTCTTACATGACCATTTATGGTTAACCCCTAACTCAACCCTCATGGGACTCATGTGTCTCCTCAAACATTTATTGCTTTGACCATGGTTATCCCTTTAACCTTTGCACAAGAGTTTATCCATTGGATAAAAGCTTTATTCTTTGAATAAAGAATTTATTCACTCAACCCAACCTTGACCTTAAGTCTCAAGTTAACTCTCAGGTCATGTCAAGCATTTAATGCTTATTCCCTCTCCTCTCAACCTATCTCACATTGACACTTGTCATCTTGGGATTGGGTTGAAAGCCATCACATGGATTGAATATCATTCAATCCTGACCCTTGTTGAGATTACTCAATCTCAACCATCCATTGCTCCATTTTTCTTATAAATAGAGCCCATTTCTTCATAATCCAGATCCTAAAAACTTGTATGCATTTAATGTATATTGAATTTTAGAGAGAACATTTAGCACAAATCACATATATTGTCATTTTGGACTAAAATCAATCTTAGTTCATTTCATAATATGTCTAACTAGTTTGTTTTACACTTGCATAGCATAGTTAAAACATTTCAATCTTGAACCTCCATAAGCATCCATAGTGCAAAAAGCTGCTAAGAGCTACACTAGTTTGGAACTTGGACAGGAGAGGAACAAAGGAGAAGGAGCTAAGAGCATGTTAAAAGGCATTTGGAGATGCCTTGTTGTATTTACTTCCATATTTAAATATTTTATCATGTTTTTAGTGTCTCTTTTGATATGCCTGCTTAGATTAGTTTTTGGTTGATCAACACTAACGGTTTCTTATGTTTTTGTGTGTTTACAACCACAGGTTTTAATCTAACAGTTGTCCATTTTGCAGAGCATCAAGTTGCAACAACAAATAATTTATACTATTTCATGTCATATGAGTACAAAAATAAATTGTTTGTTGTTACAACAAGATAGCTAATATTTAGTAAAACAAATAATTAATAGTTGGAATTATTTGTTGCCAAGTATATCCACAGGGTGTAGGAATTTTGTTCTCTCCTTCTCCATAGCACGCTGCAAATTATTTTCCAAAGCTAAAATGAAAATGCTTGTTAGTTAATACAATCTAATATTTATTATTCAAGTATTTTATCTTAAAACTAAATTAAATATTATTTATCTATATTAAATCATATGCAACATAAAATGGTAAAATGATATAATATGGAATAAAAATGAACTATGGGAATGGGCTAAAACATGACATAAAATGAAACATAAATGGATCTCATCAATCGTGTAGAGAATGAAAAAGAGGGTCAGAGTGTTCCCTCACAACAATCGAAGAAGGATCATCTTCATCAAAGAGAAGATTAATATCATTAATGATGTCTCCCAAATCTACAATGTAGGACTCCACAAACAAACCTCCAATGTCTGTCAAGTAGTCATCCCAATGAATTGAAGCTAGAAGACAAGATATATCCTGCTGCACCAAATCACAAGAAGGAAAAATTGTCGCATCATCTGCATCATCAGGTGCAATTGGTGATGTGATATCAATATGAGGAGATGAAATGCAAGGCTCAAGAATAGGGTGACATGTGAGAATCCCCAAGTTCAAGTACCCAATGTTCTCCTCAAAATATAAATCATCATAAGAAGTGTGATCATCACATAAAGAATCATCCTCATCAATAAAAACAAAATCTGAAAAGGAATATAACCGAGATGCATGATCCACCACCCTAGTTGCAATGATAACTCAACTCTACAAGTATCTAATGATAGATGACTCAGGTGTGAAGTCCACAATTTTTCTTGTTTCCCCATGTGTGATTTGATAGATGGAAATAAGCTTGTTTGTCAAGTGGGGGTACACACAACACATCATTGAAGAAGTTATCCCCAATAGGCAATAGATCCTTTCCCACTCACATCCATGTATGTATGATTTCCCATCAAAATCTATGGCATGATGCAAGGCTCAAATGAAGAGAACATAGACTGCGAAGTTCCCATATGATGAGAAGCCCTTGAATCTAGAAGCCATCTCCCTGAATCATGATTTTTAGTAGCACAAAGAGCTTATCCTTTTCATGTCCCAAAAGAGTGGTTCTTCCTTCTTCTTGCTGCCATAAATGTTCCATTTCCCCTTTGATTGTGAGGAAGTGGAAGGTGATGAATCCTCCTTCTTGTAGGCATTAGGCAAATCGATGTTGTTATTTTTGAGGATATGTAGGACCTCATCAATCTTCTCAAAATAGCAACGATGCTCCTCATGACCAACTTTTTTACAATAGGCACAAGTTGGTCTCTTCTTCCTTGGTAAATTGTCCTTCTTAGAAGAGGATGGATCCCCTTGTTGTGGAGAAGGTGGTGCTTTTTCCTTAGGCTTTGATTTCCCTTTCTTCTAGTTTGAGTTTTCCTTTCCTTGATTTCCTTTGTTCCCTTGAGTTACCACATATGCTTGAGACTTAGAAGTCTTAAGAATGCCCATGCTTATCAACTTAGTTTGCTCCATCATAAATATCTCTATGAAACATCAAATGTAGGCATTTTGTACCTTGAATCCATTGTCATCCTATGGGTTTGGAAACTAGAAACAAATGCTGCATATTCTTGTGGAAGTTTGCCCATCAAATCAAAGATCAATTGAGTATCCATCTTATCAATGCCACAATCTTTGAGTTGTGCCCGCAACTCATTTTCCTTAGTGACATAATCTTGTATTGTATCAAAGTTCCTGGGATCTAACATGGTGAGATCACTCTCAATTTGATATCCCCTAGTCTCTTCAACTTGTCCATACAAGTCTTGAAACTTTTTCCAAACATCCTTAATTAAAGTGCAATTTTCAATATTAAAGATGAGATCTTTTAATAAATAATTATCTTAAGGTATCAATTTCCATGATTTTCTTAGTGAGCCAATCCAAGTGAGCATTAGGATCAACGAGAGCAACAATAATTCCATCAATGTAATGAGTTAATCCTTTTTCCATTAGTTTACTCCATGCATCAATTTTCCAAGTAGCATAATTATGTGGAGTTAAGAGGGGAAACTTAGGATAACCCATAGCAGCAAAATGAAAGAACGCAAGAGACACCCCCCCAAATTCACTCAATCAAAGTACCCCCCCCCCCCCCCCCCCCCCCAAAAAAAAAAAATGATGATTTTGGCACTTTATATGTAGTGCGTGTACAATAGGCCACTTGCAAACAATGACAAAGTGGACTTCTGATTTTGTTTTACAATTGCCCCAATAGTCATAAAACTACAATACAAAAGACCCAAAAGATAGATCTATGCAATACAAGTGCCAAATTGGCCAAAACATACTGTAGACACCTAAAAATGTCTCATTGATCATGTACTAATTATTCCTCTAATTGATTAAATAATTCTTAATTATTTAATTAAGTTAATTAATCATACTCTTCTAATTTCATATTTCCTCATCATCTTACTAATTATTCTATATTCTATTTCTATCATCATTTAATCATTTTAACCATTTTCTAAATATTAATTAAATATTAATTATTTAATTAATTCTGATTAATTCCCCAATTTAAATAATCTTTATTATTTAAATTAATTCTATTTTCAATTTCTATCTCTAATCAATTAGTCATAACCCTTTTCTAAATATTAATTAAATATTAATTATTTGATTAATTATGATTTAATCCTTTAAATTAAATAATCTGTATTATTTAATTAAGTTCCATTCCTAAATAATTAAATAGTTTCTTTAAATTATTTAATTAACTAATTAATTCTTCCAAATCTCCAAATTCTAATTTCATTTAATTTCTCATTTCTTCTAATTTCTTCCAAATTCAATTACATGTGCATGATTTCAAAAATCAAAGTCAAGTTCTAAATATATTCAAATGCTAAATTGAATTAACGAATTCAATTATTTGAATAAATTTCATGCAAAGATTAAATTGAAAATCTAAGTCTAAATGCAAGCACATGCTAAATTAATTAATTCAATCAATTAATTAATTAAATCATTTATCTCTTCAACTTCTATTTCCATCTTTTAGTTAGCTTTTTCTAAATAAAGTTCTCTTTGTCATCCTCTTTATTTCCTCCAATCATTCTTTTTCTTCTTTCAGTTAACTTTTTCTCAATCAGTTGACTCAATTGATCTATTCAATCTATTCTGTTTCACCTCCAAGTCAACAGTTCAACTATCAATCAGCATGTGAGCTCACCCGAGTTACACCTTGTGATCAATCTGTTCCACCTTTCAATCAATCTTCTCCAAAAATCTATAAATTGATCATTCAATCTCCATTTTCAATAATCACGAACTTTGAATCTTTGTGTCACTTGCAGGTTACCAGCACAATATCTGAGAGCCATCATACCACAAAGAAGAGAAGAGCAATGGAAGTTATACGTAGTCACGTAATAGGGAGTCTTTAATTGATTTCATTTATACTTCCTATTTTGCTTGATTGTGTTATTTCATTGTCTGTTTGTTAGAATTCTTTGATTAGATAGGGATTCATGATTTCCCTTTTCTTCTAATTGATATTTTATAAGATGAATTTTACATGCACACATTTTGGTGAACTCAACGTGAACAACAACTAATTTACCTTCTCTGTTCTCTGTGTAATTTTTGCAGGTCGTACGAAGTTTTCATTTTTTTAACAGATTTTGCATGAATTTCAAGATCATATTTGTCATCACGCAATTGCGTTTAAATCATCATACAATCGTATAGACATCGTCATGCATTTGACCAGACACGGTCACACAATCACCCTTTCCAGATCACGCATTCACAGGGAAAATTGTTGTTTGATTGTTTCTATTCTCATATCCTTTCTGTTCTTTGATCTGTTAATTCTTTCTAAAATTTAGTAAATCTAGAAATCGATTACTTCTATTGCATGATTTTATCATAACATTTTATGGCATGAAAGGCACAATTCAGGATTTTAGGTGCTAGAAGGACAAAGGAACAAAGAAGACAAGCCAAATGCTATCAAAGGGTTCTCCAAGCAGAAAAACAGATACAAGATTGGGAAGATCAACTAGCCTTTGATAGATATAACAACTTAGTTCTCTCATATCAAGTTAAATATGATATAATCAATATTGAATGGATGATGAGATATTTAGCTAGGGCCTCACAATTGGTTTTGCAGGTTTCAGATCGGGTTTAGCTATTTTTTTTTTGGTGTTATCTGTCTGTCTGTCATACAATTGCCTTGCTTTGATTACGCAATTGATCTGTTATTGTCATGCATTCGAGCTATCATAATTATGCATTCGCTATGTTATATTCACACATTGGGTCTGTCAATGTCACACAATCGCGCAGGTATTGTCACACATTAGTTTCTATCAATGTTTGATTTTTTGTCTTCTATTGATTTGATTTGATTACTAATCATCTGTTTGTAGCCTAAGGCGAATTTACAGAAAGGATCAGATTACTATTAGATCAATTGCACTCATAATCTCACACTTCATCTTTTGGTGCTTAAAATCAACAACAGTTAACATGGACATGCATGTATAACATTTCATCTTTTGGTGCTTAATATCAACAATGGTTAAAATTGACATGCATGCCTTCATATTTCAATTTGGTTTTTCAAATGGACATGCACATGCGTATTCAACACCTAAATTTGGGCTATAAAATGGACGTGAATTAGGCTGCATTAGATTAAATCATATTTGGTATTCTTAAGGTAAAGAATTTTTATCATGTTTGGGGGGGACCTACTGTTGCATTAACTAAATTTCTTCCTGCCTTTAGGGTCTTGGGAGAAAGGAAGGAGGTGACAACGACATCCAATTTTATTTTATTCCATGTAGAGAGGGGTATCTTTGACTGGGGATTTCATCACCCCACAGAGGTACTTCAAATTGGGATGCGTTGGGGATATAATCTCTCCCAGCGTACTCTCGAGCGGGTTTTTCGAGCCGCTATATAAATATACTGGTCAGGCGGTTAGAGTGTTGAGTGAATTCGATGTATGTGGGGGCCTTCCCTGCACCGATAAGCTCAAATAAAGTCTTAAGTTGCTTTCTTTGAGAATCCGTCGTTGGATTGGGACCCTTTGAGACCTTTACTACGAACCAATTTAGTAGCCCAAAATCCTCCATTCAGTGATTCTGGGAGTGCGGATCGTACCCCATAGATACCCCTCATGTACCTTATATTATGAGACAAAAATCTCTCGGTGATAAGATCTTCAGATCTTCGAGGTAAGAGAGACTGGCATGCTCAAGAAGTGTGTGCTATGGAGTGGAGCCAGTGCTGCCAGACTCTCTATTTGTCCGTCTTGTTTTGGTATTTTGCTGCGGGAGCCTCATTGAATGGTATCCACTTTCTAGCCTAAGATTATATTATGTTCTTTTATATGTATCGTTGTATCAGACCAGTATTGAGTCAGTTCTTTGGGCTATTTCAGGCCCTATCCTGCATATCTCTAAATTCTCTAAGATTATTTGAAAAACCAGTTCAGTAAGCTATATCTACCTCCAAACATCATTCTTAGACTTGGAAAAACCACAAAACTTTTCCTACACACAGAATTATAGAAAACGAAGTCCGTTTTGAAACATCAAACAGTCCAGCAAACTCAAAATTTTACACTTGTGACCATAGGAAATCCATGCATAGTACTCATTTACGTCCTTACTATCATCCTTAGTCTTTGCATAGTCCTCATTTACATCCTTACTATCATCCTTAATCTTTTCATAGTCCTCATTTACATCCTTACTATGGTCCTTAATCTTTGCATAGTCCCCATTTACGTCCTTATTATCATCTATCATCCTCATATACGTCCTTATCTAGACCTCATATATGTCTTTCCTAGTTCATCATCATTTGCATAATCATCCAAGAAAGTCATACCCCAAACATCCAAAACATAATCAGAGGATTAGTCAAACTCAATCTCAACTCAAACATGTTGGTCAAGTTCAATCAAACATTATCACATTCAGAGAAATGGAGAAAATATCTTACATGTTGTGATCCTAGGTCCAAACTAAACAAGTAAACATCATGGATTGGAATTATACATTTTGTAGGGAAGGTGGAGGATTCATCCCTTCCATTCCTATTCCATCGCCATCCATAGAAACCTTAGCTCAACAAATCAAAACTTTGCAACAACAAGTGACTGACATGACTAGTCCTGACAACCATAGGGGCTAGTTAGAAAAAATGATGATAGAAGTGATGGCCACAAGGGGATCAGTATCAAACCAACCTTATTATTCTTGTGAGACCATTCTATTGGTATTTTGGTATGGTTTTGTCATTGATGTCAACACCTACTAAAACACTAGCACTTTGGAGATCCAACAACATTCACTGGCAAGCAAGTAACTATTGCATAGTTTCTGGTATATGGTACACTGGCAAGATATAATGATCACCGACACTTAGAATGATACGGAAGACACATGATTATGTCGAAAACATCATTTGGACATCTTGTCCTGGAGTTTTGTTAATTGGTATATTCATAGTTGCATATTTGCTGTTACCGACAAATAGGTCTAGGGTTACATCGATAGGTTTATCTTTTCCAGATCAGCATGACATGCTATGGAGATGATTAATTATTGTTGTAAATGCATTAAGCCGACATGTTCAATCAGTTATTGCATCGGATAGTATATTGTTTGTAAAATGTTTTTATTGTAATATCTTGTAGAGCCGACCTACTAAAATTGGTCTTAGGTTATGGTATAAATGTAAGATCTTATTTGTAAGATCAAATGTGGAATGCGAAAAAGAATTGCGTGAAGGTATATGCGAGATTAAGTAGAGCAATACACACAAACATCATTTGAAGGTGAAGACTAGGTTTTTGTGAAAGCATATCAGCATTACATTGGTACTGAATCCAGCATATGAAGATGCTATTGTGTGCAGTACATTCTTATTGGATTTAACCATCCAACTATAGTCAGTGTGACTCCCATTTGTGATTGAGCAGTGAGCTCTAGGTTGTTGGCCTTTCTGCATGTGCAGACCCCATTTATGTACACTTACTATCTACAGTAGTATCATCTGATTGTGGGTAAGGTTTCCCACTGTGGTTTTTCCCCTTACAGGGTTTCCATGTACAAATATTGGTGTTATGTGTTGTGGATGACTTTGTGCTTATGTTTCATGCATTAATATTTACTGGTATAGCAATTAACTGTTAAAACTGTCTACCGGCATACTTAACTAGTTTACCGATATTAGGCATTAAGTTGGTTAAGTTGTTTTTGGTTTGAATTTATCTGACAACTGATTCGACCCCCCCCCCCTCTCTCAGTTGTCCCCGAGACCTAACAATTGGTATCAGAGCTTAGTCCCCTTTTGTAGAAGTTTAACAACTTGAGGAGATCCAATGTCTACTAACTATTTCAGGAAGGACAGTCCTAAACTTGATGGAACCAATTATGGCATATGGAAGATTAGAATGGAGACACATCTAAATTACATTGGAAAAAACATCTGGGATGTTACAAAGAATGGTTATACTGCTGCTGTACCTGGTTAGCCCAGTTCAGCTAACTTGACAAAAGATGAGAAAAATGATTGTAAAGCAAGAGAAGCACTTTTGAGCGCATTATCAGATCAACAAATCATGGGACTATCAGATAGGTCTATTGCTAAAGCTATTTGGGATCATTTGGAAACACTGAATGAAGGAGATTCCACAGTCAAAATTGCAAAACTTGAAAGCTTCCGAGTCAAGTATGAACATTTGAAAATGGAAGAAGATGAAAGGATTTCTACCTTTATGGAAAGAGTAAATGAAATTGTTTTAGGTATTAAATGTTGTGGAAGAACCTTAAGTGAGGATGAAATTGTTTGAAAAGTTTTAAGAGGATTGCCACTGGCATATAAAATGAAAGTCACTTCTATAAATGAGTTAAGAACAATGCCTAATACATTAGTTACTAGGGATACATTGATTGGGAAAGTTTCAACTTTTGAAATTGAAGAATTTGGTCTTGTTGCTACTATAAAGACAAATTTGGCCTTTAAAGCATCTACATCATTTGTTCCATCATTTGACAAATCTGATTGAAAAGCCTTTTATGCAAGAGAACTTGAAGAAAGTAGGAAAAAAAATGAAGAACTTGAAGAACTTGAAGCACTATTTGCATGGAAAATGGCTAAAGGTCCAGTTGGAAGTAAGTATGAAGGTAAAGCACCCTTTAAATGTTTTAACTGTAATAAGATTGGTCATATGGCTTCGAGATGCCCTAATAGACATGCTAGACTAAGAGAAGAAGCTAGAAGAACATACAAGCCTAACCCTGAATATCAGAGATACAAATTTAAGAAGAATAAAGACAAATCTTGTTACATTGCTGATGAAGGAGTGACTGATGAAGATCCGACAGACAATGGATAGGTTTTTGTTGCTATAACAGAAGATCAACTGACACCTATTGCTCAACCAGTAGAACAAGTCCTAGCAGCTAAAGTTGAAGTAAAGGATGAATGGATCATTGACTCTGGATGCTCACATCATATGACAGGAGACAAAGGCAAATTCTTGAACTTTCAAGAATACAATAGAGGTTTAGTAAGATTTGGAGATGACAAAGCTTGCTCAATCAAAGGTAATGGTATAATATCTCTTAATGGTAAGCATAACACTGACAATGTTTACAATGTTGAAGGATTAAAGCATAATCTCTTGAGTGTTGGTCAATTAGTTGAGAAAGGATTTCAGTTACAATTTAAGAATGGAAAATGCAAAATCATGAATAGAACTGGTTTGGAAATTGCAACCGGTAATCAGACTAGAGGTAATATCTTTCATTTGAATAACAATGAAAAGACATGCTTAATTGCACATATAGATGAAAGTTAGTTATGGCATAAGAGACTCTGTCATGTAAACTTTGATTGCATGGTGAAGATCAGCTCTACTAGGGCAATTAGAGATTTACCTAAAATTGTCAAACCTCAGAATACAGTATGTAAGGAATGTCAATTTGGAAAACAAGTTAGAGATAGTTTCAAAAGTATTCCAGAAAAATCAAGTAATGCTCTTGATTTGATTCACACTGATTTATGTGGTCCAGCTAGAACTAAAAGCTTACAAGGTGATAGATATTTCATGCTAATCATTGATGACTATTCTAGAATGTGTTGGGTTACTTTTCTCAGAGAAAATTCAAAAGTGCTTGGAGAGTTCAAACTATTCAAAGCAATGGTTGAAAATGAAACTGGTAAGAAAATCAAATGTCTCAGATCAGATCAAGGAGGAGAATTCACATCTAAGGAATTTAATACATTCTGTGAAGTGAATGGAATCAGAAGACAACTATCAGCACCTCAGACACCACAATAGAATGGAGTTGTTGAAAGGAAAAACAAAACTATCTTGGATGCAGAAAGAAGTATGTTATCAGAAGCAAATTTACCACATGTGTATTGGAGAGAAGCAGTTAGCACAACGGTCTATACATTCAACAAAGTTCACATCAAAGGTGAAACCGATAAGACCCCTCATGAACTATGGTTTGGTAATACTCCTACTCTTAAGTATTTCAGAATTTTTGGAAGTAAATGTTATATCAGAAGAGATGAGTATATTGGAAAATTTGATCCTAGAAGTGATGAAGGAATATTTCTTGGTTATTCATCTAAGAGCAAAGCATATAGATGTTTTAACATAAGATTGCAGAAAATTGTTGAAAGTACAAATGTAAAGATTGATGAACAATTTAGAGGAACTTCAAGGTATATAGAATCTGAACTGGCAACAGAAATTTTGACAAATGAACCTACACCGAATCCACCAGTACAAAATGAAGATCCAATTACCCCGGTACCATCTGAGGATTCCACAGTAATTGAAGAACAACAACAAACAAAGACACCCTGGTATGTAAGACTAAATCATTCTGAAGATCAGATAATTGGAAACAAGTTTAAAGGAGTTATGACAAGAGGAAGATTGGTAAATGAAGAGGTATGTCTTATTTCTCAAATTGAACCATCATTTGTTAATGAGGCATGTGAAGATAAATTTTGGATTAAGGCCAAGGAAGAAGAATTGGAACAAATTGAGAAAAACAACACTTGGACATTAGTTCCCCGGCCTAAAGATAAAAATGTAATTGGAACCAAACGGGTATTTAGAAACAAACTTAATGAAGATGGTAAGGTTGTCAGAAATAAAGCAAGACTAGTGTGTAAGGGATATTCTCAGAAGGAAGGAGTTCATTACAATGAAACCTTTGCACTGGTAGCTAGAATTGAGGCAGTCAGATTATTCTTGGCTTTTGCAGCACACAAGAACTACAAAGTTTATCAAATGGATATTAAATGTGCATTTTGAATGGAGATCTTGAAGAGGATGTCTATATTGAACAACCTAATGGATTTTCTTTGACAGATGACAATGATATGGTTTGCAGGTTAAGAAAAGCTCTGTATGGATTAAAACAAGCTCCAAGAGCTTGGTATGCAAGATTGGATAAGTATCTTTTAAAGATTGGTTTTACTAAAGGAAATGCAAACAACAATTTATATTACAAAATAACTAATGATGACATCTTGATTATATACGTATTTGTTGATGATATAATCTTTGGAGGAGAAGATGGATTATGTAAGGATGTCTATGATTGAAGAAATAAAACTCTTTTTAGGATTGCAGATTTCACATACTGATAAAGGTATATTCTTGAGTCAATCGAAATACTTAAAAGAGTTACTAAAGAAATTTGGAATGGAGAACTCTAAACGGGCAAGCACACCTATGACTACAAATGACACACAAAGGGATGAATCTACACCTATTAATCCAACTAGATACAAATCTATGATAGGAGGTTTACTGTACTTGACACAAACCAAACCTGATATTATGAATGCAGTATGTATTGTTTCAAGATTTTAAAGTAATCCTAGAGAAAATCATGAATCAGTAGTAAAAAGGATTTTCCGATACTTACAAGGCACTACAAATCTTGGATTATGGTATCCTAGAGATGAAAACTTTGAATTATGTGCATACACAGATGCAAATTGGGCAGGAGATGTGGATGATAGAAAAAGCACCATCGACGGTGCATTTTTTCTTAGAAAAAGACTAGTTTCTTGGTTGAGTAAGAAACAAAGTTGTGCATCTTTATCAACAACAGAATTAGAATATGTTGCAGCAGCAACTAATTGTACATAGGTACTATGGCTTAAGCAAATGTTAAAAGACATAAAGGTAAAATGCAAGGAACCTATTACTATCTATTGTGATAACACTGCATCAATTGATATATCTAAGAATCAGATATTACATTCTAAAACCAAACATGTTTCTATCAAACTAAATTTTCTAGGGGAAAATGTTGAAACAAAGGAGATAAAACTGGTTTATGTGAATACTAAACAATAGATTGCAGATATTTTCACTAAACCTTTGCCTAAGGAAACTTTTGAATATCTCAGAGATAAGCTTGGAGTCATACCACCACTGGTAGAGACTTAGACAGTTCATGATTGTCATCAACCGACAGAATTAATAGAGAAATCTTTTATTCCGGTCTTTGATGAGGAAGCTACTTCTCAGGGGGAGTAGTTGGTATATTGAATTGATTGGTATTTTGTATATGAACTTGGTTCTATTGTAACTTTGGCATTTGATGCCAAAGGGGGAGAGATATCTATGGAAAAACACATTATCTTTTGGGGAGAGATTGGTATGAAAAAACTTTGGAAAACACATGTTGCTCCCAAGGGGAGAGATTGTTGTTTGGGAGAAATTATTACTCTCTGTATTTTGATTTCTGGTTATGATCTTTTTTTGAGATTGTTGGTTTTTGGTATTTGGCATTTCTGTTTTGGCACTTTGATGGTTTTTCCATCTTGTGTTGCCATCAATGCCAAAGGGGGAGATTGTTGGTATTTTGGTATGGTTTTGTCATTGCTGTCAACACCTACTAAAACACTAGCACTTTGGAGATCCAACAGCATTCACCGACAACAAGTAACTATTGCATAGTTTTTGGTATATGGTACACCGACAAGATATAATGATCAGCGACACTTGGAATGATATGGAAGACACATGGTTATGTTGAAAACATTGTTTGGACATCTTGTCCTGGAGTTTTGTTAATTGGTATATTCATAGTTGCATATTTGCTGTTACCGGCAAATAGTTCTAGGGTTACACCGACAGGTTTATCTTTTCCAGATCAACATGGCACGCTATGGAGATGATTAATTATTGTTGTAAATGCATTAAGCTGACATGTTCAATTGGTTATTGCATTGGATAGTATATTGTTTGTAAAATGTTTTTATTGTAATATCTTGTAGAGCCGACCTACTAAAATTGGTCTTAGGTTATGGTATAAATGTAAGATTTTATTTGTAAGATCAAATGTGGAATGTAAAAAAGAATTGTGTGAAGGTATATGCGAGATTAAGCAGAGCAATACACGCAGACATCATTTGAAGGTGAAGACTAGGTTTTTGTGAAAGCATATCAACATTACACCGCTATTGAATCTAACATATGAAGATGCTATTTCGTGCAGTACATTCTTATTTGATTTAACCATCCAACTGTAGTCAGTGTGACTCCCATTTGTGATTGAGTAGTGAGCTCTAGGCTGTTGGCCTTTCTGCATGTGCAGACCCCATTTATGTACACTTACTATTTGCAGTAGTATCATCTGATTGTGGGTAAGGTTTCCCACAGTGGTTTTTCCCCTTACAGGGTTTCCACGTACAAATATTGGTGTTATGTGTTGTGGATGACTTTGTGCTTATGTTTCATGCATTAATCTTTACCGGTATAGCAATTAACTGTTAAAACTATCTACCGATATACTTAACTGGTTTACCAGTATTAAGCATTAAGTTGGTTAAGTTGTTTTTGGTTTGAATTTATCTGACAACTGATTCACCCCCCCTCTCAGTTGTCCCCGAGAACTAACACATTCAAACATGCCAACCTTCATTCTTCAACAAAATCATTCCTACCTCAATTCAACCAACATTAGAGTCATGTAAACCTTCTTTTTCTTTCAACCCACTACATCAATCATACCAATCAAATCAACCCAACATTCAAACCTCTTTCAACCAAAATCAAACCCCATTCAACCAAAGTCCAAATCAAAATTCACACCAACCCAACATTCAAACCTCTTTCAACCAAAATCAAACCCCTTTCAACCAAATTCCAAATCAAAATTCACACCAACCCAACATTCAAACCTCTTTCAACCAAAAATCAAACCCCTTTCAACCAAAGTCCAAATCAAAATTCATGCCAACCCAACATTCAAAGTACCCCTTTCAACCAAAATCAAACCCCATTCAACCAAATTCCAAATCAAAATTCATATCAACCCAACATTCAAACCTCTTTCAACCAAAATCAAACCCCTTTCAACCAAATTCGAAATCGAAATTCATATCAACCCAACATTCAAACCTCATTCAACCAAAATCAAACCCCATTCAACCAAAGTCCAAACCAAAATTCATATCAACCCAACATTCAAACCTCATTCAACAAAAATCACACCCCTTTCAACCAAAGTCCAAATCAAAATTCATTCAACCAAAATCAAACCTTTTTCAATCAAAATCAAACATCTTTCACCTAAAATCATACTCCTTTCAACCAAAATCAAATCCCTTTCAAACAAATCCCAAATCAACCATATCTATCCACCATTTCGTCATCCCCTAAAGTCATGTAAGACCAATCCATGCCATCTTTATCTAATAACACAACCTCCCAATCACTATCCATCGTACAAACCCAATCTAATTCATGTCAGGATTAAGAGGATCTCATTCAAAATCCTTCTTCATCAACCCAAAATATTGAAACATTCTAACAATCTCCCATGCATTTCCAAAATCCTTCCCCATGTCAAGAGGATGATCCAAAATCAAAAGAAATGAGTCCTGAAACAAATAAAGATCAAGAACAACCACTTCCATCCTACCCAATTTTTTGATCAAGGTCCCACCGACCAAGAATTTTATGATGATCCCCTTGCTCTTTTCTATTCCATTCATAATCAAACTCTTCCATGTCAAGAACAAAGTGTCCTTTCAAGTCCCATCGAACATCCACCTCCTAAACAAGATCAAGACATCTCTTCTATCCTTCCTAATAATCGCTTTCCAAGACAAGATCAAAAAATACCTTTACCTTCATGTCCTAAACAAGATCCCATTATTTCTCCAAATCTTGATCAAGGTCCCTCCATCCCTTCATCTCCATGTCATAATCCTCCATGTTCTTCACAATATTTCCTCTCAAATGAACTTACCATTTCTCCTAGTCATCCCAATCCCTCTACACAAGTTGTTGATGAACCCCTTATCAATGAAATCACCAATCCAGATCATACTACATAGAGTAACTTGTCGACAATTGTATGTGTGCCATCATCAAATGCCAAAGTGGTGACAAAAACAAGCATGACACCAGCTAATGAAATCAACACTCAAATTGTTTCATCATCTTCTTCATGCACAAGCATAACACTAGCTAATAAGATCAACACCTGGTTGGTTTCATCATCCTCTTCAAGTGCATTAATAAAAACATACAGAACACCTGCTCATGTCATAACTTCAAAACCAATTTGTCTCATACACCCGCACTTGATAGATTGGGGGCAAGAGAATCTACCACAGTTGGATTTCTTTGAAATTGATAAGGCTATAGCTGAATTCATGGGTTCCAGAGCTAGATTTCCTTACGATGATCCACAAAATAGAAAACTAATAAAATCAACATTGGAGATTTTGAACATGTACACCCAATTGAGTCCTTATATCCTATTAAAAACCACATCTTTATCGGACTCTTCAAACAAAGACCAATGAACTACCTACACAAAACTCTCTGACCCTATGAACAACATGCACCTTAAACGATATTATATCTAAGGGCTGAGTTAGTTTAGGTTTTACTTTCCGCATTACATATCATTTTATACAAAGCACTGCATCACATATAGTCTCTCTCTAAGCACATCATATTCAGAAGTCGCATTCACAATATATTTGCATTTTCATATAGCAGCATCAATAAAATAAGGCAACTGATGAATTTTATCATATGTTTGCATTCAAGAGAAGCAAGGTTCATTTATTTTCTTAGATATTCAGACATGAAGTCTTTGAGATCCTAAGGTCATTCATTTGCAACATTACCCTGTGACGATGCTTTACTTATGGCTGGGTAGTGATTTCACTATTTGAGACTCGTTAACCAAAAATCTATCAATTGCTATATCTCAAGCATATTAAGAAGATCTCTAATTCATTCTAGACACCTAGTTGATCATATGACTAGTGAAAAATCTAAAATTCTACTTCAAAGCCACTGTAATTGTCACACCCAAGTAGGTTTCATTACTTACAAGTCAAGGCAAGAAAAAAAAAAGAGCTATGTCAAATATCCATCTCACGGCAAAAGAGAAATGATATATAATTGAAATATCATGTATACAAATGCGACACAGAGCTTAACTATGGGAACATACAAGTAAATCCATCAGGGCTATGGACGCCTACTGGCAATGGAGCAATATTTGAGAAATTACAGTCTATAACCTCATCGAAGCTCTCAAGGCTTGCTGGCAGCGAGGCTCTATTTGGGATACTTTTGAAGTTAGGATAATCCATGTAGCTAGTCATATAGGATGCTAAGGATCTTTAGTGAATACAAGAGAAGGAATTAACTCATTTGCACACACATGGGCAAAAGAAGATCAAAGTTTCAAGAACCAATGGGGAAGTTTTCCGTGTCTCTATTTGTAAATCCAAGTCACTAACTGTGTTGAGTTGAATATTCCAAAGGGCCTTAGGGATCAATTGACCACTTATCTATGAAATGTTTTGCACCTCCATTTCAATTGGTGTATTACAAATGATACAATAAACACAGTCAACCTTGTTCGAATAGGAAACACATCTTCATCATGCATATTGCATTAACATAGGTCATGTCAAAAATTCATTAGTCTCCACATGTATTATGTAGATCATCATGTCATACAAGTTTGCACACTGGGGGCATAACTGTAAAAATCCTAAAAAATCATATAAAGTCCTGAAAAAAAATCATAAAAAGTCCTGAAAAAAATCCTAAAAATCAAATAAAGTCCTGAAAAACATTGGGAAAACACAAAATCCTAAAAATCGTAAAATGTCATGAAAAAAGGCTTAAAAATTGAAAAATCAAAAACTGAAAAATCAAAGCAAGAAACCATAGACCATCCATCAAATCAAATCAACAACAGAAAAACGCTCAAAGTCTACATTCAAATTGATCACATGTCTTGTTAATCAATTTATCGATCAAACTCTATCAAACATCAACATGTCTTATATAGGGAAGGGTACACTCGAAACTAGACAGATCGGTCTTACACGAGGTATTCACTCTCTCAAACCAGACATTCCTATCAATCATCAAACAATCAAAACAATGACATATATCAATATGGCTACTAGATTTTGTCCAAGTTAGTCTTATCTTTATCAATTGATGACAGGTCATGTTTCATCAAATCAAAAACATTAGAAAATTCTTCATAAAATCCAAAACCATTGGAAAAACCTAAAAATCCAAAAACATTCAAATATTGAAAACATAACAACCAAAAACATTTGCAAAACAATCCTTCAAAAATAAAAAAACATCAGCAAAATGTCCTAAAAAAATCAATCAAAAACATTCAAATATCGATCTACATAATCCAAAAACATTGAAAAAGATCTTGGAAATACCCTAGCAGATATCCAACAAACACTTCGCACGAAGTTAACAAAGGATAGGACTATCTAGTCAAACATTTGCAATCAACTGATCAAACTGTCCTATCAATCATAACATATACATATCAAGTGATCATTATCTTGTCTTAAACAAAAGAGGATACACTCGAAATCAGATAGGTCAGTCTTCAATGGGGCCCACAACTTTATGAGATCAGACATTATCAACCATCACATCAAGCAACTGAGAACAAAGGCACAAGGTCAGTATAGTTGCTGAATTTTGTCCGGGTTAGTCTTTATCTTTTATCATTTGGCGACAGATTATGTTCCTATGCTACTCAAGGATGTCCATAAGTGACTAGTGGAGCCATGATGGGCATTATCTTTTTCTTTGTTTGCTGCTTGTCTGCTACGTGTTTGTTTCTTCAATGAGATATCTTTACATCTTGGTTCCTTATACCCTAATGTGCTAAGCTCCATTGTTCAATAATAAGGCTCAGTGATGAATATATATTGCTCAATAAAATAAATGACACAGGTTCGTGATTCAGTCAATTTCATTCTCATTTCATCTTGTTTGCTTATTGCTAGTTTGCTGATTCTTCTCTCATCATCTCTTTCTAAATCATTATCAATCATCTTCATTTGCTTCTAATTCTCACCTAACATTATTCTATTTCATTCTTTCATCAATCTATTCTCTCATATTCTATCTCAATATCATCTTCACATGACTTACCTCTATCTCTAATCAACTAACTATTCCTTTCATCTTCCTTTTTTCGAGATATCATTCATGTCTTTAATGCACAAACAATCTCTCGAGGGGGCATATTTACACTATACAACAGTATCACCGGGGCATAACTTTTTTCGTTTTCTTTGAAACAATATCATTCCAACATTGTCTCAAAGAGGGGCAAATGCAGACACCAAAAAATGTCTCATTGATCATGTACTAATTATTCCTCTAATTGATTAAATAATTATTTAATTATTTAATTAAGTTAATTAATCATATTCTTCTAATTTCATATTTCCTCATCATCTTACTAATTATTCTATTTTCTATTTCTATCATCATTTAATCATTTAAACCATTTTCTAAATATTAATTAAATATTTATTATTTAATTAATTCTGATTAATTCCCCAATTTAAATAATCTTTATTATTTAAATAAATTCTATTTTCAATTTCCATCTTTAATCAATTAGTCATTAACCCTTTTCTAAATATTAATTATTTAATTAATTATGGTTTAATCCTTTAAATTAAATAATATGTATTATTTAATTAAGTTCCATTCCTAAATAATTAAATGGTTTCTTTAAATTATTTAATTAACTAATTAATTCTTCCAAATCCCCAAATTCTAATTTCATTTAATTTTTTATTTCTTCTAATTTCTTCCAAATTCAATTACATGTGCATGATTTCAAAAATCAAATTTAAGGTCTAAATATATTCAAATGCTAAATTGAATTAATAAATTTAATTATTTGAATAAATTTCATGCAAAGATTAAATTGAAAACCTAAGTCTAAATGCAAGCACATGCTAAATTAATTAATTAATTCAATTAATTAATTAAATCATTTATCTATTCAACTTCTATTTCCATTTTTTAGTTAGCTTTTTCTAAATAAAGTTCTCTTTGTCATCCTCTTTATTTCCTGCAATCATTCTTTTTCTTCTTTCAATTAGCTTTTTCTCAATCATTTGACTCAATTGATCTATTCAATCTATTCTGTTTCACCTCCAAGTCAGTAGTTCAACTATCAATCAACATGTGAGCTCACCTGAGTTCCACCTCTTGATCAATCTATTCCACCTTTCAATCAATCTTCTCCAAAAATCTATAAATTGAGCATCCAATCTCCATTTTCAATAATCACGAACTTTGAATCTTTGTGTCACTTGCAGGTTACCAACACAATATCTGAGAGCCATCATACCACCGAGAAGAGAAGAGCAATGGAAGTTATATGCAGTCACGGAATAGGGAGTCTTTAATTGATTTCATTTATACTTCCTATTTTGCTTGATTGTGTTATTTCATTGTCTGTTTGTTAGAATTCTTTGATTAGATAGGGATTCATGATTTCCCTTTTCTTCTAATTGATATTTTATAAGATGAATTTTACATGCACACACATACCATATGCTGAAAGTATATTTTCCACTCAAAATCACTACAAACTGATAGTTGATTATGGAAATAGATGAAAAATCATCCACTTAAAAAAAAAAAACTTCTGGAAAGGAGTTCGTATGAGCCTGAACGGACTCCTGAAAGTTGCAAAAATGGGGATTGGATAGGTATAATCACCAAAAAGTGAATTTTTTGAAAAAAATGTACACCCAAACCAGAAAATAACACCATAAAGTAAAATTACATGAAATATTAGCCCAAATAAAAAAACATTGCACTAAAAAAGGAGCCAAAACGAGCAAGATACAAGCCTTCAAAGTTGGGCCAAAAATAAAAATTGCTCAATCATGAGGGGCTGATTTTTTTTTTAAATGATGATTTCAGCAAAGTATGAGATTAAATTTGACGACCGTTTAGCCATCAAAAAAACTTCACCTCCCTGCCTACGTGGATGTCCATATACTACAAACTGATGATGTGGCCCAACTGAAAATTGAAACGTGTCGTTCGACATGATGATTGGGCAGTGATGTGTTGTTGACATGGTAGGATGTATGGTGTTGATTGTGCAAAAAGTACAGGACACGGGCCAATGGCTTCCTTCCATGTGGCAGATGTGGGTCCTACTAATTTCGCGAAGGTAGGAGGTCGCAGGTTATGTGGGTTGTGGACGCTGGCGATGACAACGATGGTCGGTAGTCGTTGGCTTAAGAAAGGCGGAGCCTCTTGAGATGATGGAAGAGAAAATGCAGGAGGGAGCCACCAGAGGATGCATGGGAAACGATTGAGCAGAGGGGTGTAGTCGCCGTTGCATACAGACGAGCGAAAACTACCAGCACAGAAGGAGCCGAGGCAGAGCAAGAGCGAGGGTTGCTGTTGCATCTGCTGGGAGGTTAAGTGTCAGGGATTTGGGGTGGATGCTGATAAATTTTATCGTCGGCGGTGCATGGAGCAGGTGGTTGTACAACCTGTAGGTCTATAGGGGGTGTATGGGGACGGGGTTGGTCTGCGGACCCCTCTCCCCGCCCCCCTCCAATATAAAAAACTTTTACAAATTATGAAACTACACAATTTTTAAATAAATATTGAAATAAAATATATTTCGCAAATTTTTTATTTTTTTGCAAAATCATACTGTACCACCCAAATTGGGCAAAACATTTTCTCCAATGCCTAAAATTGCACTTTCACCAAAATAGGCTGAATTTATACTCAAAATTTATGGATATGGCCACCCAGATGCAATGGTGAGGTTGGATCTGGTCTAGGATGCCTCTATAAGATGTTGCTCCTTAGATCTACCTCTTGAACTCCTTCAAAGACACAATACAATCTCTCAGAAGGCTATGTAGTGACGCTCCAACCGCTCTGATACCATGTGAGATTATGCTTGAAGCAACCAAGATCAAAGAGACCAATAGATAGCACAATAACAAGAGATATAAAATATGTGACAAGAATAAACTGTATTCTCATCAATAATGCAAAAGAGATCATTTGGATCATCAAGAATCACATACAATATATGATGAACCTACTTATAAAGGAAAGAATAAGAGACAAGAGAGCACACAATGATGACATGTTGCTCAATGAGATGCGAGGGTAGGTAGGAGAAATAGTAAAATATTCGACATGAGGTGGATCACCCACCGAAGGTAGAATTAACACTTCACAATAAGTGGATATGATAAAGTAATAACAAGATCACACCATAAAAGGTGGAAATTATCCTACATACAGACTCCCAATGTATGTACATATCCCTAAGTGTCTCATATGCAAACTACAATGTAATGCATGCACCTAAGTAAACTTAAGTAATGTGTAATTATATCCAAGATGAACAAATATTTACACCAACAAGATGTAATTTGTATCATGCGTGGTATAATAGAAGCAATACTATTGTAATAAATAATATTGGCTATAATGGAAAATAAAAGAGGAAAAAATAATAATTCATAATAACATAGATTTAATGTCATTCACCAATGCAGGTTACATCCTCAAAGAAACAAAAATCCACTATTTTTTTCTGGATCTAGTCTCTCTACTTCTTGACCATTCACTTGTTACTTTGAAATTCTCTTTCAAATCTTCATTCTCATATTCCACACTCTCCATATCTTCAAGGGCTATCTTCAATTCTTCATCCAAATAATATTCTCCTACCATATCCATAGGAGCCATCTATTCAAATAATCAAGATCTCGCTCAAGTAGTTAAGCTAGCAACAAGAGTCCAAGCTCTTATACCAATTGTCGAACAGATTGAAATACTGAGAGGAGGAGGGAGGGGGTGAATAAATATTTCCCTATATATTCAAAACATAATTTTACAAACTTTACCTTGACATTCTCTTTCAAATCTTCTTTCTCAGATTTGACACTCTCCAGATCTTCAAGGGTTGTCTTCAATTCTTCATCCAAATAATATTTTCCTGCCATATCCATAGGATCCATTTGTTATTTAAATAATCAAGATCTCCCTCAAGCAGTTAAGCTAGCAATAAGAGACCAAGCTTTGATACCAATTGTCGAACAAACCGAAATATTGAGAGGAAAGGGGTTAATTAGTATTCCCCTATATATTCAAAACTTAATCTTACAAACTTAATTCGATCTCAATTATCCTCAGCATAAACATGATACATGCAACATAAGTGAAATGCAAGAGATACACAACCAGAAGAGAGACACTATATTTTTATATGTGGAAAACCCAGAAGGAAAAAACCATGGAGAGGGTTGACTATCAAGATTTAATATAACTAGTTATATTGGATTACAAAGGCTCACTTCTTGGAGGGATGACTGCCTGAATTACAATGGCTTTTTGCTGGAAGGCTCATTGCCAAGGAAAATAAGTACGAACTGAGAATAGCGCATCTACATATGCATGAGATCAGTTCTTGTTAAGCTTAGTCATCACAATAACTGCTTGCAGTAGATTTGGTTAAGAAACTTTGCAACTCATTTTCTATCTTCCTACTCTAGTCACATGGTCACTATCACACTATATCTACCATTCTTCTTTACCCCCAAATATCATCTCTCTCTCTATCCCTCAACAGATTTCCACTACACAAGACATAACATGTATGTGTGTGTGTACTGATAAGAATATACATCAAGTATGCCCGAAAGACACATTACGTGAAGATACTCCAATGGTCAGATCACACGCTACAAGAACTGGAGAAAAATAATAATAAAAACATTCAAGGTTGGCCTGAATCGGAATGAACATATCCTTGAACTTCCACAAGAGAACTCTCTCAAAGCATAAGGAGCATGATCCAATTCAAAATAAAGAATTTAAAGACTTGAACAACAGATCATCAAACCTACCACTTCATTATCATGGTAAAATCCAAGATATTTTTCATGTCTAGCTTGCGATGACTCTTGAGGATATGCTCCAGTCCTTGTCATCTCATGCATTGTACCAACCATCTAATGGACCTTATAATCAAATATGTCAATGGGAGATTTAGTAGGTTGTCCAATAGGACCTAAGCATGCGTGCTTTCACATAGCACAAGTATGTGGTACACAAATATGTGGATTCAGGAAGGCTATATTAGGACTACTCGATCCAGTAGGAGTATCAAAGACAAGTGATTGAGCGAGTGATGAGGTCTAAGAAACCAAATGGCCAATCAAAGAATGCATAGCCAATATGGTTTATGAGGCTACCTTTGTAACAAGATATGAATATAGTACTAGAGGTAGAAGAGCAACACCGGGAGGGGGAACATATGGGCCATGAAATAATCAAATTTCCCCTAGTCTAACCTAGAGCATTACTCAATCCACACCCTAGAAATATCTCATGTAAAATAGTAGTTGACATGCAAACCTAGGACAAACTCAACACATAATTTTCGAAGGAAATATAAAGGGACAATGAGATTATTGTTCAGTGGTTTATTAAAAATCATCCACCAACGGTCTCAATTTTTTTTTTATGTACCTTGATGTCGGCACAATTTGATAGAATATTTTGATTTTCTCACGTAAACATATTGTCTGATTTGAGGATTGACAAATAATATAGCTGATTAGGCCTTTATAATTTCAATATTTTTCACCTCATCATGTGAGAACCCATTAGCGTATTTTTCCTCATCACCTCTCGCAATGATAGAAGGAAACTGTGTTGGCTTGTGAGGGTTTGGACACTAAAAATTATTGACTATAAAGTGGGCGCCATTGACAATAGATGTGGGTGCCTATGATATAGCTCATAAATGTTCCTTAACTCAATTAATATTAATATTAATTATATCTTAAATTGAGGGAGGGTTTGGTGGTGTAGGATTTAGATTGTTAGATATGATTATAAGTTACCCGATTGAAGTTCAAAATTAAAAAAGTTTAATCTAAAAACTAAAATTCATATCAAAAAACTTAATTTGTAATTAAAAACTAAAAATAATGGAAAAATGAAAAAATGAAAAAAAGCCAAAAAAAGAAAGGAAAAAATATTAAATACCCATTTTTTTTTTATCAAATTAGGGGTGATATTTTCTTGTATATAACGAATATCGGATTCGACATTTGATTCCTGAAAGATTTGACCTAATTTTTTTATGTTGTCATGGGTAAAAATGATCCACGATGGCTCTATTATTTCTTTTTTTGGTCTCTGGTAATCGATAATATCTAATATCAGATCAGATATTTGATCCAATATTAGATATCCATTTGCTGACATTTTCTTTTATTTATTTTTAATAGGTCAGCTATTTTTTGTGTTAATCTATATATTAATACTATATATATTATATTAATATGTATATATTATAATACATATATAGTATAATATATTCATATTTTATTTTATTTTTAAATTGTCATTCAAATAATGGATATTGGATATATGATACCGAATTTGACATCTAATTTCAGATTGGATATCTAATTCCTAGTTAGATAATTGATACCTGATTTGATATCCTTTCCGCTAAGGTGTTTTCCATGGCTACATGGATTGTCACCTGACCCAACTAAAAGGTCAACATGAATTTTGACATTTTTTGGGTAATGAAAAATGGATTTTTTTCACATCAACACTTTTTGGCCCCTATGACCCTACACATGTCTAGCAACATCTCTACCATCTAATAGAAAGCTAAATCTGCCCATACTTCTATATTTATTGTTATATAAGTGTTTGACAAGAGTGATTTTTTTATAATCACCCAAGTCCCATATTTGCAGAATTGATCAATGTTATCCATGTTCATATTAGCATATTCATGTTTTTAAGGAATTTAGAAAGTGATGCTAAGAGAAAGACCATTCATTTTTGCTACCAATTGATCATCCATTATTTTTTTTATTTCTATAGTATTAGGTTTATAATGATTTATGCATGCCAATAGTAAATTTGTGCACTATATAGAAGTTAGGAAGCTTTTAGCGTGAGCTAGATCATTAAAGAATATTTTTGGCAATAAGATCCCTAGGATTTTTCTATGTACTCTATTCCATAATGTCCTATTGCCTACTTAAGATATATAAATATATAATCATCTAAAACGGTGGTGTACTCATAACCTTGGTACTCATATAATTTTATCTTGGGGGCTTGGATAACAAATAGAAAATTGTGACCTAGGCTTTCTATTGACTTTTGATAGATGAGGAAAATCAATGTATTGTATTCAAGTGGATAATATTATAATTGAGTGGATTTCATGGGACTTGAAAGTTAAAAGATAGAAAAATGAAAAGATAAGATTTGAGTGAGAAATATGTAAAAAAAACTATAATGATTTCAACGGGAAAAGTTAGTATTACCTCAAAATATAGATTGGAAATGGGTGAGGGATGCCTTCACTTATGGATAACAATGAATTTGGTGATGATGTGAATTCATTTGAGAAACAATTTTCTTAGATATTTATAGTTGTTTGACTATATCATGATTACAAATGAACCTTGAGATCCCTTTTAATATTTTTCAGTTTTCAAGAAATTAGATTTTTCAACCTTCTCAAACTATGTCAACATTTTGGAGGGCTTGAGACCATAAGATTTATCAATATATATAGCCTCATTTTAGTTGAGCCTCTATTTTTGGTATTTTATAATTATAAAAAATAAAAATAAAAATAGAAAAATGACTTGCTTTGAAAAGTCATGAAGTTGTCGAAGATTTATCACATCTTTGAAAACTTATTGAAATTTTGCAAAAAGTATTAAATTATATTAAAGTATTTTGAGAAATTAGCGAACCATTGAAAATGCCAATGTGTTCACCCAAACATCCAAGACTTTCTTAATTTATTTATATTTTAATAAGTTTGAAAACTTTGAAAATTACCCACTTACATATTTTTTTAAATCCAACACTCATGTATTTTTGAAATAATTGATTCCCTTAGCTTGGGACCTTGAAGATTATTTGAAACTTTGTCAAATGTTTGGAGAGTTGTTGATACCATTGAAACACAAAAATAAAATGAAGTTAAATGTAAGTTGTAATGATTCTTGGGACTTAAAAATGACAACTTGAACCCCCTCCTTGGGAATTGACAAGTGAAAATATCCATATTTTAGTTGATTAATATTTATAGTGACTATTGTTGTTAAAAAAAAATGGTAGATAAGAGTTTGAGTAAAGTGATGCTTTCTAAATGTTGTTAGAACTCCTTTACAATATAGGTATATAGCATTACAGGGCATGCAAAAAATTTAGTGAAATGTAATATTATTTTTTATACGATATTTAGTGGCACTAATTTGTTATTAATTTTTATTTTGAAGGTTTCATTATTGTCGATTTCTAAGTTGTGTTTCTATTTCTATAATATTTCCTGTTTTTTTACATTATTAATCTTTGTTGATGTGTTATCATTTTGATTTTATGATTTTATGTTTCTATTTATTATGAATTTTACATTCTAATTGTCTAGGTTTCTATATTTGATACATAGTTTTGATTATTAAATTTCTAAAAAATATAAGGATCTAATAGCTTGTCTTAAAGTGAGAAGAGAACACATAGTAGATACAATGAAGTTATAATAAAAAGGGTAATTAGAACTTGGAATTTTGATATTATAATAGAAATGTAAGGTGAACATAATGATTTAGTATGATAATATGGTTTGGCTCTTGTTAACAAAAAGGCTAGCTATGTAATAAGAATATGATCATCTACAAGTGTGGAATTGGGATAAGGGTGATTCTAGGTGATATTTTATTTTAAGGGTTACTAAATGATGAGTCCTACACAATCTATAATGACCTAGGTGTGATACCATTTTATGTATAATCTAGGCATAGAATTTGAATTTTATAGTATAAGAGTCCACATAAATAGATCCACTGTCAAAGTGAATTGGCTCGAGCTTAGATACAAATTTGAATTTTGAAGATGCGGGTAAAATCCACAATGTGTAATTAACCCATGTAATTTCTATGCCTAATAATTTAGTAATTGATAATCTGATAGTTTGAAAATCTCTATATAGGGGTCAAGTTGAGTTTATAATGGTTAGTAGGAAATTAGAATTAATGAGAATGCCAAATCAATCATAATTAAATACTAATGTTAAAAAGCACAAATATAAAATAGCATAAAGTAAAAGATAAAAATACAAGTAATACATTTTCATCCTCACAATATCCATTCCTCACATAGGTTTACACAACTAGTGAATGGTGAATCAACTAGGTTTACAATTAGGTTTACACAATTTATGTATTTGGTTGATGTTGTGGGTTTTTTATGTGTTATCTTTTCCAAGATAACATTCCATTAATACATCTTGTTATGGGTTTCATGACGAAACATATCTTCTCCTCATAATGAATTGTTATCCTCATTGTAGATCAAATCATCCTAAGGGGGCTATCATGATCATATTATCACACTTTTAGTCTTATATTTAAGTTATATGTCTATATTTAGATGTCTTATTGGATAAACACGGTCGAACATTGGGGTACCCTACTAGAATTTATCTATATATATTTCTTTGTCTCTTTTTTGTGAGTTTCTTGCAACACTATTTGCAACAATCAGAGGATGAGTGGATTATCATATGGTTTCTAGTACAACACACCTTGTTATCTATAATTATTAGCATGTTATATATGTATAAAGCAATTTTGATGTCTATTTTTTAATTTTTGAACTAGACATATTTTTCTACAATTAACATGTTTGTGGCGACTCTATAGCTTGATGTCATAGTTTTATGTAGGATCAACATGGGTCTCTTCCTTGAGGTAAGTTATACCTAGATATAAGACTTCACATCCCCTTTGCATCTTGGGTAAAGTACTCTCAAACCTATTCTCTCTACTTTAGCTTGTATATTTTCTATAACACATATGTTAATTAAAGTGGGGAAAAATGTAATGTCATAAATTGTATATCATGCAATTTTACATCACATTCAGCTTCCTTTTAGTTGAAGTAAAGATAATTATACAATGTCACCCTTACTATGATTTAAGATATTTTTATTTGGCTAATCATGTTTGAATTCCTAACCGTTGGGTCCAATTTCTATCTAGATGAACACACAACATGCAAACATTCGTGTGATGTACTAACATATCACAAAAATGTTGGACCATATTGACCATTGAGATGTTACACCCATCACATTTTGGCAGTATAACACCTTTATGCCATCCTACACTCATCAAGAGTGCATCCAAGCTTCCTAATTTGAGTTGGGAAATTCTATTTTGCCTCCAATTGATTAGTTTTTCATTCATTCAACTTTACTCTACCACTTTCACTTTCTCTCTGATTCACACCACCATTAATCTTCAATATTCTCACTCATTCTCAGAGTAGTATCTTGAATCCCTATTATTATTATTATATTCAATGTCATAAAGAGAATCTTTCAAGATTGTTGTGGCTCCCTTGTAGCATTTTCATGAATGCAAATTTGTCTCTATGGATTGCTTGTCATCTCTTTTTGAAGGAGTGGTAATATTTGAAGTTTTTTGGGTAGATTGTCTTATTTACTTTCAATAATATTATGTTCTTTTAATTTGCATGCCTTTTACCCATTTATCTATCTTGGCTATCTATGAGGGTTGAAACACCAAAACGGGGGTTTGACTATGACACACTCCTATACAATGACCCCCAACTTTTTTTCGGTCTTATGTTTGTATATTCTAGAGAGAAGAAGTGAAGGCTCCTACAACTATTATTTCATAATTGGTTCAATTTAATACATATATTTGTTTATTTATTATAATCTATCATTCCATTACACTTTAGCATCTTTTGGACCTTGGATTCTATGTGGGTTGCTTTGTTATCCTTTTTGTTGATAGTCTTATTTTCTATCCATACGAGATGCCAATGTGTCATAATGTTGTCTATGCGCCATGCAAAATTCCTCGATTGAGAGTTAACCAAACCATTTAGGAGAAAATTGTAGCATGTACTTTCTATTCCTAAAGCCTTCAGAATTTAATTTGGCCCCTTTCTTACTAAAACTCTAATTTAAATATAAATTTGATAAACCTCAAGGTTGTGATTATCTTCAAATTTATTTGAGTGTGGTGTAGAAACTCGATTACTCAAATGACTAATTATCCTTTGCAATAATTCAATTTTCCCAACTTACAAATAGATCAAAATATAATAGAAGTATTAGTAGTACTCTTGAAGATAAGGCACCATGAGAATCCTTGATAAAAATATGTAGAAATAAAGATTTACCCAATGGTGGGTCACTAGGGTTCAAAGTGATGATGTTATAAAGACCCAAAACCCTAAAAAATAGTATAGGAATGAGGTGAGGCATACCTAACATCAATTAAAAAAAAAAAAATCACTAGCATATATGAAAATAAAATCTTGGACTCATTAACAAGGATGGATGAAAGAAAAGTCACATAATGGATCAAAAACCACATAATACAAGTATATCTATGAAATACAAATACAAACTTGGGAAACAAAATTCTAACAAAATCATAAACAAATATAATTGTAAATATCATATCTAAAAACCATAATTAGAAATAAGTGTAAACACTATGAGGTGTAGGAATTTTGGGTTCACCAAAAGTAAAGAAAATATATAATTTTTATTTGAATGATATAAATAATTCAAGATAATTAAGTCAAATGATAACAATTGAGCATTATTAAAATAGATTATAAAACTAAATTGATAAACTCACAATACACAAATTCAAAAATTAAATTCAACAAATAAAGGTTTTTAGCTCTCAAACTAATGTTGAAATATTTAAGTTGATGAGATTGATTATCAAATGATTCAAATATTATGTCCTCAATTTGATTAAAATATTGAAATGGAAAGAAAGTCTTGAAAGTGAAAGAAAGTCCCATAATTCCATATAGTTTGACCTTCAACTCCTTATGTTTGATTTCGATTACTATAAAATTAAATTATAGTGTAGCTTGATCTCTAATATCTTAAAACCCTTGTGAGGACTATGGTATTTATGAATACTATTTGACAATTTTCTAAGTTAATAGGTTCAAGTTGTTTAGATCAATTTATTAGGTGGGTCAACTTTATGACTTTGAATGAATATTTAGAGATACCATTCACAAATGCATAGATGGCTTATATGATTTTGATGTGCTGAATTCTTTCTCATAAAAAAAATTGAAGTATGATTTAAATTATTTTTATTCATTTTCTAACATGTGTTATGATGATATATTGAAGGTTTTTAAACACCAAAACCAACTAATAAGTAGCATGAATATGTATCAGGTCAGCTCATAATGGCTGGTACAAATGGGAGGGAAAGTTTAAAATTGAAACTGTTTGATTCAATATAATGACCTAATTGAAGGAGGTCAATTCTAAACTTCTAAATTACAGAGAAATGAATCTTAAGATTCTTCTAATATGAAACAAACATATAAAAATATATGTAAACATATATAAAAAATAAAATAAGTATCAATATAGATAAGATTGTAAACCACTTATTAAAATTAATTACATCAAAACATTTTCATCAAAATGAATATAAAAGTTTTTAAAAAATGACATAAATATACTAATGATTTAGCAATAGTTCATACCACACCAAAAGGGTCAAAATCTTAGGACGTATTTTATTGTGGCATCACTAGAGAGAAATCCGTCTATATAGATAAATTTCATTTTTGAGATGTTTTCATAGAAATGTCCATATAAACAAGTGTGATGATGAGTGCGGAAGAAATGTAGCTAAAATAGTAATAGTCAGATTCTATTGTATTTAATCATTGTAATTACTGAATTGAATAGGACTAGTGTTGTGGTGTATGTTGTGATCATGGTGATTGCATAAGATTCCTTAGGCAACCCCATGATTTATTATATAAAGTGGGTCTACATTCTTCATTGAAATGTCTAGAAAAATACTTGTGTCAACAATGTAAGGAGAATGTGGAGGGGATGAAGTGAAACCTCAATAGTTAGATTACGCAAAACCATGAATTTCAAATATGAATATCCTTAGGATTTAAGGCCTTCAACAAGTTCACCACATAGTGTATAATAATTAAATGAGAATGTGAATCCTTGCATCAAACAACAAGAGGATTCCAATAACAATACAATCCTCCACGTTATCTAGTTACTTATTTTATTACTTTTTATAATTGACCTTACATCTCAACTGAGATGATATAAATTTTTAATTTTCTAATTTATTACAAAATATTATATAAAAAATAACAAAATTATTTAAATATATTTTTTAAAAACTAATTAGAATACAAGACCATGAACAAAATACTTTTTAAATTAACAGGAATATATTTAAATTCACATGTATATCAATAATGTTGACGATATTAATATGATAGCAACGCCCATAAACGGGTGAATGCCTCCACGAGCCTCTCCTCCTCTCCAGTCACAAGGAATGCTTTCGCCACTTTGATTGGGAACGGATCTTTTGTACTTAAGCGTATTTTAGCATCACTATACATCCTACTGGTAGAGGGCCATTGTAAGACTGCCATCAATACCCATTTACCCGCCTCCAACACCGAATCATATTCATTTGGAGAAGAAAAACATGTACCCGTCGCCGACTCGGTATCATATTCACTTGCAGAAGATTCGGTGAAAAATGGTAGCGTAAGGGTTATCCCCTCAGAAGTCTGGGAAAACTCCTGATTTACAACATAACATAGCAGAGTGCAGCGAGCATTGGAGGGCCATTTGAGGGACAGGACGGACTTCATTTCCCGGTTACCAAAGGAGTTCATTTTCCTTTTCATTTTCTGGTTAGCAAAGGAGTCAACGACAAAGAGATTGGAAAAGTCAAAGGACTTCAGACGTGTAACCGCATCAGGGACCGCCCGCGTGCATACTATTACTTGTTCTTTTGGACATTTCTGCAAGTCATGTGCACATCAACACGTTAGCCAATGCACAATCAATTGAAACTAATTAGAATTCTTTATGCCAATAAACTAGTATTACCTGCATACTTTGAATGCAACCTTCAACACCTGATCTGCTCATTGCCTTGAGATGCACTTTTCTCAATCTTTCCATGCGTTCCAAACTCTCTACGCCCACATCCTCCCACCTCGTATCTATGCTCAGCGCCTCCAACGCTCTGCAATGTTCCAAACCTTGTATTTTTTTGAGTGCATAGCAGTATCTGAGTTGAAATTCTCGGAGAAAAGACGATTGTGCAAAACTGGGAAGCTCATCCAACTCAGTGTTCCCTATCAAAACTATCCTCTGTAGTGTATTTGGTAGAACTTCGATCTTCTTTAAAGTGTCATTCGAATGAAGAAACAAAGTCTTGAGGCCGGGACAACAGTGTTCAGAGATGGAAATCTTGGAAACTTCAGTTTTATATAGCTCTATCCTCTTCAAACAAGTAAACAACCCTGCCCCGAGATCCAATTCGCGGATTGGACAACTCGATATAAGCAAATTTTGAAGATTACTTAGTTGCCTAACTGATTTTGGTAAGGATTTCACTCCTGAAGACTCTATAAATAAATACTTTAAGAGATTAAGGCACCCTAGAGAATCAGGTAAACATTCCAGCTTGGGAGAATCACGAATTGAAAGAAAAGTCAAGGAAGACAAATCTCCCAGAGATGTCGGCAGGCTTCTCGACAACTTACTAGAGATATGCAAACTTTGTAACTTGCTCAGTTGACCGATGTTGACTGGTATCCCCCTTAACCGCTCTGTCCCAGTTAAATTGAGCTCTGTCAAGGAAGCCTGATTTGTGATATGACGAGGCAACTCTTCCAACTGCTCGCAATTCTCGAGATTCAAATACTCTAGCTTCATCATGTTCTCCATAATGTCAGACTCTAAGGTCAGGCTCAAACAATAACTTAAGTCGAGGTGTTGCAGGAGTCTGAGCTCTTTAAAGGAGACTGGCAACTTCCTCAATTCTTTGCAACAGGACAAATCAAGGTGCCCCAGATTCTTCAAATTACCAAAACTACTAGGTAGTGATGATAGCTTTCCACAATGGAACAAATCAAGGTGCACCAAAGTTTTCAAATTACCAAAACTGCTGGGTAGTGATGACAGATTTTTACAATTCCTCAAATCAAGTTGCCCCAGATTTCTCAAATCACCAAAACTGCTAGGTAATGATGATAGATTTTCACAATGGGACAAATCAAGATGCCCCAATCTTATCAAATTACCAAAACTGTTGGGCAGTAATGACAACCTCAAACAAGCAGTTAACGTCAGGCGCTCCAGCGATTGAAGAAGACAAAATTCTTCCGGCAGGCTCCTCATTTTGTTGCCAGAATGCACTACTATCATTTTCAAATGCTTGAGACGTCCTATTGAATTTGGAAATCCTTGGAATCTTGAGCAATTGTTAATAACCAATTCTCTCAATTGCACAGGAGCCTGCAGCAAATTCTCAATGAGATTGACTACAAAGGGCCAGCAATAAAAATAATTCAAGTATATATTTAGAAAATCTTATTAAATGGAGATACTTACATTGTTGTCAGTCTTCCATAGTTCTCGTAGACATATTTTCACCTGCCGTGTTTCACTGAGTTCTAAAACCCTTAAATTTTCCAATGAATACAATGACTGAAGATTTATCTGCTCGGTATTGTACAAGCGAAGCCATAGCATCTCTCTTGATAGATCACAGAGCACTTGAAAATTAAACTTTCCTTCGACGTGAAAAATTTTCAATCCAAGCGAAGAGCGTGCTTGGCAATGAGATCTTCTCTGTGAGTTGAGCTTTCCACCAAGCAAAGACCGTGTCAGGTTGCAGAGGAGTGCCATGCTACAGGATCCTCTGCGTGTGTTGAGCGTTCCACCCTGGGAACATCGAGCAAATTGCTCAAGCTTGTTTGTGGATTCATATGTTGTGGCCATTACTCCTCGAATGGAAATTCCCTTTTAAATTCAAACAACAATGAAATAAAAAAGTTATCTAAACATGCACTAAAGAATCCAACAAATACAAGTAGAAAAAGAAGGTTGACACAATGCATTAATGTTACCTGAACTCCATTACCCGCATTTATAAATTGATCTATCTGTTGGGGAGACCAGAGACGGGAGGGTGATTGATTATTTGCAATTTCTCTACCCAAATCTCTCAAGTGGTCGTGCATTCTTATGTCATTGTAATCGTCAAGTTCAACGAGACACTTGTTCAGAAGCTTTTCCCAACTATGCAGGCCACTCCACCCTGATCCATCCCAAATTGCAATGGCTGAAGTTTTATTCATTCCAATGAAGAAACAAGCAGTATCTAAGAATATCTGCTTCTCTTCACAATCTAGAGCATCATAACTTATTTTTAGTCTATCTTTGATATCTTTGTCCAGTATTCTAGAGATCTTATGCAATAAAGTCTTCCAATAGTCTTTATTGGAGACACCATATAATTGTGCTCCAAAAACCTTTAAAGACAATGGCAATCCATTGCAAACATTTAGGAATCTTTCAACCAAATCCTTGAACTCTTGAAGAGGAGAGGACTGCAAGAAAGCATGCCAACAAAAAAGTTGCTGGGCATGAGATGGATCTAGTGCTTTCATTTTATAAATGAATGAGATACCCCAAGAGCTAAGAACTTCAAGTTCTCTTGTGGTCACAACAATCAGACTACCCCATCCAAGACTTTCCTTCTTGGGCACTAAAGCATTCAATTGGTCTGGGTTATCCACATCATCCAGAATAATGAGCACTCGAACAGATCTCAAACGGCTAGCAAGAATCCCCTTCCCTTCTTCTATGTTCTCAATTGATACTCCATGCAGACCGAGGTCCTCTAAAAGTTTTTTTTGTTTATTATGCAATAGGCTTTTAGAAGCAGCATCTCTAACATCTAATAGAAAACTAGACTTTTCCATAATTTTGTATTTCTGATTATATAAGTGTTTGGCAAGAGTGGTCTTCCCAGAGCCACCCATACCCCATATTCCCACAACTCGCACATTGTCATGGCTACTTGCAGATTGAAGTGTTGTCCTTTCAAAGTCTGTTAAAATTTCATCTAAACCAATTGGATGGTTGGCAACTACAAATGGCACATTTTTTATTACTTTCAAAACACAGCGAACAATTTTCTTCAACAGGCTCCCCTCGTCACTAAAACAGCAGCAAAATAGAACAGAACAAACATCGCTTAACATGACATGTATACTGAAAACTAAGAAATAAAAAATGCCCAAAAAGCAAATGATTGATAGAAAAGATAGTTACAGGAGATATAAAAGTATTTGGGACTCACTCTTCATTATGAATGATACCACCAACATTATATGAAACATTGTTTAGTGCATCCTTCCACTCCTCAATCTTCTCCAATGTGTATCTACCCTTTCCTGTATACCGGGAAAATGCCTCAGCATAGACTCCTGTCGCATATCGAACATCAGCGGGCTCAACATGGTAGAAAATAGGAATAATGGGGATGCCCGTTTTGAGCATAAAGGAAAGCTCTGCCAAACACCATGGAGATTGTGCATAATTCTGGGAAAGTATAGCTATGTGAAGCGAAGCACTGCGCATTGCTTCTTCTATTTCTGCAGGCAGGAAATCCCCCAACTCAAGCTCTTCTTTATCAAGAAAAACCCTCAATCCCATGCCAGTGAGGGTTTTATACAGAGTGGCTGCGAGTGTGTGTTTAACATCGGGGCCACGATGATTAATAAATACATCGTATGGCAGCTTTCTCTCTGGCATTCTGGATCTACCAGAAGTAGATACAACTTGTTCAAAAGCATTTGGAATCTCAAGCTCTGGGTGCCTAGAAGAAGATGCAGATGGTGCGATCCCTTCAAAAGAATTTGTAATTTCAATCTCTGATTGCCTAGAAGTAGATGCCATGAAATTATACCAAACTGAACAGAAAAAGAGACAAACAAATGAAATAAGGCTTCTTGTTTCCGCCAAGTATATATAACAGGAGAGGGAGTCGGTAGCGTAGATTGCATGGAAGAAAGGCTGAAGCATCTGGGACTATTTCATGGTCATTGCACTGGAAACTCGGTGGAAGGAACGAAAATCATAGATGTGGGCAGAGTAAGCCTTACTCAAAGACCTGGTCAGATGGTGTGTAGAAGTAGCTAGATGCCATGAAATTGGATGGAACTCAACAGAAACGAAGACAAACGAATGGAGGAGGCTTCTTGTTTGATGTGGTGAAATGCCTGCCAAGTATCGTAGCGTAGATTGCGTGGAAGAAAAGCAGAAGCATCCCGGACTTATTCACGATGATTGCGTGGAAAGAGCGAAGAAGCATACATGTGGTCACAGTCATCAATCACGCACACAAAGTCACTATCAATATTTCTGTAACTCTATGTAAATAGTTTTTCTAACCTTCACTAATTGTATACGTTGAGATAAAGTAGTATCGATAAAGTCATTTTTCTAAAACTAAAATTATTATTTTTAATTAATTATAAAATTCTGAGGTAAATTTTATGAAGTAAAGATTATTACAGATATATAAATAATAAATATAAATTAATTTAGATAAAATTAGTATGTCATTTAAAAGATAAATGTAGTAGATAAAGTATATAGTTTCAAGATAAATAATGAAAAATTTGTATTGGCATTTACATATATTTCATTTGTGCTATGGTACATTAACTTAATGTTCATGATTTAATTAATTTGATTTAGTCAAAATTATCTTAGAAATTTACACAATTTAATCTTATATCCCTCTGATTTGAATCTAAGTCATACAAATCAAAATTGACATATAAATTTAGATAGTGACTTGTAAGAATGATCTAGTAAAACGTTATAATAGAAATATTTTTGTATTTGTCTTCTTTATGTCTAGATATGTCAAGATGATGTTTACAAACACCTTTGAAGAGATTCATGGATCACTGAAGTTAATTTATCATCAACTCCACAAATTTGAAGACAATGTTTTCAAGCATGTAGATGTCATATATGATTTTGATGCTTTAAACAATCAAAATGTGCTCTAGATTTGTTTCTAACTCTAAATTCAATTATTCTTTATAATATATACTAAAATATTCTAATTTTTCTATTAATTCTTGAAATTTTGCTATCTTGATTTCTAGGGCTTTGAAATTCACTATTATATTGCTAAAACCCTACATTTAAAATGTAGCTAAGATCCGTTATATGAATGCCATCCCTTTATAATTTCATAATGACTAGTTCCCATGTTTCACTTAAAGGTTATAACTTAATCCCCTTGTTAGTTGTGGTAAGCTACCAGTCCCTTTTCCCTTATCAATTGTTGTTCACTTATAACTTTATGTATCAATCATGTCACGGTCATATTGTGACCTAGAGCTCCTCCTTATCTTTTACGTGACTTTCATGTGAAGTCCGAATGTCAAAATTGTGAGCTAACAATATTGCGCCATGTGTATGTGACAAAGGGGTCATACTTGCTATCTCTTATGATGCAATAAATGGTCATACTTGTGTGATGTAATTAAATATTAAAGTAGTCCCACCCAAAAGGGCTTTAATTAAAATGGGGTAGTTTTGTGTTGCCAAATGTCATTTGGCTTAATAATTGCTATACTCTCATTGGTGAAAGTGGAAGAAAATATTTGCAAACAGCTCAAGTGTAAAATCGAATGCTAAAGCTTGATTTTTAGCAAGGTTTCTTCATTGCAAGAACCCTATACATAAAATCGACATGTATAACTGTCATTTATTACTCAATAGAAAATATCAATGGCTAGCGTTGAAACGTAATTGAAGACATTAGCCAATTCACCACTCAAATTGTTCAAATTGTGTGTATTCAATGTGAAGGTAACAAAGGGGAAAATAGATTATTACCAAATTTTTAAATGAAGCAAAGGTAATCTGCCATTGCCTATGAATTATTCTAGAGAATTGTAACTCTCGGTGGAGTTACAAGTGTTACAACAAAGAAATGGTTTGCAATTGATTATGTGTGCATCATCATTACGTCATAGCAACAAGTAAGTCATCTATAATTCAAAATTGTTAGAGTCGTCTAGGAACTTAATCTTTTAGAATTATTTAGAAAATCAAAACACGCCTTTCACAAGAGAGCAACAAGAGAAAAATAATGTTTGATTAGGGGCATAATGGATTATATTGAATGGACTTATAAAATTTGTATATGATGCCTTGCTTATATAGAAAAGGTTGAGAGATAGGATTGAATGAGATTGTGACATGTGCCTTAATCCTATATAATCAAACAACTAACATGACACATATTAAATGACCTAAGACAAAATAATTAAATATATTTAAATAATATAATATCTAGTGTCAACAATGCAAATGCAAATGTGTTCAATTTATATAACACCCCTTTCTCCTATAGACATATAGACATATTGGACAAACAAAGATCACAAAGCTTATTACAACAATAAAAAATAATTATAGTTAGATTTATGAATTTAGAGAATATCCATTCATGTTTATTACAACTAGAGTTATCCATTAATTCATAGAATGTAGGAAAATGTATTATCAAATTATTATTAAAGTGCATCGAACTTTGCTTTGAGACCAACCCAAGTATCATGCATTCTCCACCATTACAATGAGGTATTCAACTTAGTATAGGTTTTTTTGAGTTGCGTATCCGTTCAAAGGTTTTCAACCAATTTGAATAGTGTAGGGATTCTACCATCTAAACAATATTGTGGCTAAATTTTAGATCCAATCTAAGAGAACCATGAAATCCACCACTTACCTAATAGAGGAAAATTATGAATTCCACCACTCTATCAATCTAGAACTCAATATTATTAGATTGACCAATTGACACATGCATACATATAGACACACACAAGTTTCTAAATTTTTGAGTCACAATTACATTCAACATAGTTTGGGGGTTATAACCACTTCCAATGAGCCTTAACACTCACTAACAAGGAAATACATTGATCACAATTTAAAACCTTGCAATACTAATTCAACACTTGTTAGATACTTGGTTAATCCCAAAGACATTGAGAAGAGGGGGGGAGGGGGGGGTGTGAATCAGTGTCAGACCGGTAGATGAAAGATTTAAACTTATTTGCAATTCTATAACTGAAATTAATATACCGGTAAACAAATAATAATGCAGTAAAGAGAAATAAGAGAGACAACATTAATGCACACCATAACGCAAGATATTTTGGCAAGGAAACTTGGTAGGGGAAAAACCTCGATGGGTTTGTGACGCACAATATTTACTCACTGGCCATATGAATAAATATTACTCAGTACAATAGGGGCCTGCACATGCAGGAAGGCCAACTGCCTAGAGCTCACTGCTCAACAACAAAACTAGAGTCCCACTGACTACAAAATTGGATGGTTAAATCCAATATAATGTACTGCTTCAAAATAGCATATGCAATGCTTGATTAAGTACAGGTTTAAGCTCTGTTTGATACCTCCGCCAAAACCTTGTTACGGAATAATCTTTGCTCTGAAAATAAATACATCAAAGTGCATCAACAACTATCTGGTATCATATCTTTATCCTATCACTTTCACCTTACAATAATTTCCACACATAAAAATATTGCTACAAATGACCTATAAGATCTCATACATATATGTCTTTATAATACATCATGTTGGCTATACAAATATTTAATTTTATTACAATGTATTTCGCATAAACAAAACTATATCCATGTCGGCCTGGAGTGCCGGTATGATCTGCTGCCAGTGTAAATTGGATGCCGGTGTGAATGATCTTTGATGTAGCTGTTGGTGTTGGTATGCGAAGTCTATTGCCGGTATAACCTGTAGAACCTTGATGAACCCTGTTACCAGTATGTTTCCAGCAATGAAAACATCTACCATTCTCATCTAAGTGTATAATGCCAACAATCTCCCACTTTGGCATTGATGACAACATTCATGAGAAAAACCAAAAAACAAACTAACTAAAACTATCAAAACTAAAAGTGCTCTCCCTGAGAAAATGATCTTCTTCTGTCCACTTTCACTATGCCTTTCTCTGTACATTTTTCTCATTATCACTCCCCCTTTGACATCAATGACAAAGGATGTCAAAAGTATCAAAAATTCAAAAATTTACTAAGAAACCGAAAGCCGGTTATGCAAAACTTGAAAAATATCTGCAAGCACTAAGTGAAGACCTTGCAAAAACTTAGAACTGTTAGCAATTATATCTTCAATCTGCCTGATCATCCCGGTTAGATAATGCATCTTTTGCTCCGATGAACTTTCACCTTGAATCGATGCCTTATATAATGCATTCTGACGTGTTAACAGGTTGTCCAATCTAGGACCAATTTTTTTCTTCAGCTCCCGGGTTTTCATCCTCAATCTAGCCTTTTCCTTTTCCTGATTTTCAATTTTCTCTTCATAAACTACCATTTCCTGATCCAAAACAAATGCCAGATCTGAATAACCAATCAAGTTATATGCTATGTCTTCAATTTACACCGGCAGCAGATCATACCGGCACTCCAGGCTGACATGGATATAGTTTTGTTTATATGAAATACATTGTAATGAAATTAATTATTTGTATAGCCGACATGATGTGTTGTAAAGACTCATATATGTATGAGATTGTGTAGGTCATTTGTAGGAATATTTTTATGTGTGGAAATTATTGCAAGGTGAAAGCGATAGGATAAAGATATGATACCAGATAGTTGTTTATGCGCTTTGATGTATTTATTTTGAGAGAAAATATTATTTTTTAACAAGGTTCTGGTGGAGGTATCAAATAGAGCTTAAACTGGTATTGAATCCAGCATTGCAGATGTTATTTTGAAGGAGTACATTATATTGGATTTAACCATCCAATTTTGTAGTCAGTGGGACTCCAATTTTGTTGTTGAGCAGTGAGCTCTAGGCAGTTGGCCTTCCTGCATGTGTAGGCCCCTATTGTACTGATTAATATTTATTCATATGACCAGTGAGTAAATATTGTGGGTCACAAATCCCACCGAGGTTTTTCCCCTACCGGGTTTCCTCGCCAAAATATCTTGTGTTATGGTGTGCATTGATGTTGTCTCTCTTATTTCTCTTTACTGCATTATTATTTGTTTACCAGTATATTAATTTTAGTTATAGAATTGAAAATAAGCTTAAATATTTCATCTACCGGTCCAACACTGATTCACTCCCCCCTCTCAGTGTCTTTGGGATTAACCAAGTATCTAGTGATTGGTATCAGAGCCTAGTCCTCTATTTGTAGAAGCCTAACAGCTTGAGGAAGGTTCTGAAACTGGTACCAATGGAAAATTTGAGACAACATCTGGAAGGAGCTCTTGAAGATTTTGATGCAGAAAAATTAAAGAATATCAAACTCGAAGAGGAACTCGGATCTTCTCGGGAATTCATTAAAGCACTTCAAGAAAACCTGGTCATGGCACAAAGTAAGAGAAAGGAATTGTGTGAGTCATTGCAAAAATAAGATGATGAAGAAAGGGAGACTCTTAGAGATATTGCAGAAAAACTGAGACAAGGGAACAATAACCTGAGGAATGAGATGCAAGACCTAACCATGAGCCTATGCAAAGATATTGAAGATAGAAAGAAGAATGCGAAAGATTTGGTCAAAAGACTTAATGAAAGATCAGATGAATCTCTAAGGCTTATTTATGATAATGATATGCTTAAAACTGAGTTGATTCAAATGCAACTTGACAAGGAGGAACTTATGAGACAAGTTGGCACTCTGGAAGGTGAATTGGTCGCTGCAAATGAATAAAAAGACCAATTCAAAAATAGTTCAGACAAACTTGATGATATGCTGAAAAGTCAGAAATCTGATGGAGAAACAGTTGGACTTGGATTTGAACATGGAGAAAGTTCTAGAACTTCAAACAATCATGATCACAAAAAACTGGTAAGGAAACCTAATGCTTATAAATTGAATGGCAAATGTTTTAATTACAACAAATTTGGTCATAGAGCAAATCAGTGAAGATATAGGAATAATCAGAACACAAATTGATCCACTGTTCAATGTTCAAAATGCAATAAATATGGTCATAACTCAGATATGTGCATAATGAATGTAAAATGCTACGCTTGTGGTAGATTTGGACATCTATCTAATCAATGCAGAACTCAAACCGGCCAAGGTTATGGAAAAGAAATTCAAAGAAACAATGTAACTTGTTATGCATGTAACAAGATTGGGCATATTGCAAAATCTTGTAGAAGCAAGAATTTACCAGCAAACAACAGATGATCTAATGACAAAGGCAAGGAAAAGGTAAATGAAATCAAGAAAGAATTTACTAAACAATGGATCAAGAAGAGAGATCAAAGAAATGATGAGTCTATCTTTGCACCAGCAAAACAGAGAAAACATGCACCGACAGGAGGTTCTTCATCTAACTAAGGAGTAATCATTAGGGGTAAGGCAACTAATTGAAGATCATGCATTTTACCCTCAGATGGTGGTAGGAAGTCTTAATTCTTCTTTACCGACAGACATGTTAAGTATTCACTTAATTGGAGAAGCCTTTAATGCGGTTGTTGGTAGAACTTTTTGGTTATAAAGCAAGATAAATCTCTCATTTCAACTTACCAAACATTCAAATATTTGAAGAGCGCGAAAGATAGAAAAGGCATTCAAGAGGCAAAGCAACAAGATATTTTTAGGGCATTCAAAGGATTTCACTTGCAGAGAAAGGTATTTATTCAGTAGCATGGCTTCATCATCTTCTGTTCCTGAATTCATTTGAAACCCTAGGGCATTTTTTAAGATTTCGAAGGGAGTTGCATTTACAAAAGACCCTAGGGCATACATTCACTGTAACATCAAAGATTTAGGGTCCGATGATTTGAAAAACATGTTCATAAATGTTATAACTAATAAACAAGGTTTAGTCAAACCGGAGCACAAGATTATTGAAGAATTAGGATTTGTAGATATCTTGAACATTCCTGAATTTCTAGATGAAATTGTCTGTTATGATCTTAGTAGAGTTCACAGTGAATTTTTATAGTTAGATTCAGTTTTCAAGATCACCAAGGAAGCGATTAGAGCTTTTACTGGTCTACCTTCTACTGGCACAATGCTTGATAAGAAAAAGAAAATTCCAAACAAAGAGGTTATGAGCTTAATCAATGCAACATCCGATAACAGGTCACTTAGGGTTAGTGATATCACTGATGAAAATGTCAAGTATGTGAGTATGGTGATTGGTTACAAAGTTGCTCATACCGATAGGCTGAATTTTGTTTCTAGTCTATGCATTCATAGTACTCATGAAATGGTGAAAAACAATGCTAAAATTGATATTTGTAAATGGTTGAAAGATGAACTGATGGAAAATATGGGTAAGATTAAAGGTGACAAGAAAGGAACTTTCAGATTTGGAAATCTACTTGTATGTCTAATGCTTTATTTCTCAAAGGAGATTCTCGGTATAGGACACAAGGACTTTGCATATGATATCCCTATTGGAAAACAAATCATGGAAGCAATTATCGGCATAGGTTCTGAAGGTGACAAGTGGGTAAAAGAATATTTCAAGAACTTTCAAACTAAAATGAAGGAAAGGGTAAGAATCCCTCAAAGTATTGTTGACAAGTATGATAAGCAGATATGTTTTGTTGTTAAGAGAGATGAGACATGGATGGAGGCAGTCACTCCTAGAACTATTTGGATAACAAAAATGGGTTATGAAGTGGATTTGAACATTCTTGAATCTTATGCAAAGATACTTCTTGATACACCAAGGGAACCTACAGAGAAGATATTTGGTACTGCAGAAACCATTGAGAGTGAGGTAACTATACTGAAGCAGAGGAAAAGAGGTAAAATAATTAAAGATGCTTTGAATTTTGTTGTTGATGTTAAGAAAGGGTTATTTGGACTTGACCAGATGAGTGGTGTTGCTGAAAGCATGAAAGAAAGTAAAAATGAACAGCAACCGGTAGCACATGTTTCACCAGTTGTTACCTCATCTGAGATCGACAGTGACAAGGCTGCAAAATTCAAAAGGGTAGAAAGGAAGAAAAGGAAATCCTCAGCGGCGCCTACTCCATCTCCAAAGAGAAGAAGAACACTTAGAAAGAAACAACAAGTTGTGAGAGAGCCCAATGATTAGAAGAATAAAGTTTCACAGAAGCCACCATAACCTAAGATAACAAATACTCTTTCCCTAGAGGAGCTTGTTAATGAGATAACTCAGGATGGAAATCTTGGAAATGTTAATAAATTTTATCATTCATTTGAAGATTCTGATAAGGATACCATTGAAGAAAGTATAATTTTATATCTAGACATATATAAGAAGGTACTTATTGAGGTTGTAGATGTTCTTCCAAGTGATTTATATCTGAGACTTGAAGTCAAGAGAATGTCTATCATGGAACTTGATAATAAATTGAAGGTTGAGGCTCTGTTGGCGGTTCACCCTGTTAACTCTAGACAGGAGATAGATGATTTAATTGTTGAAGCCAACCTGATAGGTTTTTCTAGTGGTCACCAGAAAGTTAGCCTCATGGCCAGTAGAATAAAAGAAATAGCAGATGAAACAACAGATAAGTGGGATATATTCTTTGTTGAAAAGAGAAGAGGGAAGAAAAAGATAGAAAAAAAGTTGATAAATCCTTCACTAAGGTATACTAGAAGGGAGACAAAGGTAAGAGTAAGGTTGGTGGTGTTCCTAATCTAACCACAAAGGATAACTTACCCCCACCAGCTAAAGACACCCCACTGGTAGTGGCAGAGGCACTAGTTGAGATATAGGATCAACATGAAGAAAGGAAATCAGAGGAAGTAAAAACTGACAATATTGATCCAGAGTCAAACATTTTGTTTACAATGAATATTGACACTCATGATATCAATATTGTAGTAGATAAAACTTCTAATTCTGAGAATGTTGAGAAGAAATCTGAATCTCTAAATGTTGACACTCAGCAGAATGTAGAGAATCGAGGAGAGAAAGAACAAGAACAGGTATCTGATGAAGTGAAGAAGAAAATCAATTACAGAACCTAGCACATACACGATGGATTTCAGACCAACTAATGTGATGGATGATTTATTGGATTCAATTAAGAAGATCACTGAATGCAATGCCTTGGCATTTAAGGAAATTGATGACACTTTACCAATTTTGCAAATGATAGCACCGACATGTAAGGTAGATAACATTGTTGGCTCTATAGGTAAATTAGACACATTGTCTAAATTTATTTCTTATAACATTTAGTCTATAGATACGCTTAATGAGGAGAATATTCAAGAAAGGGTTAATGAGGAGAAGGGAGAATTCATTGACAAAACCATTAAGGATTGTATCGAACAGATTGATTCTCTATTACCAACACTGAACTCCACTATTCTAGAATATAAGGAATTGTATAGAGAATCTTGCAAACCTCATCATGTGACAGTTGTTAGGGGTCACATGGTGTCCTAAGGGGTCATAGAATGCCATATGAACCCTTAGGACACAATATGACCCCTAACAACACCATATGACACCTAACGACACCATATGATCCCTTAGGACACTGTATGGTGATCTTAGGGGTCATATGGTATCTTAAGGGGTCATAGAACACCATATGGCCCCTTATGACACCATATGACCCCTTAGGACACCATATGACCCCTAACGACACTATATAGTGTCGTTAGGGGTCATATGGTGTCCTAAGGGGTCATATGGCATCCTAATGGATCATAGAATACCATATGACCCCTTAGGACACCATATGACCCCTAACGACACCATATGGTGTCCTAAGGGGTCATATGGTGTCTTGAGGGGTCATGTGGTGTTCTATGACCCCATAGGATACCATATGATCCCTTTTAACATCCTAGTACATGACATGAGCACTTGTGACCCGTCAAGACATAATATGGTATTGTTAGGGGTCATATGGTGTCCTAAGGGGTCATATGGTGTTGTTAGAGATCATATGGTGTCCTAAGGGGTCATATGGTATTCTATGACCTATTAGAACATAATATGACACCATATGACCCCTAACGACACCATAAGGTGTCTTTAGGGGTCATATAGTGTCGTTAGGGGTCATATGGTGTTCTATGACCCCTTAGGACACCATATGACCCCTAACGACACCATATGATGTCCTAAGGGGTCATTTGATGTCGTTAGGGGTCATATGGTGTCCTAAGATGTCATATGGTGTTCTATGACCCCTTAGGACACCATATGACCCATTAGAACACCATATGGTGTCATGAGGGGTCATATGGTGCTGTATGGGGTCATATGGTATCCTAAGAGGACATAGAACATCATATGAGCCCTTAGGACACCATATGATGTTTTTAGGGGTCCTATGGTGTCCTGAGGGCTCATATGGTGTCCCAAGGGGTCATAGAATATCATATGACCCCTTAGGACATCATATGTTGTCATTAGGGGTCATATGGTGTTCTAAGGGGTCATATAACACCATATGTCCCCTTAGGACACCATATGGCATCATTAGGGATTATATGGTGTTGTATGGGGTCATATGGTGTTCTAAGAGGTCATATAACACCATATAACCCCTTAGGACACCCTATGACCCCTTAGGACACCATATGGTGATGTTAGGGGTCATAGGACACCATCTAACCCCATAGGACACCATTTGGTGTTGTTAGGGGTCATATGGTGTCCTAAGGGGTTATAGAACACCATATGACCCCATAGGACACCATATAACCTCTAACGACACCATATGACCCCTTCGGACACCATATGGTGTCATTAGGGGTCATATGATGTCCTAAGGGGTCATAGAATATCATATGACCTCTTAAAACATCATATGACCCCTTAGGAAACCATATGACCCCTTTGGACACCATATGATTTTGTTAGGGGTCATATGGTGTTCTAAGGGGTCATAAAACACCATATGACCCTTTAGGACACCATATGGTGTCATTAGGGGTCATATGCTATCATTAGGGGTCATATGGTGTCTTAAGGGATCATAGAAGACCATATTTACAATTAGGACACCATATGACTCCTTAGGATACCATATGGTTGTTGGCATTTTTTATGTTTATGTTGTGATTGTCATTGATGGACACACACTTGCATTGAGATCCCCTTTATATGTATGAGCTAGAGCTCAACCGGTATCTATTCCAACCGGTATGTTGTATTCTAGTCTTTAGACTATTGGTGATTTTGTAGAAAGTGTTTACCGGTCTGAAGCGGCATGTCGACCCCAAGCGGTTCATAGATCTCAAGCCGTACAAGGGAGCAAAGCTACATAACACATTCTTACTAGTCTTCATTTTTGTCAAACCGGCAACTGGTATTTTGTATGAACTGGTAATACTCTATGATGAGTTACCAACCGACATTTTGTGATGAGTTATCAATCCATCGATTGTTTGACGGTGCCGACACACTGGCGGTGCTTTTTTTGTCGTGTTACCAAGTATGTCTAGATTCATTGAACCTAGGAAATTGAAATGTAATCCTATTGGACCGACATGAAATCATACTCCTTTAAAAGGACATCATGTCTAGGGTTTTAGGTTGTTGTTGAAAGGGTTTATGTTGTGACTAGGGTTTAAGGTGGTTGAGGAGTTGAAAAGAATATGAATGTGTAGAAGACTGAAGTAATGCAGGAGTGCATTAAGAATGAGCTATCAAGGATCTAACCTAGCAGTTTGTGCTATTAGATAGATCAAACACTTGTTGATTACTCACATCTTTGACAAGTTTGTAGCCCTTAACCGGGTAGGCCCAAAAGCCTTTTGTAAAATCCTATAACAAGGTGGTTCACCTCTTTGAATCTAAAATCCTCTAGCAAGATAGTCATTGATCAAACTTATCTCCTAATAGAGATTGAGATTCCTAACAGGATCTCTTCTAGTGAAGAACATTGTAAGACCTTAACCGGTCTGGTTTCTATTCTGCAGATAGTGACTTGTGAGTTCCATCTCACCGTGGTTTTTCCCATTTGGGTTTCCACATCAAATATCTTGTGTTATGGTTGTATTGCTTTTGTGGGTGAACTCTTTATTTGCATTTTGGTTTGCATGTGTGATAACCGATCTATCCATTAAACTGTTTTACTGGTTTATATTTAAACTGTTTAAGTGTTTAAGTGCAGTGCTTTTCGGTATACTAATTCACCCCCCCTCTTAGTATTCATCAATTGGTATCAGAGCCTACCTTTCTATAAGTTTAATCACTTGGAAAGAGATATGGGGGAATACACCTTGAGGGAACTTACTCAACGATTCACTCAGTTTGAGCAAGCCTATGATGATCTTATAGTCAAATACAAGGCATCTCAAGCAAAAAGGAGAGAACATGTAGAAAAGCTGATGGAGCTATCTGAAAATAGTTCTGCAGATGAAGCAGATATGGAAGCCATGATAGTAGAAGTAAATAAGCTAAATGATTCAAACTCCAAATTGAGAAAGGAGTTGGAAGGACTGACTATCTAGTTTAGTGAAGAGCTTGAGAACCGGAGGAAAGCTGAAGATCTGGTGAAGAACAGAGATCATGAGATCTCCAAGTTGAAACAAGAGATTAGTGCATTGAGTGCTCGCCTTCATGAGAGCAAAATGGAAAAAGAAGGAGTACAAGATGAACTGAACTTAGCCATCTTTGAAAATGCAAGCCTAATGGAGACAAAAACTGTTATTTCCAAAGAACACTCTGAGTCAAAGGAAATACTTGCTAAGTTCAACAAGAGCACAGTTAAGCTAGAGCAAAAGCTTGAATCATCTAGATTGGTAAAGAATACCAATGGACTTGGTTTCTTTGGACATAAGGAAGGAGAATCCTCAAGAACAAATGTTGAAGCATCAAAGAAGCAACCAACATTCAAAGGAAAAGGTAAGCAAAAATTCAAACCTATTTGCTTTAATTGTCTTAAAGAAGGACACACTGCCAATGTATGTAGGAGCAAAGCCTACAATAATTTTCCTTACTTTATTAACAATGTACCTAGATCCAATAAGTTCAATGGTCATTGTTATGCATGCAACAAGTTTGGGCATAGAGCATTTGAATGCAGATCTGTGATGAATAACACAAGAAGATATCCTCAAAGGACCCAAGGAGCTGGTCTGAAATCTTTTGTGAACCAGAACCACAACCAGTTTAATGTCTTCAATCATCAGCCAAGAAGTAATGGCTATCAACTAGCAACCAGATGGAGAGCAAACTGTTGGGTTTGTCATGGTAATGGTCACACTGCTGCTACATGCAGAAGGAAGAATGGAAACATGAACAATGGACCTTGGAGAGAACCTGGAATGATTTGCTATCATTGCAACAAACTGGGTCATGCGACAAGATTCTGCAGAAGCAGGAAGAGTGTATCTAATGATATACCGGTCACTCCGGAAGGAGAACTTGATGTTGAAACAGTTCAAGCAGACATGAACAAAACCTGGAGGAAGAAACCAACAATGTTGGAAGAGGAACCGGTTTCTACACCTAGTGTGGAAATATTGGAACTGGCAAACTAAGCTTCAAAAGGCTTAGGGGGAGCAAACGGAAAAATGTTTTCGAACCCCCGGTTTACATCGGTAAAAGACCTTAACCGATATGTGATACCTATAGCTTGGTAGAAGACCGGAAATGGTAAAAAGGCAAATTAGGGTTTACGCCCTAATAGAGGAGCATTAATGGCGGTAGGTGAGAGACATGTATAAAAGCATTTTTCAAATAATTTCTCACTATCTGTTTTCGAGCGAAGAAAAGTTTTTCAAAGAGCAGAGCGAAGAAAAGGCGATTTGAGCTGAGATTTCAAGAAATTGACAAATCGTGAAGGAGATTCAAATTCAAATTGCAAACGGTCAAGTGGAGAACACAAAGCGGTGATTTAGCAACTGACAGAGTGTGGAGTGAAGGAGAATCAGAAAGCCTTAAATTTGCATTTTAAAGGTATTTCTCGAGTTCTTAAAATATTCTACAATGGCTTCCACATCTCATACCAGTTCTAGTGCATCCATTGAGTCTGAAAGTTTCATTCAAAGGAAGTCAAAGTATAATGCCCTATCACAAGTTTCAGCTGGAGTGATAGTAGAAGAGAGAATTTCTGACTATATTGATTGCAAGATTGAAGACCTAGGGTCTCTAGCCATCCACTCTCAACTAGGTTTGTTTTGTGGAAAGGATAAGAAAATCAAATCGGAATATAGTATCTTAGAGAAGAAGAAACTCCATAATGTTGTATACTTTCTGGAAGACTTTGTAGAGGATCATATTAGGATCATTTTGAGCAGAGTCCATGGTGACAAGATATACCTGGAGAGGACGCATGATATCATGCCACAGGCAATTCATGCAATCACTAGTTTCTGCAACACAGGGGAAGTGCCAGCCCTAAGGACAATAAGCAAAATGAAAATGTCAAGGCTCACCAGTTCAGTGAGCGATTCACGAGGTATGACAGTCAACTCCATCACGGATGATCTAGTTAAGTATGCTTGCATGGTGATAGGCTGCAGAACATTCTCTGCCAGCAGAATTAACTCTGTATCTGCTGCAACAGTAAATGCTGCTTACCAGATGATTAAAGAGGATGCATCATTTGATCTGTGCATCGGTATGCAGAGGAAACTCTTGTCTAATCTAAAGTCAATCAAATAGGATAATGCACTGCGATTCAAGTTCGAACAACTATTGGTTGGGTTGTTCTTCTATTTCCAAGGCTACTTTCCTGGAGTAGGAGATGTCCAGTGGTCTCCTGACCAACTAGTTACCAAGCAGATCAAGGAAAGAATTCAAGCAATCGAAACTGGTTACCCTGATGTGCTGAACAAGTATTTTGATGACTTCAGATGGAAAATGAGTCAAAGGATGAGGATCTTAGGTGACATCATCAAGAAATATGAAGATGACATCTGTTTCACCATCCAGGTGGACAAATGCTTAATGGAGGCTGTTGAGCCTAGAATGGAAGAAGTGGAGCCAATGGGCTATGAGGTGATGTACGATATGCTAGAAGGGTATGCCTCAACCCTTATTGCCTCACCTCTTGATCCTAAGGCAAAGAGGACCGGAACCTATCTGGAAAGGATTGCACCAGTTGAGGAACCCTCTATTAAGAAAGGAAAAGAACCAGTAGCAAAGAAGGCAAAGGCAGTGCCTGCAGCATCGACATCAGCTACTACTGCAACTCCAAGAGTGACCAAGTGGTCACCTACAAAGAAGAAACCGGAAGTGGCACCGGAAAAAGTCTTTGAAAGAAAAAGGAAGACTAAGTCAAATGAACTAGACTCTGAAGAGACTGAGTCTGAGGAGATGCCAAAGAAGGCCAGACAGATGAAGAAGATGAAGAAGAATGAACCAACAGTGTCTGCACCAGTAAATATTGATATCTCCTCATATAAACCTTTGACACATTGTCAAAGAATAGTAAAGAATATTAGGAGAAAATTACTTCATGATTTAGTAGATTATTATGATGATTTTAGTGATGAGGAGAAAGAAGAAATACTACAGGGGATTATTATTTATTTGTGTAAGAATGACTGGTCGCCATTAGAGATTAAATCTCAGACACCGGATTCCTTATATAAGGCATTAGATAATAAATGGCCCATTGCCATAGAAAAGGAACAGGAGATTAGGGAGAAAGTCTTTGCATAGTACTTTCCCGACCTCTCAAACTCAGAATTATTTGATGTTTTGGCCCAAAATAAAGGACTCTTCTTCACAAGGAGAAGAAGACTCTAGCTGTTAGAGGGAAGAGTTGATGATGTTTAAAAAGACACTCATCAGTATATGGATCATGCTATCCATGCTCATGAAGCACGTATGGCCAACCTGCAAGCGGAAAAAGAACTGGTTATATCCAAACCGGATGAAGTTTTTGATGAAGAAGGAAACCT